>NC_086445.1:952326887-952666685 GCF_028390025.1 Pseudophryne corroboree | reverse complement strand
CATCACCTGTGCGAACAACTATACTGTACAGTAGTTACTGTATTTGATAAGATAGGTGTTTCACCACAAGTGATAGCAATCATTCAGTACTACTGCACATACCTGTAGTACACCGGGATAAGCAAGGTCTATGTACATTACGTTATACCGAGCTGGATCGCTTAGCAACCTGACAAAATGGCCACCGACCGTGAACTCCCAGCACGTGGCAGCGCTTGGATATGGAGTGAGATACAGTATGGTACAGTCCAGGGGCAATGCTGAAGGAGCGTCACAATCCCCTAGCTCAATTACTAGAGCCATCTTAACAGCAGTGTGGGCCCCTGGACACAGCAATGCACTGGGGCCCCTACCCACTCACCAGCGGAAGGGGTGGGGGGAGCTATCAGCGGCAGCTTTGATGCTCCGCGGGGGATAGGGGGGGTTCTATCTTTCGCTCAGTATGTACAGTAGGACCTGGAGAAATAATTTCTGCTAATTATTCCTTTACTGCACAGATGGGGCAGGAAGGAGAACACTAAACTGTAGAAGGGGGCATTGTGCTGAATGAAGGGGCCCTGGTACATGACTTCCAGGGTGGTAGGGGGTGTTTAATACACAGGGGAGGAGTGGATAATGGAGTGGGCTTAATATTAGTGTTATGGACTGCAATTAGTTTCCTGTATGAAACAGATACAGTACAGTAAATAACCCTCCTTGGAAGTGCATGGGCCCTGTGAGACTTACAGTAGTGTACAGCATAAGGGTCGACTGACATGATGTACAAGCATTACATACAGTACATGTCAGTACTGTATGTAAATTCTTCAATTATTGCCTAACAACAATGCTGCTTACTGTATATTAAATACTGTAGGCCTAGAAATGTGCATCTCAATATAGTAGTTAAAAACACAGGGGCCTATGTGGATAAGCGAGTTCTATGCACACTAAAAATGGCCACCGACCGTGAACTCCCAGCACGTGGCAGCGCTCGGATATGTAGTGAGAGATGGTATACATTTTAAAATACAGTACACCGGGATAAGTTGTACAGGCCATGGAGCAATGCACAGGGACATTCATCATTTACGTACAGTATATAAATAATTGTAAACCGTAAATGAAAGAATTACCGGTCAAATACTGTATGACGAAACTGTGTCAATGAGCTGGAACAGTATGGCCTGTCAAGAAGTTTTCGAAGGCAGAAACGGAGAGCAAATTATCAGGAGATTTCTGAAAGGTCGGAGAAGATCCACACAGCAAGTCTGCCTACGAGGAAACAGATTTGCAAAGTGGGTAGCGTAAAGCCTAACAACAATGCTGCTTACTGTATATTAAATACTGTAGGCCTAGAAATGTGCATCTCAATATAGTAGTTAAAAACACAGGGGCCTATGTGGATAAGCGAGTTCTATGCACACTAAAAATGGCCACCGACCGTGAACCCCCAGCACGTGGCAGCGCTCGGATATGTAGTGAGATACAGTATGGCATACATTTCACAGTTCAGGGGGCAATGCTGAAGGAGCGTCACAATCCCCTAGCTCAATTACATTGGGATAAGCGAGGTCTATGCACATTACGGTATACCGAGCTGGATCGCTTAGCAACCTGACAACATGGCCGCCGACCGTGAACTCCCAGCACGTGGCAGCGCTCGGATATGTAGTGAGATACAATATGGCATACATTTCACAGTTCAGGGGGCAATGCTGAAGGAGCGTCACAATCCCCTAGCTCAATTACTGTACATTGGGATAAGCGAGGTCTATGCACATTACGGTATACCGAGCTGGATCGCTTAGCAACCTGACAAAATGGCCGCCGACCGTGAACTCCCAGCACGTGGCAGCGCTCGGATATGTAGTGAGATACAGTATGGCATACATTTCACACTCCAGGGGGCAATGCTGAAGGAGCGTCACAATCCCCTAGCTCAATTACATTGGGATAAGCGAGGTCTATGCACATTACGGTATACCGAGCTGGATCGCTTAGCAACCTGACAACATGGCCGCCGACCGTGAACTCCCAGCACGTGGCAGCGCTCGGATATGTAGTGAGATACAGTATGGCATACATTTCACACTCCAGGGGGCAATGCTGAAGGAGCGTCACAATCCCCTAGCTCAATTACTGTACATTGGGATAAGCGAGGTCTATGCACATTACGGTATACCGAGCTGGATCGCTTAGCAACCTGACAAAATGGCCGCCGACCGTGAACTCCCAGCACGTGGCAGCGCTCGGATATGTAGTGAGATACAGTATGGCATACATTTCACACTCCAGGGGGCAATGCTGAAGGAGCGTCACAATCCCTTAGCTCAATTACTGTACATTGGGATAAGCGAGGTCTATGCACATTACGGTATACCGAGCTGGATCGCTTAGCAACCTGACAAAATGGCCGCCGACCGTGAACTCCCAGCACGTGGCAGCGCTCAAATATGGAGTGAGAGATGGTATACATTTTAAAATACACCGGGATAAGTTGTACAGGCCATGGAGCAATGTACAGGGACATTCATCATTTACGTATATAAATAATTGTAAACCGTAAATGAAAGAATTACCGGTCAAATACTGTATGACGAAACTGTGTCAATGAGCTGGAACAGTATGGCCTGTGAAGAAGTTTTCGAAGGCAGAAACGGAGAGCAAATTATCAGGAGATTTCTGAAAGGTCGGAGAAGATCCACACAGCAAGTCTGCCTACGAGGAAACAGATTTGCAAAGTGGGTAGCGGCCGGTGACTGAGACGCTCTTTTATTCACATTCAAAAGTACCTGTACAGTATGCTCTGTGATTGGTGTAAGGATGAATGCGCCTATATTGGCACCAATCACAGCGGTAAGAATTCCTTTTGTGTGAATGTGAATAAAAGAGCGTCTCAGTCACCGCCCCGCTACCCACTTTGCAAAGCTGTTTCCTCGTAAGCAGACTTGCTGTGTGGATCTTCTCCGACCTTTCAGAAATCTCCTGATAATTTGCTCTCCGTTTCTGCCTTCGAAAACTTCTTCACAGGCCATACTGTTCCAGCTCATTGACACAGTTTCGTCATACAGTATTTGACCGGTAATTCTTTCATTTACGGTTTACAATTATTTATATACGTAAATGATGAATGTCCCTGTACATTGCTCCATGGCCTGTACAACTTATCCCGGTGTATTTTAAAATGTATACCATCTCTCACTCCATATTTGAGCGCTGCCACGTGCTGGGAGTTCACGGTCGGCGGCCATTTTGTCAGGTTGCTAAGCGATCCAGCTCGGTATACCGTAATGTGCATAGACCTCGCTTATCCCAATGTACAGTAATTGAGCTAGGGGATTGTGACGCTCCTTCAGCATTGCCCCCTGGAGTGTGAAATGTATGCCATACTGTATCTCACTCCATATCCGAGCGCTGCCACGTGCTGGGAGTTCACGGTCGGCGGCCATTTTGTCAGGTTGCTAAGCGATCCAGCTCGGTATACCGTAATGTGCATAGACCTCGCTTATCCCAATGTACAGTAATTGAGCTAGGGGATTGTGACGCTCCTTCAGCATTGCCCCCTGGAGTGTGAAATGTATGCCATACTGTATCTCACTCCATATTTGAGCGCTGCCACGTGCTGGGAGTTCACGGTCGGCGGCCATTTTGTCAGGTTGCTAAGCGATCCAGCTCGGTATACCGTAATGTGCATAGACCTCGCTTATCCCAATGTAATTGAGCTAGGGGATTGTGACGCTCCTTCAGCATTGCCCCCTGGAGTGTGAAATGTATGCCATACTGTATCTCACTACATATCCGAGCGCTGCCACGTGCTGGGGGTTCACGGTCGGTGGCCATTTTTAGTGTGCATAGAACTCGCTTATCCACATAGGCCCCTGTGTTTTTAACTACTATATTGAGATGCACATTTCTAGGCCTACAGTATTTAATATACAGTAAGCAGCATTGTTGTTAGGCAATAATTGAAGAATTTACATACAGTACTGACATGTACTGTATGTAATGCTTGTACATCATGTCAGTCGACCCTTATGCTGTACACTACTGTAAGTCTCACAGGGCCCATGCACTTCCAAGGAGGGTTATTTACTGTACTGTATCTGTTTCATACAGGAAACTAATTGCAGTCCATAACACTGAAGTTGTATTTTCAGTACTGTACAGTATACAATACTTAAATTTGAACATCAGGTACTGGATAGTAAACATGTACAGTATTAACTTCTATCATAAAACTCTTATGCATTTTCAGATGTGTAAATTTTAGACTACAGTATTCACAAATGTTTTCTCTCCATACAGGAATTATATTTGGACAACATGCCAGTAACTATCAACAAAACGATGAGCAAGATAATCGCCAACATGAAAAAAGAAAATAAAACCATCAAAGAGATCCATGCATGGCTCAAGGAAAGTGGCATTATAGTCACTTTAGAAACGGTGCGCTATCATGCATTCGAGAGAACAACGCCCAGATTTGTATTTCCTACAAAATGCACATGGTACGTACTGTACACTACTGTAATGTTTAAATGACTTGCTTTATACCATAAACAATTTTTTTGAAATAAAATAAAAACTTCATCAATTGTAACTGTGATTGTGCTGTTCATGAATTCATATTTTTCATACTGTATTGTACTGTAGGAGAGTGCAACAAATTGTGGAGGAACTAACTCGTGAGGATGATGAGCGTACTGCTCTGCAAATAAAACGAATTCTCCATTCCAAGTATGACCTGGACATATCGGCCACCAGCATCAGAAGGATGCGACGGAAAATGGGATGGACCTTTGGCGCAACAAGGTAAAATACTGAAAGCAGTATAAACCATACAGTAAATGCACTGTTAATAATCCCTTGATACGTGATATAATAATGCCATAAATCATTATACAGAGTGTGTACTTTATACTATATACAGTATGTGTGTGTGTATATACTGTATATACAGTATTCTATCCCAAAAGAGATACCTACTGTATAGGCACTCAGAGACAGCAATGAAGCATTGCCGGCTTATTGTGATGATTACATACTGTATACTGTGTGTGTGTGTTTGTGTGTATGTACAGTACAGTATGTATATATATATATTACTCTGTATGTAACTTAATGTACTGTATGTACAGTTTAATGTATACAGTAGGTATATAATACAGTATACTGCACATACAGTCTACTGTATATACAGTAATCTGTAAATCTGTAATTTCATAACTGTATCTGATTTCATTATTTTTGGCTCTTCACAGGATATCTCCAATGATAAGAGATGTGAATAAAGAAAAGAGAGTGGAACAGGCACGGCGATGGATTGAGAGTGGTGAAACATTTGATGATGTCATTTTCACAGATGAATCGTCTGTTGCCCTTGAGCGGTTCTCCAGAATGTCATTCAGGAAACGTAACCATATCTCTTTAAAACCACGCCCAAAGCATCCATTGAAAATCCATGTATGGGGAGGCATATCACGATTAGGAGCTGGTCCCCTATTATTTTTCGAAGGTACAGTACAGTACTATACTTTATTCTGTGCCTGTGTTCTGTAAAAATACATGTTGTACTGTAGAGTACGTGTAACTGCACAATAAAAGGAGTTGCTTATTAATGAACAACATTTTTTGATTTCTGTAGGAATCATGGATAAGAAATATTTCCAAGAAACAATAGTAGAGAAATGTATGGTGCCATTTGTGAATAAATATTACCCAACTCACCATAGGATATTCCAAGACAATGATCCTAAACACTCCGCCTCAGCCAAATTTATGGAAGAGAAAGGTATGAATTGGGAACGCACACCACCAGAGTGAGTATTCTTTCAACAGTGTACAAGTAAAATTTTGGATAGCACTCTAGTACTGTAAAAAAAATTTTGTTTAATAAACAGTACAATATTGTATGTTTAATTTTCTCTATTTACTGTAATGTAATTAATTTTTTCTATACGCTTTTTTTTTTTTTAATTAGATCACCAGACATGAACCCAATCGAATTAGTGTGGGCTCAATTGAAGAGGTACGTTAGGAGTGTTGCAAAGCCAACAACAAAACAGCAACTGGTGGATGGGATAAAGAAATTTTGGCTAGAAGTACTCACACCTGAACATTGTAATAATTATATAAATCACCTGTATAAAGTATTACCTGTTGTAGTTGAAAGAAATGGTCAAGCCACAAATATGTAGTTCTGTATTTTCTGTTTAAAATTTTAAATTGGTGCATTATTAAAAAAAATGATAAAATTGCCTTTGTCTGATTATTGCATAAACTAATGTAGAATATTATACAGTAGTAATGTTATTGATGTGTACTGTATGAACAGTTATTTTCAGTTTTATAAGTCCTGAATAAGAGTACTGTACATTTTGATCAGTGCAGTACATGGAATCGGATGTTGTAATACTTTATTTTTACATTAATATTGATGTTTTTCCAATAAATATTCAATTTTACAGTATGGTACAGTACAGTACATGAGGGTACCTGTACAGTATGATACGTCATTATGGGGGAGAAATACTGTATCCACTAAATGTACAGTAAAATGTTTTTTTCTTATTACAAACACACAAATGCATCTCAGATGGAAATATGCTATACACAGCAGACAGCTTATGGTGACAGAACTTCCCTACTGTATCCCCACCCATAGTCGTGGTATATTTTAGATTGCCTAATGAGACACTCCTGCAGCATTGCCAATGATTCATGTAAAACCTGTGTGCAAACAGTATCTGTATTGAATGCAAAGTACAGTAAGAGTACAGTATACAGTATTATCAGAGCCAAACCTGACCAACATGATGCCCTAGGCTAGATTTTGGCTGATGCCCTCTTGCACAGATGCTACGTAGTTCCGCCTCTAACCCTGCACCCCTTTCCCAGCACCATCACCCATTTTGGCGCTCCTACCCCCTATAATCTAAATAAGAACAATGTGCACATTTAGTGCCAGCCCAAAACAGTGTACAGTATGTTCTTGCTGGGAAGGGGCATGGTAACACAATAATACCCGAAGATGAAATGACACAACACAGTACTGCAACTTTATTCACATTATATCATGCAGTGGTGTCTCTTATTCTCATGACATCATATCATAGTACCACATTACTCCTAACAGTAATGCCCCTTATTCACATTACACCCCACCACATTCATCTTTATTTACATTAGACCACAGGTTCTCAAACTCAGTCCTCAGGACCCCACACAGTGCAGGTTTTGCAGGTCTCACAGAATCACAAGTGAAAAAATTAGCTCCACCTACTGTATGGACCTTCTAAAATGTGTCAGTTAGTAATGAATACATCTGTGCACTTGCTGGTTTACCTGCAAAACATGCACTGTGTGGGGTCCTGAGGACCAAGTTTGAGAACCACTGCATTAGACCATGCAGTAGTGCCCTTTCCTTATGTTACACCAGAAAATATTGTAGTACACCTTATACAGTACACATACAGTACAGTAATGCCACACATTAGTAATGCATTTCATATTTAAATTTTCTGATTTAATTTCATAGAGCCGCAGTCACTCACAGAATATAGGCATGTACTGTAGCATCTCATTTTATTCTGCAGAAGCTGATTATTCCCGTTTCGCTAGTTTGCCGCCTCTGTACAGTATATCACAATAGAAAAAAGTTATAGTGTCAGTGAAAAAAGCACCTCATGACAGATACTGTACACAAGCTCATGTCTAAATACTGTATACTGTAAGCAGTGACATTAAGGGGTACAGTACTGTATATGCAATTGCAGTCGAATTCCGGCAGGAATACGGAAAAAATGGACACGGGATCCCCCATCTTTTTAGAACCAGCACCGGGCTCTGCGCCTGGTCCTGGTGCAAAAAATAAGGGGGACAAAAAAAGCGTAGGGGTTCCCCATATTTTTTGAATCAGCACTGGGCTCCACTAGCTGGACAGATAATGCACAGCCGGGGGAGACTTTTATACCGGTCCCTGCGGCCATGGAATTAAATACCCAACTACAGTAGTCACACCTGGCCGGAGTACCCTGGAGGAGTGGGGGCCCCTTAAATCAAGGGGACCCCCCTCCAGCCACTCGATTATCTCTATCACCCCTGTGTATTGTAGCTAGGGGATTGTGACGCTCCTTCAGCATTGCCCCGTACCCTGCACAAAGCGGTCGTTTTGACAGTGTGCTATGCGATTGAGTCCGGTGTACCGTAATACTGTATGCAATCCTACAGTAGCTTATCCCTCCCCTGTGTATTTTGGCTAGGGGATTGTGACGCTCCTTCAGCATTGCCCCATAACTTGCACAAGGGTTCAGGGGCGGCGGCCATTTTGCCAGTGTGCTACAGTATGTCATCGAGTCCGGTGTACTGTACCATAATATGCATACTGTGTATTTTAGCTAGGGGATTGTGACGCTCCTTCAGCATTGCCCCATAGTCTGTACAATCTGGACTACTGTATTACTTGCTCCGTAGCCTAGGGCCTCTGTGGTCGTCCATGCCGCTGACTTCGTCCAGTCCGCTGCGGTCCTCCAGGCCTCCTCTGCGGTCCTCCAGGCCTCGGTCGTCCAGGCCGCTGACTTGAACCGCTTGGTGGTGTGGTGCAATGACTCAATCGCATAGCACACTGTCAAAACGACCACTACCCATGAACCCCCACCTCCTGAACCCCCACCTCGTGGCAGGCAGCAGTTGGGTATGGAATGAGAAATGGCATAAGCTGTGCAGGCTACGGGGCGATGCTGAAGGAGCGTCACAATCCCCTAGCTCAATTACATTGGGATAAGCGAGGTCTATGCACATTACGGTATACCGAGCTGGATCGCTTAGCAACCTGACAACATGGCCGCCGACCGTGAACTCCCAGCACGTGGCAGCGCTCGGATATGTAGTGAGATACAGTATGGCATACATTTCACACTCCAGGGGGCAATGCTGAAGGAGCGTCACAATCCCCTAGCTCAATTACTGTACATTGGGATAAGCGAGGTCTATGCACATTACGGTATACCGAGCTGGATCGCTTAGCAACCTGACAAAATGGCCGCCGACCGTGAACTCCCAGCACGTGGCAGCGCTCAAATATGGAGTGAGATACAGTATGGCATACATTTCACACTCCAGGGGGCAATGCTGAAGGAGCGTCACAATCCCCTAGCTCAATTACTGTACATTGGGATAAGCGAGGTCTATGCACATTACGGTATACCGAGCTGGATCGCTTAGCAACCTGACAAAATGGCCGCCGACCGTGAACTCCCAGCACGTGGCAGCGCTCGGATATGGAGTGAGATACAATATGGCATACTGTACTGTACATTTCACAGTTCAGGGGGCAATGCTGAAGGAGCGTCACAATCCCCTAGCTCAATACAGTATCTCACGCTTACAGTATCTTACAGTATACGCTTACAGTATCTCTGTGTATTTTGGCTAGGGGATTGTGACGCTCCTTCAGCATCGCCCCGTAGCCTGCACAGCTTATGCCATTTCTCATTCCATACCCAACTGCTGCCTGCCACGAGGTGGGGGTGAATAAAAAAAATAATAAAGTGTCTGAAAAAAACTACAGTAACATGCATTAGTACTTAAGGAATCGAACCCTGGACTCTGAGTATAGGAAGCGAAACACTTCACCACTTCGCCGCAGACAAATGTATAAATCCGTTGGTTTTGATTATGCTGTAATGGCTACGGGATTAAGACGATAACATACTGTAGAAAATTCCTAATCTTGAGAGGCAATAGTGAACTTGTAACACACATCCATTTGCGACAGTGTACACTACTGGTTTTACAGTAGTGTTTTGTCTGCGGGACTCGGACGCTCACATACAGTATTCATAAAGTATTGTAGATGGATCATATACTGTATGCTGTACTACTGTATTTGCGTCGGTGTCGTACTGTATATACTGTACAGTACTGTATTAAATAATGCAGCGTAATGAGTACAGTATTTGCTGTATGCAGCGTAATGAGACGCCTTAGTAAAGTAGTCCTTATTATGTATGTCAGTATTGTATTTTACGGGAGACCACACGCATGCACAGTGGTGATTGTAAAAAGCGACATCTGGTGGCTGATCGCAGGTATTACACGTAAAGGTAACGCCAAACGTCAAATGTCTGTCTCCGTGCGATTAGATAGCCTCTCTGTGGCTAGGCGCGCCTCGCTACGCCACAGTACGCTGCGTATGGTCGAACGGGCCAACCGCCGCGGCCACTCAAGATAAAGGTGGCTACATCTGTATCTAGGGGGGTGACAATTCCAGAGTGCTTTTGTGCTGCTCACTAATACTAGTACAGTGTCTCTCTTGTGCTGCATCGTGCTGTTCAGTGTCAGTTCTCAGTAGTATCATCAGTGCCCAGTATCACGGCTCATTGTCTTGTGGTGCTCAGTAATACTACATTACTAATACTAGTACAATGTCTTGTGCTAATCGTGCTGCTCAGTGTCAGTTCTCAGTAGTATCATCAGTGCTCAGTATCAGTGCTCAGTAGTATCATCAGTGCTCAGTATCACTGCTCATTGTCTTGTGGTGCTCAGTGATACTACATTACTAATACTAGTACAGTGTCTTGTGCTAATCGTGCTGCTCAGTGCCAGTTCTCAGTAGTATCATCAGTGCTCAGTATCAGTGCTCAGTAGTATCATCAGTGCTTAGTATCACTGCTCATTATCTTGTAGTGCTCAGTAATTGTACATTACTAATAGAGATGAGCGCCGGAAATTTTTCGGGTTTTGTGTTTTGGTTTTGGGTTCGGTTCCGCGGCCGTGTTTTGGGTTCGACCGCGTTTTGGCAAAACCTCACCGAATTTTTTTTGTCGGATTCGGGTGTGTTTTGGATTCGGGTGTTTTTTTCAAAAAACACTAAAAAACAGCTTAAATCATAGAATTTGGGGGTCATTTTGATCCCAAAGTATTATTAACCTCAAAAACCATAATTTACACTCATTTTCAGTCTATTCTGAATACCTCACACCTCACAATATTATTTTTAGTCCTAAAATTTGCACCTAGGTCGCTGGATGACAAAGCTAAGCGACCCTAGTGGCCGACACAAACACCGGGCCCATCTAGGAGTGTCACTGCAGTGTCACGCAGGATGGCCCTTCCAAAAAACACTCCCCAAACAGCACATGACGCAAAGAAAAAAAGAGGCGCAATGAGGTAGCTGTGTGAGTAAGATAAGCGACGCTAGTGGCCGACACAAACACCGGGCCCATCTAGGAGTGTCACTGCAGTGTCACGCAGGATGTCCCTTCCAAAAAACCCTCCCCAAACAGCACATGACGCAAAGAAAAAAAGAGGCGCAATGAGGTAGCTGTGTGAGTAAGATAAGCGACCCTAGTGGCCGACACAAACACCGGGCCCATCTAGGAGTGGCACTGCAGTGTCACGCAGGATGTCCCTTCCAAAAAACCCTCCCCAAACAGCACATGACGCAAAGAAAAAAAGAGGCGCAATGAGGTAGCTGTGTGAGTAAGATAAGCGACCCTAGTGGCCGACACAAACACCGGGCCCATCTAGGAGTGGCACTGCAGTGTCACGCAGGATGTCCCTTCCAAAAAACCCTCCCCAAACAGCACATGACGCAAAGAAAAAAAGAGGCGCAATGAGGTAGCTGTGTGAGTAAGATAAGCGACCCTAGTGGCCGACAAAAACACCGGGCCCATCTAGGAGTGGCACTGCAGTGTCACGCAGGATGTCCCTTCCAAAAAACCCTCCCCAAACAGCACATGACGCAAAGAAAAATTAAAGAAAAAAGAGGTGCAAGATGGAATTGTCCTTGGGCCCTCCCACCCACCCTTATGTTGTATATACAGGACATGCACACTTTAACCAACCCATCATTTCAGTGACAGGGTCTGCCACACGACTGTGACTGAAATGACGGGTTGGTTTGGACCCCCACCAAAAAAGAAGCAATTAATCTCTCCTTGCACAAACTGGCTCTACAGAGGCAAGATGTCCACCTCATCATCATCCTCCGATATATCACCGTGTACATCCCCCTCCTCACAGATTATCAATTCGTCCCCACTGGAATCCACCATCTCAGCTCCCTGTGTACTTTGTGGAGGCAATTGCTGCTGGTCAATGTCTCCACGGAGGAATTGATTATAATTCATTTTAATGAACATCATCTTCTCCACATTTTCTGGATGTAACCTCGTACGCCGATTGCTGACAAGGTGAGCGGCGGCACTAAACACTCTTTCGGAGTACACACTTGTGGGAGGGCAACTTAGGTAGAATAAAGCCAGTTTGTGCAAGGGCCTCCAAATTGCCTCTTTTTCCTGCCAGTATAAGTACGGACTGTGTGACGTGCCTACTTGGATGCGGTCACTCATATAATCCTCCACCATTCTTTCAATGTTGAGAGAATCATATGCAGTGACAGTAGACGACATGTCCGTAATCGTTGTCAGGTCCTTCAGTCCGGACCAGATGTCAGCATCAGCAGTCGCTCCAGACTGCCCTGCATCACCGCCAGCGGGTGGGCTCGGAATTCTGAGCCTTTTCCTCGCACCCCCAGTTGCGGGAGAATGTGAAGGAGGAGATGTTGACAGGTCGCGTTCCGCTTGACTTGACAATTTTCTCACCAGCAGGTCTTTCAACCCCAGCAGACTTGTGTCTGCCGGAAAGAGAGATCCAAGGTAGGCTTTAAATCTAGGATCGAGCACGGTGGCCAAAATGTAGTGCTCTGATTTCAACAGATTGACCACCCGTGAATCCTTGTTAAGCGAATTAAGGGCTCCATCCACAAGTCCCACATGCCTAGCGGAATCGCTCCGTGTTAGCTCCTCCTTCAATGTCTCCAGCTTCTTCTGCAAAAGCCTGATGAGGGGAATGACCTGACTCAGGCTGGCAGTGTCTGAACTGACTTCACGTGTGGCAAGTTCAAAGGGCATCAGAACCTTGCACAACGTTGAAATCATTCTCCACTGCACTTGAGACAGGTGCATTCCACCTCCTATATCGTGCTCAATTGTATAGGCTTGAATGGCCTTTTGCTGCTCCTCCAACCTCTGAAGCATATAGAGGGTTGAATTCCACCTCGTTACCACTTCTTGCTTCAGATGATGGCAGGGCAGGTTCAGTAGTTTTTGGTGGTGCTCCAGTCTTCTGTACGTGGTGCCTGTACGCCGAAAGTGTCCCGCAATTCTTCTGGCCACCGACAGCATCTCTTGCACGCCCCTGTCGTTTTTTAAAAAATTCTGCACCACCAAATTCAAGGTATGTGCAAAACATGGGACGTGCTGGAATTTGCCCATATTTAATGCACACACAATATTGCTGGCGTTGTCCGATGCCACAAATCCACAGGAGAGTCCAATTGGGGTAAGCCATTCCGCGATGATCTTCCTCAGTTGCCGTAAGAGGTTTTCAGCTGTGTGCGTATTCTGGAAAGCGGTGATACAAAGCGTAGCCTGCCTAGGAAAGAGTTGGCGTTTGCGAGATGCTGCTACTGGTGCCGCCGCTGCTGTTCTTGCGGCGGGAGTCCATACATCTACCCAGTGGGCTGTCACAGTCATATAGTCCTGACCCTGCCCTGCTCCACTTGTCCACATGTCCGTGGTTAAGTGGACATTGGGTACAACTGCATTTTTTAGGACACTGGTGAGTCTTTTTCTGACGTCCGTGTACATTCTCGGTATCGCCTGCCTAGAGAAGTGGAACCTAGATGGTATTTGGTAACGGGGGCACACTGCCTCAATAAATTGTCTAGTTCCCTGTGAACTAACGGCGGATACCGGACGCACGTCTAACACCAACATAGTTGTCAAGGCCTCAGTTATCCGCTTTGCAGCAGGATGACTGCTGTGATATTTCATCTTCCTCGCAAAGGACTGTTGGACAGTCAATTGCTTACTGGAAGTAGTACAAGTGGGCTTACGACTTCCCCTCTGGGATGACGATCGACTCCCAGCAGCAACAACAGCAGCGCCAGCAGCAGTAGGCGTTACACGCAAGGATGCATCGGAGGAATCCCAGGCAGGAGAGGACTCGTCAGAATTGCCAGTGACATGGCCTGCAGGACTATTGGCATTCCTGGGGAAGGAGGAAATTGACACTGAGGGAGTTGGTGGTGGGGTGGTTTGCGTGAGCTTGGTTACAAGAGGAAGGGATTCACTGGTCAGTGGACTGCTTCCGCTGTCACCCAAAGTTTTTGAACTTGTCACTGACTTATTATGAATGCGCTGCAGGTGACGTATAAGGGAGGATGTTCCGAGGTGGTTAACATCCTTACCCCTACTTATTACAGCTTGACAAAGGCAACACACGGCTTGACAAATGTTGTCCGCATTTCTGGTGAAATACTTCCACACCGAAGAGCTGATTTTTTTGGTATTTTCACCAGGCATGTCAACGGCCCTATTCCTCCCACGGACAACAGGTGTCTCCCCGGGTGCCTGACTTAAACAAACCACCTCACCATCAGAATCCTCCTTGTCAATTTCCTCCCCAGCGCCAGCAACACCCATATCCTCCTCATCCTGGTGTACTTCAACACTGACATTTTCAATCTGACTATCAGGAACTGGACTGCGGGTGCTCCTTCCAGCACTTGCAGGGGGCGTGCAAATGGTGGAAGGCGCATGCTCTTCACGTCCAGTGTTGGGAAGGTCAGGCATCGCAACCGACACAATTGGACTTGTGGATTTGGGATTTCGAAGAACGCACAGTTCTTTGCGGTGCTTTTGCCAGCTTGAGTCTTTTCAGTTTTCTAGCGAGAGGCTGAGTGCTTCCATCCTCCTGTGAAGCTGAACCACTAGCCATGAACATAGGCCTGGGCCTC
The DNA here is from genome assembly GCF_028390025.1 of Pseudophryne corroboree. Classification (NCBI taxonomy): domain Eukaryota; kingdom Metazoa; phylum Chordata; class Amphibia; order Anura; family Myobatrachidae; genus Pseudophryne; species Pseudophryne corroboree. The sequence goes on along the minus strand of NC_086445.1, from coordinate 952,651,900 downwards.
AGCCGTTCCTTGCCACTCCGTGTGGTAAATGGCATATTGGCAAGTTTACGCTTCTCCTCCGACAATTTTATTTTAGGTTTTGGAGTCCTTTTTTTACTGATATTTGGTGTTTTGGATTTGACATGCTCTGTACTATGCCATTGGGCATCGGCCTTGGCAGACGACGTTGCTGGCATTTCATCGTCTCGGCCATGACTAGTGGCAGCAGCTTCAGCACGAGGTGGAAGTGGATCTTGATCTTTCCCTAATTTTGGAACCTCAACATTTTTGTTCTCCATATTTTAATAGGCACAACTAAAAGGCACCTCAGGTAAACAATGGAGATGGATGGATACTAGTATACAATTATGGATGGACTGCCGAGTGCCGACACAGAGGTAGCTACAGCCGTGGACTACCGTACTGTGTCTGCTGCTAATATAGACTGGATGATTGATAATGAGATGAAATCAATATATATATGTATGTATATATAATATCACTAGTACTGCAGCCGGACAGGTAGATAATATATTTATTAGGTATTGGTAATGATGACTGATGACGGACCTGCTGGACACTGTCAGCTCAGCAGCACCGCAGACTGCTACAGTAAGCTACTATACTATAGTAGTATGTACAAAGAAGAAAGAAAAAAAAAAAACCACGGGTAGGTGGTATACAATATTATATATATATATATATATATTATATACAATTATATATATATTAAACTGGTGGTGATTGATTATTAAACTGGTGGTCAGGTCACGTTGCAACTTGCAACTAGTACTCCGAGTCCTAAGCAGACAATCACAAAATATATTATTATACTGGTGGTCAGTGTGGTCACAACAATGGCAATGTGGCACTGACTCTGGCAGCAAAAGTGTGCACTGTACGTTATATGTACTCCTGAGTCCTGCTCTCAGACTCTAACTGCTCCCCACTGTCAGTGTCTCCCCCACAAGTCAGATAATACACTTACAGTCACACTATCTAATCTATAAATATCACTTCAGCAAGTAGTATAGTAGTATACAGTATAGTAGTACTCCTCCTAATAATGCTCCCCAAAATACTGTGTCTCTCTCTTCTCTAAACGGAGAGGACGCCAGCCACGTCCTCTCCCTATGACTCTATAAATATCACTTCAGCAAGTAGTAGAGTAGTATACAGTATAGTAGTACTCCTCCTAATAATGCTCCCCAAAATAGTATACTGTGTCTCTCTCTCTTCTCTAAACGGAGAGGACACCAGCCACGTCCTCTCCCTATGACTCTATAAATATCACTTCAGCAAGTAGTAGAGTAGTATACAGTATAGTAGTACTCCTCCTAATAATGCTCCCCAAAATACTGTGTCTGAGTAGTATACAGTATAGTAGTACTCCTCCTAATAATGCTCCCCAAAATACTGTGTCTCTCTCTTCTCTAAACGGAGAGGACGCCAGCCACGTCCTCTCCCTATGACTCTATAAATATCACTTCAGCAAGTAGTAGAGTAGTATACAGTATAGTATAGAGATGAGCGCCTGAAATTTTTCGGGTTTTGTGTTTTGGTTTTGTGTTCGGTTCCGCGGCCGTGTTTTGGGTTCGACCGCGTTTTGGCAAAACCTCACCGAATTTTTTTTGTCGGATTCGGGTGTGCTTTGGATTCGGGTGTTTTTTTAAAAAAACACTAAAAAACAGCTTAAATCATAGAATTTGGGGGTCATTTTGATCCCATATTATTATTAACCTCAAAAACCATAATTTCCACTCATTTTCAGTCTATTCTGAATACCTCACACCTCACAATATTATTTTTAGTCCTAAAATTTGCACCAAGGTCGCTGGATGACTAAGCTAAGCGACACTAGTGGCCGACACAAACACCTGGCCCATCTAGGAGTGGCACTGCAGTGTCACGCAGGATGTCCCTTCCAAAAAACCCTCCCCAATCAGCACATGACGCAAAGAAAAAAAGAGACGCAATGAGGTTGCTGACTGTGTGAGTAAGATAAGCGACCCTAGTGGCCGACACAAACACCGGGCCCATTTAGGAGTGGCACTGCAGTGTCACGCAGGATGTCCCTTCCAAAAAACCCTCCCCAATCAGCACATGACGCAAAGAAAAAAAGAGGCGCAATGAGGTAGCTGACTGTGTGAGTAAGATTAGCGACCCTAGTGGCCGACACAAACACCGGGCCCATTTAGGAGTGGCGCTGCAGTGTCACGCAGGATGTCCCTTCCAAAAAACCCTCCCCAATCAGCACATGACGCAAAGAAAAAAAGAGGCGCAATGAGGTAGCTGACTGTGTGAGTAAGATTAGCGACCCTAGTGGCCGACACAAACACCGGGCCCATTTAGGAGTGGCACTGCAGTGTCACGCAGGATGTCCCTTCCAAAAAACCCTCCCCAAACAGCAAATGACGCAAAGAAAAATAAAAGAAAAAAGAGGTGCAAGATGGAATTGTCCTTGGGCCCTCCCACCCACCCTTATGTTGTATAAACAAAACAGGACATGCACACTTTAACCAACCCATCATTTCAGTGACAGGGTCTGCCACACGACTGTGACTGATATGACGGGTTGGTTTGGACCCCCCCCAAAAAAGAAGCAATTAATCTCTCCTTGCACAAACTGGCTCTACAGAGGCAAGATGTCCACCTCATCATCACCCTCCGATATATCACCGTGTACATCCCCCTCCTCACAGATTATCAATTCGTCCCCACTGGAATCCACCATCTCAGCTCCCTGTGTACTTTGTGGAGGCAATTGCTGCTGGTCAATGTCTCCGCGGAGGAATTGATTATAATTCATTTTAATGAACATCATCTTCTCCACATTTTCTGGATGTAACCTCGTACGCCGATTGCTGACAAGGTGAGCGGCGGCACTAAACACTCTTTCGGAGTACACACTTGTGGGAGGGCAACTTAGGTAGAATAAAGCCAGTTTGTGCAATGGCCTCCAAATTGCCTCTTTTTCCTGCCAGTATAAGTATGGACTGTGTGACGTGCCTACTTGGATGCGGTCACTCATATAATCCTCCACCATTCTTTCAATGGTGAGAGAATCATATGCAGTGACAGTAGACGACATCTCCGTAATCGTTGTCAGGTCCTTCAGTCCGGACCAGATGTCAGCATCAGCAGTCGCTCCAGACTGCCCTGCATCACCGCCAGCGGGTGGGCTCGGAATTCTGAGCCTTTTCCTCGCACCCCCAGTTGCGGGAGAATGTGAAGGAGGAGATGTTGACAGGTCGCGTTCCGCTTGACTTGACAATTTTCTCACCAGCAGGTCTTTCAACCCCAGCAGACTTGTGTCTGCCGGAAAGAGAGATCCAAGGTAGGCTTTAAATCTAGGATCGAGCACGGTGGCCAAAATGTAGTGCTCTGATTTCAACAGATTGACCACCCGTGAATCCTTGTTAAGCGAATTAAGGGCTCCATCCACAAGTCCCACATGCCTAGCGGAATCGCTCCGTGTTAGCTCCTCCTTCAATGTCTCCAGCTTCTTCTGCAAAAGCCTGATTAGGGGAATGACCTGACTCAGGCTGGCAGTGTCTGAACTGACTTCACGTGTGGCAAGTTCAAAGGGCATCAGAACCTTGCACAACGTTGAAATCATTCTCCACTGCGCTTGAGACAGGTGCATTCCACCTCCTATATCGTGCTCAATTGTATAGGCTTGAATGGCCTTTTGCTGCTCCTCCAACCTCTGAAGCATATAGAGGGTTGAATTCCACCTCGTTACCACTTCTTGCTTCAGATGATGGCAGGGCAGGTTCAGTAGTTTTTGGTGGTGCTCCAGTCTTCTGTACGTGGTGCCTGTACGCCGAAAGTGTCCCGCAATTTTTCTGGCCACCGACAGCATCTCTTGCACGCCCCTGTCGTTTTTTAAAAAATTCTGCACCACCAAATTCAAGGTATGTGCAAAACATGGGACGTGCTGGAATTTGCCCATATTTAATGCACACACAATATTGCTGGCGTTGTCTGATGCCACTAATCCACAGGAGAGTCCAATTGGGGTAAGCCATTCCGCGATGATCTTCCTCAGTTGCCGTAAGAGGTTTTCAGCTGTGTGCGTATTCTGGAAAGCGGTGATACAAAGCGTAGCCTGCCTAGGAAAGAGTTGGCGTTTGCGAGATGCTGCTACTGGTGCCGCCGCTGCTGTTCTTGCGGCGGGAGTCCATACATCTACCCAGTGGGCTGTCACAGTCATATAGTCCTGACCCTGCCCTGCTCCACTTGTCCACATGTCCGTGGTTAAGTGGACATTGGGTACAACTGCATTTTTTAGGACACTGGTGAGTCTTTTTCTGACGTCCGTGTACATTCTCGGTATCGCCTGCCTAGAGAAGTGGAACCTAGATGGTATTTGGTAACGGGGGCACACTGCCTCAATAAATTGTCTAGTTCCCTGTGAACTAACGGCGGATACCGGACGCACGTCTAACACCAACATAGTTGTCAAGGCCTCAGTTATCCGCTTTGCAGCAGGATGACTGCTGTGATATTTCATCTTCCTCGCAAAGGACTGTTGAACAGTCAATTGCTTACTGGAAGTAGTACAAGTGGGCTTACGACTTCCCCTCTGGGATGACCATCGACTCCCAGCAGCAACAACAGCAGCGCCAGCAGCAGTAGGCGTTACACGCAAGGATGCATCGGAGGAATCCCAGGCAGGAGAGGACTCGTCAGAATTGCCAGTGACATTGCCTGCAGGACTATTGGCATTCCTGGGGAAGGAGGAAATTGACACTGAGGGAGTTGGTGGGGTGGTTTGCGTGAGCTTGGTTACAAGAGGAAGGGATTTACTGGTCAGTGGACTGCTTCCGCTGTCACCCAAAGTTTTTGAACTTGTCACTGACTTATTATGAATGCGCTGCAGGTGACGTATAAGGGAGGATGTTCCGAGGTGGTTAACGTCCTTACCCCTACTTATTACAGCTTGACAAAGGGAACACACGGCTTGACACCTGTTGTCCGCATTTCTGGTGAAATAGTTCCACACCGAAGAGCTGATTTTTTTGGTATTTTCACCAGGCATGTCAACGGCCATATTCCTCCCACGGACAACAGGTGTCTCCCCGGGTGCCTGACTTAAACAAACCACCTCACCATCAGAATCCTCCTTGTCAATTTCCTCCCCAGCGCCAGCAACACCCATATCCTCCTCATCCTGGTGTACTTCAACACTGACATCTTCAATCTGACTATCAGGAACTGGACTGCGGGTGCTCCTTCCAGCACTTGCAGGGGGCGTGCAAATGGTGGAAGGCGCATGCTCTTCACGTCCAGTGTTGGGAAGGTCAGGCATCGCAACCGACACAATTGGACTCTCCTTGTGGATTTGGGATTTCGAAGAACGCACAGTTCTTTGCGGTGCTACTGCTTTTGCCAGCTTGAGTCTTTTCATTTTTCTAGCGAGAGGCTGAGTGCCTCCATCCTCATGTGAAGCTGAACCACTAGCCATGAACATAGGCCAGGGCCTCAGCCGTTCCTTGCCACTCCGTGTGGTAAATGGCATATTGGCAAGTTTACGCTTCTCCTCCGACAATTTTATTTTAGGTTTTGGAGTCCTTTTTTTACTGATATTTGGTGTTTTGGATTTGACATGCTCTGTACTATGACATTGGGCATCGGCCTTGGCAGACGACGTTGCTGGCATTTCATCGTCTCGGCCATGACTAGTGGCAGCAGCTTCAGCACGAGGTGGAAGTGGATCTTGATCTTTCCCTAATTTTGGAACCTCAACATTTTTGTTCTCCATATTTTAATAGGCACAACTAAAAGGCACCTCAGGTAAACAATGGAGATGGATGGATACTAGTATACAATTATGGACGGACTGCCGAGTGCCGACACAGAGGTAGCTACAGCCGTGAACTACCGTACTGTGTCTGCTGCTAATATAGACTGGTTGATAAAGAGATGTCGTAGTATGTATGTATGAAGAAGAAAGAAAAAAAAAACCACGGGTAGGTGGTATACAATTATGGACGGACTGCCGAGTGCCGACACAGAGGTAGCCACAGCCGTGAACTACCGTACTGTACTGTGTCTGCTGCTAATATAGACTGGTTGATAAAGAGATGTCGTAGTATGTATGTATGAAGAAGAAAGAAAAAAAAACCACGGTTAGGTGGTATACAATTATGGACGGACTGCCGAGTGCCGACACAGAGGTAGCCACAGCCGTGAACTACCGTACTGTACTGTGTCTGCTGCTAATATAGACTGGTTGATAAAGAGATGTCGTAGTATGTATGTATGAAGAAGAAAGAAAAAAAAAACACGGGTAGGTGGTATACAATTATGGACGGACTGCCGAGTGCCGACACAGAGGTAGCCACAGCCGTGAACTACCGTACTGTACTGTGTCTGCTGCTAATATAGACTGGTTGATAAAGAGATGTAGTAGTATGTATGTATAAAGAAGAAAGAAAAAAAAACCACGGGTAGGTGGTATACAATTATGGATGGACTGCCGAGTGCCGACACAGAGGTAGCTACAGCCGTGAACTACCGTACTGTGTCTGCTGCGACTGGATGATAAATAATGATATAAAAAATATATATATATCACTACTGCAGCCGGACAGGTATATATATTATATAATGACGGACCTGCTGGACACTGTCTGTCAGCAGAATGAGTTTTTTATAGAATAAAAAAAAAAACACCACACAAGTGAAGTCACACGACGAGTGTTTAACTTTTTCAGGCAATCACAATATAGTATACTACTAACTATACTGGTGGTCAGTGTGGTCAGGTCACTGGTCAGTCACACTGGCAGTGGCACTCCTGCAGCAAAAGTGTGCACTGTTTAATTTTAATATAATATGTACTCCTGGCTCCTGCTATAACCTATAACTGGCACTGCAGTGCTCCCCAGTCTCCCCCACAATTATAAGCTGTGTGAGCTGAGCACAGTCAGATATATAATATATACATAGATGATGCAGCACACTGGGCTGAGCAGTGCACACAGATATGGTATGTGACTGTCTTGTACTCCTGGCTCCTGCTATAACCTATAACTGGCACTGCAGTGCTCCCCAGTCTCCCCCACAATTATAAGCTGTGTGAGCTGAGCACAGTCAGATATATAATATATACATAGATGATGCAGGCATGCAGCACACTGGGCTGAGCAGTGCACACAGATATGGTATGTGACTGAGTCACTGTGTGTACCGTTTTTTTCAGGCAGAGAACGGATATATTAAATAAAACAACTGCACTGCTGGTGGTCACTGTGGTCAGTCACTAAACTCTGCACTCTCTTCTACAGTATCAGCCTCAGGTCAATCTCTCTCTCTCTCTCCTAATCTAAATGGAGAGGACGCCAGCCACGTCCTCTCCCTATCAATCTCAATGCACGTGTGAAAATGGCGGCGACGCGCGGCTCCTTATATAGAATCCGAGTCTCGCGAGAATCCGACAGCGTCATGATGACGTTCGGGCGCGCTCGGGTTAACCGAGCAAGGCGGGAAGATCCGAGTCGCTCGGACCCGTGAAAAAAAACATGAAGTTCGTGCGGGTTCGGTTTCAGAGAAACCGAACCCGCTCATCTCTAGTATAGTAGTACTCCTCCTAATAATGCTCCCCAAAATACTGTGTCTCTCTCTTCTCTAAACGGAGAGGACGCCAGCCACGTCCTCTCCCTATGACTCTATAAATATCACTTCAGCAAGTAGTAGAGTAGTATACAGTATAGTAGTACTCCTCCTAATAATGCTCCCCAAAATAGTATACTGTGTCTCTCTCTTCTCTAAACGGAGAGGACGCCAGCCACGTCCTCTCCCTATGACTCTATAAATATCACTTCAGCAAGTAGTATAGTAGTATACAGTATAGTAGTACTCCTCCTAATAATGCTCCCCAAAATACTGTGTCTCTCTCTTCTCTAAACGGAGAGGACGCCAGCCACGTCCTCTCCCTATGACTCTATAAATATCACTTCAGCAAGTAGTATAGTAGTATACAGTATAGTAGTACTCCTCCTAATAATGCTCCCCAAAATACTGTGTCTCTCTCTTCTCTAAACGGAGAGGACGCCAGCCACGTCCTCTCCCTATGACTCTATAAATATCACTTCAGCAAGTAGTAGAGTAGTATACAGTATAGTAGTACTCCTCCTAATAATGCTACCCAAAATACTGTGTCTCTCTCTTCTCTAAACGGAGAGGACGCCAGCCACGTCCTCTCCCTATGACTCTATAAATATCACTTCAGCAAGTAGTAGAGTAGTATACAGTATAGTAGTACTCCTCCTAATAATGCTCCCCAAAATACTGTGTCTGAGTAGTATACAGTATAGTAGTACTCCTCCTAATAATGCTCCCCAAAATACTGTGTCTCTCTCTTCTCTAAACGGAGAGGACGCCAGCCACGTCCTCTCCCTATGACTCTATAAATATCACTTCAGCAAGTAGTATAGTAGTATACAGTATAGTAGTACTCCTCCTAATAATGCTCCCCAAAATACTGTGTCTCTCTCTTCTCTAAACGGAGAGGACGCCAGCCACGTCCTCTCCCTATGACTCTCAATGCACGTGTGAAAATGGCGGCGACGCGCGGCTCCTTATATAGAATCCGAGTCTCGCGAGAATCCGACAGCGGGATGATGACGTTCGGGCGTGCTCGGGTTAACCGAGCAAGGCGGGAGGATCCGAGCCTGCTCGGACCCGTGGAAAAAAGCTGAAGTTCGGGCGGGTTCGGATTCAGAGGAACCGAACCCGCTCATCACTAATTACTAATACTAGTACAGTGTCTTGTGCTAATTGTGCTGCTCAGTGTCAGTTCTCAATAGTATCATCAGTGCTCAGTATCAGTGCTCAGTAGTATCATCAGTGCTCAGTATCAGTGCTCATTAGCATCATCAGTGCTCAGTATCACTGCTCATTGTCTTGTGGTGCTCAGTAATAATACATTGCTAATACTAGTACAGTGTCTTGTGCTAATCGTGCTGCTCAGTGTCAGTTCTCAGTAGTATCATCAGTGCTCAGTATCAGTGCTCAGTAGTATCATCAGTGCTCAGTATCACTGCTCATTGTCTTGTGGTGCTCAGTAATACTACATTACTAATACTAGTACAGTGTCTTGTGCTGCATCGTATTGCTCAGTATTAGTGCTCAGTAGTATCATCAGTGCTCAGTATCACTGCTCATCGTCTTGTTGTGCTCAGTAATACTACATTACTAATACTAGTATAGTGTCTTGTGCTGCATCGTGCTGCTCAGTGTCAGTTCTCAGTAGTATCATCAGTGCTCAGTATCAGTGCTCAGTATTACTGGTCAGTGCTCAGTGTCTTGTGCTGCATCGTGCTGCTCAGTGTCTGCCATTTGATATAATTCCCGTGATACTGGCTTTTAATTCTAGTGATTTTGTCATTTTCTTCCAGTGATTTGGACCAATAATACCATTGATTAGAACGAATAATTCCTTTGATATTGCCTTATAATTCACATGATACTGGAGTCTAATTCTAGATGGGCCATGTGTTTGTGTCGCTTAGCTTAGCCATCCAGCGACCGCCATCCAGCGACCTTGGTGCACCTCTTTTATTCTTTGCATCATGTGCTGTTTAGGGACTATTTTTTTAAGTGCCATCCTGTCTGACACTGCAGTGCCACTCCTAGATGGGCCAGGTGTTTGTGCCGCCCACTTGGGTCGCTTAGCTTAGTCATCCAGTGACCTTGGTGCAAATTTTAGGACTAAAAATTATATTGTGAGGTGTGAGGTGCTCAGAATAGACTGGAAATGAGTGGAAATTATTGTTATTGAGGTTAATAATACTATAGGATAAAAATTACCCCCAAATTTTATGATTTTTGCTGTTTTTGAGGTCTTTTAAAAAATCACCTGAATCCAAAACGCATCCGAATCCAAAACCCGAAAGGGTGGTTTTGCCAAAACGCATCCGAATCCAAAACACGACCGCGGACCCGAATCCAAAACCAAAACACAAAACACGAAAAATGCCCGCTGCACATCTCTACAAATGTGGTGTTCAAATCAGAATCACATCTTTTCTGAAAATTGATATCTTCGATCATATGACCACCAGTAAAATTAGGGTGTGTGCAATAGAAAAGAAATGCAACATAGGGAGTTATTCAGGTTTGTTAGCAAACCAAAAAAGCAAGCAACTGGGCAAAACCATGGTGTCCTGCAGGTGGGGCAGATGTAACATGTGCAGAGAGATTTAGATTTGGGTGGGTTTAGGTTATAGTGTTTCTGTGCAGGGTAACTACTGCCTGCTTTATTTCTACACTGCAATTTAGATTTCAGTTTGAACACACCCCACCCAAATCTAACTCTCTCTGCACATATTACATCTGCCTCACCTGCAGTGCAAAACTATTTGTCCAGTTGCTTGATTTTTTGGTTAGCTAACCTATTTACATTTACATCACAAGGGGGTCATTCTGAGTTGTTCGCTCGTTGCCGATTTTCGCTATGCTGCGATTTGTTGCTAACTGCGCATGCGCATGGTACGCAGAGCGCATGCGCTAAGTTATTTAACACAAAACTTAGTAGATTTGCTGGTGTTCGAAAGACGATTTTCAGTCGCACTGCTGATCGGTGAATGATTGACAGGAAATGGGCGTTTCTGGGTGGTAACTGAGCGTTTTCTGGGAGTGTGCTAACAAACGCAGGCATGTCAGGGAAAAACACGGGAGTGTCTGTCCGAACGCAGGGCATGTTTGTGACGTCAAACCAGGAACTAAACGGACTGAGCTGATCGCAATCTGTGAGTAGGTCTGGAGCTACTCAGAAACTGCAAATAATTATTTAGTAGCAGTTTTGCTAATCTTTCGTTCGCAATTCGGCTATGCTAAGATACACTCCTAGAGGGCGGCGGCCTAGCGTGTGCAATGCTGCTAAAAGCAGCTAGCGAGCGAACAACTCGGAATGAGGGCCCAAGCTGGAAATGCCCCACTGAGGCCTGAGTCAGTGTCAGTCACAGGCCACATAATGGGGCTTGCAGTGTACCCAAAGAGTTGCTCTCTTCAACCTTCTAGGCTGGATCTTTTCATCCATTAATGCTCCAGGGTGCATCTCACACATCTCTGTTTCTAAACTGTGCATCATATAGTCAATTTACATTTTGCTTGTTATGCTATAGTGGTATTGACATAAATACAAAAACCTAATTAAAAATAATATGATACACTTTATGTCCATTTCTGTCTGGCAGCTGGTTGCTGAATTTTCTAATCACTTACAAAAAATAGTTTTCCCACAACAAGTAAGAGGAATATATTATGATTGTCTGTCTTTTAACTAAAATTTCCACTCTGCAAAACTAGTCCCTGCGTGAAAAGACACATTCACAGATTTTTCTGACTGCAAGTTGTGTCAGAGATCAGTGCTAACAAAAGAGTTCTAGATTATCAAAATATTAAATACGTCCACATTGGTATTTCAGGAATACTGTACCTACATTTAATGGAAAACTTTATGTTTGTAATGCTGCTGGTAAAGCCCATCAGTCACCTACTAGGGTGCAAATGAATAATGGCCTAATCTCCTTAATGCATTCTGGGGGAATTCAATTGCGGGTGAAAGTGTGCAAATTTCCATTGCCACTGCATTTAAACGCCTGCAATGGGACCGCATCTCCCACCCTTCGCTCACCTGGCCGACTCCCGAATTTGCACAAAAGTGCTTGCTACCAGACAGTGGTGGAACAAGAGAGTGGTGGGCCCAGTTGCAACCCCCCCCCCCCCCCCCCCAAACGGCTTGTGACGTCAATGTGATGAATCAAAACTGGAATCGAGTGAGATTTTCTGTTGTGCAAGTCGGATTGTAAAAAAAACTAATAAGACAAATACAATGGCATTTAAATGTGCAAGTAACTGCTTGCTCCAAATTTACACACATTAGGGGTACATAGAATACACTTAGAATTATGTTATTCAGAAAGCTGCAAACATCAAAAGTGTAACCTAAAGGAAATAATTGCTGCTGCCTGGTGATAATCTCATATAGGGAGAGATGTATCAAATCTTGAATAGAGATAAAGAACAAACCAATCAGCGTCTAGCTGTCATTGTTCAAACACAGCCTGTAAAATAGCAGTTACTGTAGAAGCTGATTGGTTGGTACTTTATTTTACTCCACTTTATCTCCACGATTTTTAAAATGGGACTTTTAAAAATGTTTGTTTGGCATAGGTTATTTCCTTCAAATTACAAAGGAACCCTGTGTCGAAAAATCTCAAAGTCCGTTTTAAATAATCAAACTTTTATTGTTGCGAGATGCTACTTGAGAAAAAGGAGGAATGTTGGGAAACTGTGACCTCGTGAAAAAGAAAATAAGTCACTGTATCCCCATGCATAAACCATGCTAATTAAATAATAATACACTTCTACATGATGTATTAAATATACCAGCATATTTATCATATTAAAATAATTCTAATACACTTAGTCCACCATAAATATTTGAACGCTTATTTTCATAATTTGCATATTTTACATGCATGAAAGTAAGAGATTATAAAGTAAAAATGACTCAACCTTGGTTTACATACAGCAATGAAATATTTAGTACTCAGGCATCATGTGCGCATTAAATATTTCATATCAGGACTAACTGAGAAAATACTTCTAGCAAATGCATGCGGGGAGAGACTGTGCTGTATAATAAAAGACAAATAAATCCAATTGTCAGATAATGGTTCAGCAATGTCATTACCTTTGTGCTCACAAGGTCTTGAGAAGCCTGAACATGAAAACAAATTTTGGCAATTTTTATATGTTCAAATCTAGGCAACGGAAAGCACTCAGTAACATTTTGACAAGTGTCTCCAGTCTAAAAATGCCTGGAATTTGATCGATAAGCAATGTAAAATCTTTTATCGTTTGAAGTACTCCAAATGCATTATTTTGCAAGTTATGTGCAAATGTGCCTTAAATTGTTGTAAAAAATATATAATTATGCCATAAATATTGATGTAATATATGAGAAGCATGTTGAAGGTGTTTTATCTGATAAGTACAGTACTATAAAATATAAAAAATGTGATTTTAAAATATCAGGCTACAAATACATTATTACATTTAAAAGCAGAGAGATGTAAATAAAAAAAAAATTAAAAATGACATCTGAACTCTTACACAATCCTTGTATTTGTGGGTATAGTTACTAAGCATCGGTTTTTATTTACAACAGTGCAAAACTACAAATTGTTCTCTTTGCTCAAACAGTATGTGACAGCCGCCAGGTCCCAAGCAAGGCTGCTAACTTTGGGCATTTTGCCAAAAATTACATGATGTGACTATGATGCACCAGTAGACTGTGCTGATTGATTTGATATGCAACACTTGTATATCTGTGTGCGACTGAGTCTGTATATGGAGCACAGCATGGAAAAGAGACAAACCGGCTGTATCGCAGAACTGCGTACGTATGCAGATTCAGAGACACAGATATACAAGTGTTACATATCAAATTAATGAGCACAGTCTCCTGGTACACCCTTGTCACATCATGACTGAGATGCATTTTCGGCTAAAAAAAAAAAGATGCTAAAAAGACGCCCAATGCTAGAAGAGTTCTCACAGAACCTTGTGCACCAAGAAGGGCTGTTTGGCGTGACTGCAGCCATAGATGCTGATTTATGTTTTTGCTGGTAGGTGCTCGGTGGGAGGTGGCAGCAGGAATGAACGGGCAGCAGCGGCAGTGACTAATGCCTATTACACATTATGCAACACACTGCAATGCCCATAACACATTATGCAACACACCATAATGCCCATTACACAATATGCCACACACCATAATGCCCATTATGCAATATGCCACACACCATAATACCTATTACACAATATGAAACACACTGTAATGCCTATTACACATTTTCACACACCGCAATGCCCATTACACATTATATGCAACACACTGTAATGCCCATTACACATTATGCAACACACTGTAATGCCTATTACACATGCAACACACTGCAATGCCCATTACACATTATGCAACACACTGTAATGCCCATTACACATTATGCAACACACCGTAATGCCCATTACACATGCTACACACCGTAATGCCCATTACACATTATGCCACACACCATAATACCCATTACACAATATGCCACACACCATAATGCCCATTATGCAATATGCCACACACCATAATGCCTATTAAACAATATGCAACACACTCTAATGCCTATTACAAATTATGTCACACACCGTAATGTCTATTACACGTTATGCTACACACTGTAACACCCATTATGCATTATTCCACACACTGTAACGTCAATTACATATAATGCCACTCACAGTTATGACCCTGACACCATTTTATGCCCCACATACAATAATGCCCCTTACAAATGATGCCACACTGTAAGGATTCTAATTACTTTTAAATTACCTGTCTGTTGTCAGGGGTCTCATGCTCATTGCCAAGGGTTTCATGCATGTTGTCAGGGGTTTCATGCTTTGGGTTCCATGCTCGCTGGGTCTCCTGCGCATTGCCGGGGGTCTCCAGCATGTTGGCAGGGGTTTCCTGTGCGTTGCCAGGGGTGTTACAAGCGTTGCAAGGGGAAGGAAGGGACAATGACTTTTAGGAGAGAGACATTATAAAAGGAAAGGGGAAGGGGGCAACCAGATAGTGCACAAGAGCTATAGCTAATAAGCTCCAGGTTTTTTGGATGGATGACGAATCTACTGGGCTGACAGAAGTCATCCTCACCTCAGTAATGCCAGGATTACATTGCCAGTGGGTATTTCCCACTGTTATGTGGGCCACTGATCCAGCGGAACTCCCCTTATTGATTTATGGCTCCATCAGCTGCAGAACACTTCTTCTGCGGGTGTGTTGACGGGCCTCGGGCGGGAGGACAGGGCAGGGCGGGCCGTGAGGGAGTGCAGTGTGACATCTGCACGTCACACTGCGGGCAGGAGGATACCGCAAGGCGGGCAGGACTGAGCGCGGTGTGACATCAGCGCGTCACGAGCCGGCCGGTGCTGAACGGACCTAGTGGGTGCTTAATATTTTCTGTGGGTGCTCGGGCCCGGGAGCACCCACAGAATTGGTGCCCATGACTGCAGCAATGATATATGAAGACACATCTGTACCTCAGGAATGCATTTACTATATGGCTATGACTGCTTTAGTTTCTGTATATTGGTATAAACTCTACCCAGTGTCAGACTGGGACATGAAAGGCTCACCGGGGGAATGCAGTGGTACAGGCCCACGTTTAGGTTTGTGGCCAGTCTCCAGAGGGTGTGTGGCCAGTCACCACAGAGATTTGACTAACCATTAGAGAATACGTGGTCATGGACACTTGATAAATATATATAGTAAATACTACTAGTGCATGCATGATAATGTACCAGATTAAAAACAGCAGTGTAGAAAATATACCATAGTCCTGTGCAGCATATAGGTAACATATATATAATGTATAATTCAAGTGCACAGTCTGGAACCTGATACCTAGAGGAGCAGGTGGGTCTCAGGAAGTGGGGTCCACCAGGGGTTTCCCCTGTACCCCTGTTGGCCAGTCCAACCCGGATTGTACCTAGTAAAGTTCTGTACTTGCATTTAAAAATACTCTGGAAGGTGCTAAATGCTGTCCCACTGACAGGACAGGCTACCTCCTGATTTCCAGCATTTGCAAATTCAAATCATCCGTTTGATTCATTGAAGTTGTCACTGACAGCTGTTTCCATTCCGCACTCCAGTCATTAATGCTGACATCATGACATGCTCTAGTCTACGTGGATCTGGCTGCTATTAAGCACAATTGCTAATTCGCACTGTTACTTGAGAAGCTTTTCACGTTCCCCTCCTAAAAAAAACTAGCCCAAAGCTGAACACACTAGGCTGATTTACACTTTGAAGCATAGACACATGCTCGTTGTCTCCCTGTTAATAGTGGTGACATAGCCCAACCTGTGCATCCTGGTGCAATTTACCATTAGCATTGGTAACCTCACACTTGGTGTATATACCTATTTTAGTATCAAACTGCACAGGATGCATTGTAATGTAAAAAAAAAAAAAGGGTTTAGAAATGATAATTAACGGGTGTGGATCATTAGATCTACACTATAAAGATCTACAGTCAATAGGTCGACCACTAATGGTCGACATACATTAGGTCAAAATGTCAACAGGGTCAATAGATCAACATGTAATAGGCAGACAGTAGAAAAGGTAGACAGGGTCAAAAGGTTCACAGGGTCAAAAGGTTGACAATGAAATGGTTGACACAATAAAGGTCGACACAATTCTTTTTTTTGCGTGTGGTGTTTTGACGCTTTTCTGCCTCAAAAAAGCCCCATTAGCGTACCACGTCCCTCACCACTACCAATGCGCTGGGCACAGGTTACTATTCCAAATTGTAGTCCATGTGGATGTTAAAGTGTGAAAAGTTGAAAAAATAAAAACTTGTGTTGACCATATGTGTGTCCACCATTGTCTTATTGGCCCTTTGAACCTGTCTACCTTTTGAAATTGTCAACCCTTTGCACTGTCTACATTTTACATCTCAAACTTTTGACCATGTCGACCTTTTGACCCTGCCGACCTAATGCATGTTGACCATTAGTGATCTACCTATTGACTGTAGACCTTTTTAGTGTAGATCTAAAGACCAGATACCCTAATTAACACCTTATACTGTTTGAGTCTACAGAATGGTTTCTACTCCACCACTTACTCCCAGACTCCTAATCCCCTATACTCGGATTCTGTGTTTAGTCTGTTAAACTGAATATTATATATTTGATTGATTCATAGACATACAGTAGTGTCTTGCTTTATATATCACTACCACAGCTGTGATTACTGGACCTGACCATTCACCTACCCTCCCTCTTCATTTCCTCATGTGTTTTCCCCTTCCAATGTCATATGTATGATCCTATGTTTAACCCTTTCTCTGTTTTACCATGTCCTCCATGTTTCTTGCCAACCTTTTGTTGCATGTATGTTGACCTGTTTTTTTTTTATATAACATTGATATTTTCTTGCATATACCTATATTCGAGGTGCCAGCTCTAGTCGGAGGTATCTTCAGATAAATGGCCTAATTCAGAGGCGGACAGTCACATCTGCATGTTTTTACTGTGTCTTTATGCTAGTGCCACTTCCGATGACCTTCCTATTGAGACGCCAATCTGCTGCAGCACTAATCTGCCAACGTGTGTACTAAGACGCACCATCGCAGATTGCATCAGCCCTATGGAGGCACAGAATCTCTGTCTGCACATGGTCACAGGTGTCAGTGCAACTTTGTCTTTCGACATAGGCACTGATCGTGACACTCCCGCGTCTTTCTAGCCTCCCCACACAGTTTCCACTCAGGAACTCTCACCAAAATTGCATATACCTGTGTGCATTAACCAATGGGTTACATCATGTGCAGTGCGACTCGGTGCATGTACAGACTTAAAAATCAGCTGATGTTAACACAGCAGCCACCTTTAAATCAGGCCCAAAAAGATCAAGGTATAGGGGTCTGTATAATAAGTCTTGGAGAGAGATAACTCCTAACTACCATGTTACAGGCTGTGTTCGAAACATAATAGGAGCTGGTTGGCTGGCACTTTAGCTCTCTCCAAGGCTCAGTACATTGGACCTTATTCAGTAATGATTAAAAAATTCTGCTTTTTTATAGGGCAAGGCCACCCAGCATGCTACCCACCGTCCCCATCTGCAACCACATACTAATTGCGATCGTACCACAATCAGTGCGTGGTCGCAGAAATTATGGAATCCTCCTGCTGGCACCACCTTTTTGATCAGAGAGGCTGCGCATGACATCACGCCCCCATTTGTAAGCCGCAGCCTCCGCAACGCTCCGTCTTGGAAACGGAGCATTGCCGCCCCGTGAACGCCTCGCAAATAGTGCGAGGCACTCGCATTAAATGCGGGCGCAAGCGCAGGATGGGACCTGTGCATGCGCCCGTGGGGCCAACATAATTATTGCGATTAGATCACGTATTGCGATCTAACCTGAATTAGCACCATAGACGGCATAATCTGCAAAAGCACAAGACTTGCACAGGTTTGTGTACAATTAAATTCAGTGGATCTAATAAAAAGAAAACAAAAACCTCGCCACAAGATTTCAAAAGATATAAAATTAATTATTTAGCAAAATAAAACCAGGGGATTACAAATAAAAATTGATTGTGCCATTTTGTTTTTTTGTTAATTTTTTGAGGAACACTTTAAAAATGTTAAATAAACGTAATCTTGAACAAACCAAAAACTTTATGTAATGTATAAAGCATTTTCAAAACAAAAAAAGGAGATGCACTAAGACTTGCTGGGTGCTGTGATAATTAACCACTCTATGTATCATTTTAAATAAATTTACTATTCAGTAGCTGCATAAAGTCAAACACATACATGCAGTTAAAACAAACAATAAAAACACCATAATCATAGACTCCTGGGGACTTTAAGTAGACATTACTGAGTGTGACATACACATATGGATTCAATTGCACAATTGTACGAACACAATAGCTTAGCAGTAATGGATCTCTGCAATATGCAGTATAAGCTGTATTTATATGAATGTCCCATTGATTTGTCTATAAATAAATATACTGTATTCATGCATATACACATCAGTAGGTGGAATAAGTGGGTGAGGGTTACCGTGATAATATTAAGGACACATAGGGTGGGTGAGAGTCTTAAAAATTTAGATGAGATGTGGGGTGAGATGTAATGCCACCCAAGTTCGGGCGACATGCGGGATGCCGGCCGAACTCAGATATTTTTTTATAGGGGCAATCAATTAAAAGGCAAAAACGTCTGCCGGACTCGTAAAATATATTAAATGCTACAATGCATTTAATTTATTAAATACCTGATTACTATTTTCTTTTAAATAATTGCAATATTTATTCTACAAGATACAGATATACATGCTCATCGTGGCTACATCTTGCCTTCATGGGCACTCCCAGTGCGGGTAGGCATTTAGCTGCGTCTTTAGATGCCCCATATACTTTATATGGGGCTTGAGCACGTCTAAGACGCACGGGCACATGGTCGCGGCAAACAAGATGCATTTGTGCCTAGATTTAGCCATGATGAGCTCAGATAGATACTTAATTAATCATTAACACAATTTCTATTTTTCTCACAAAATACATTTAGCAACAGATTATTGAACCTTTGTCATTGCATCGAGAATCTAGATAATAGACCAAAAATGTTTTTGACTAGTTAAACCTGTACAGTTTGAGATATGAGACTCGTCTGCTATTAAATTCCATGGGAATGCTTTCATTTCTGCAGAAATAATCAAGTCACACAGTCCTAAGTGCAACTGATTGAATATTGAATTCCAATATTAGTAGAAAGCTTGATTACGATTTTGTGCATTAAACATAGAAACATCAATGAGCAGTTTGCTGATCAGTAGTCTGCGACCACTCCATGTATTCCCCATCACATCAGTCCAAAATATATATATGTGAGTAATTACATTGTAATGATTAGAAGCAAAGGCTGGGAATATGGAATTACAGTTTTTTAAACAAAATGTCAAAATGCTTATTTATTGCACAAAATGTTGCAGGTCCTTTCATTATAAGATTTAGGAGGGAATTTACTTGGCAGTGAAAAGTTTTCAATGGTGAAAAAGGGAGGTACTGTAGCTTCAGGCATTAATTCCCATGGCTATTCAATTGCACTCCTTTTTTCACCCGACTGACTCCTTAACGCCCATTAAAGTAGCGAGGTAACATGGGTTAATGTGTGTTAACACACAGAAACCATGAAAAGTTCACAGATTCACATGTTAACAGGTTCTCGGCACTCATGAACTCACTAGTTCTTCACACCGTCGGAAGGGGCTACTCCCCCGTAACCCCTGCACGTAGTTGTGTGAGTGGGTAAATAGTGCACGACGAAAGTGCGTTTGATGGTGAAGGGGGCGTAGGCCCTTTAGTGGGTGTGAACAGTGGCTGCAGGGCATGATGTACAGAATGTAGCGGGTGCAGGGGTGACCGCGTATGGGGGAGGGTGTCTGTGGGTGGAGGAGGGTGGGTAAGGGGTAGGTGTGCTTGCGGGTGGTGTTGGGGGTCCGGTGGTGGCGGGTGAGGGGCTGGGGTCCATTGGGTGGGGGAGGTGTAGGTGTAGGGGGTGCAGTGGATGGTCGAGGGGGTCCGTAGGTGGTGTAGGGGCAGCCGTGGGTTTGCTGGGGTGGGATGGAGGTAGGTATCTCCTATATATTAGGACAGATCTGTGACTTTGTGACTCATTGCTAAAGCTGGGTGGAGTCACAATGCTGGGCGGAGTCAAGTTACAGATCTGGCCAAATATATAGGAGAAGCATAGGAGAGATGCATAGGAGAGAACACACTGGCCAAATATATAGGAGAGAATAGGAGAACACACTGGCCAAATATATAGGAGAGAATAGGAGAACACACTGGCCAAATATATAGGAGAGAATAGGAGAACACACTGGCCAAATATATAGGAGAGAATAGGAGTACACACTGGCCAAATATATAGGAGAGTATAGGAGAACACATAACAGTACATTGTAATAACAGTACATACATAGGGGGTAATTCCAAGTTGATCGCAGCAGGATATTTTTTAGCAGTTGGGCAAAACCATGTGCACTGTAGGGGGGGCAGATATAACATTTGCAGAGAGAGTTAGATTTGGGTGGGTTATTTTGTTTTTTACCTGCCTCCAGCCATTGGACACATGCTGAAGGGTGCGCTGTGATTGGCCATCCGTGGGTGTGATGGGATGTATTGACCGATGAGCTGAGCAGGACACCAGGATTGATCAATGAGCAGAGCAGGACACCAGGATTGATCGATGAGCAGAACAGGATACCAGGATTTATCGATGAACAGAGCAGGACACCAGGATTGACCGATGAGCAGAGCAGAACACCGGGATTATCCGATGACCAGAAATGCACAGCTAGACACCGGGATTGAACGATTGAGCAGTGATGCACAGCAGGACACCAGGATTGACCGATGAGCAGTGATGCACAACAGAATTTGGGATTGACCAATGAGTAGAGATGCACAGCAGGACACAGGGATTGACTGATGAGCAGAGATGCAGCTACTCAGGATAACTGTTGGAGCCAGGCAGTGCTTTGGATGGAGTTTAGCACAGTCTAGGATAACCAGGAGCAGGTTTGCAGACTGCATACAGGGTATAAACAACAGAGCACTGGCAATTCTCCAGTGCTGGGAGACTGGCTTTATGGATGGTGATTGGCTGGATGGTGATTGGACATGGCAATCACCATGTCTGGCTGGATGGTGATTGGCCATTGCAATCAGTTGACGGCAGAGTGACTTTGGATTGGATTCAGACCAGTCAGCTGACCTGGACTGTCATGGCTGCACCCAGTACTTGGCTTGTAGGGAAACTCCAGTGTGGTGTGTGCATGGACAGAAAGTAATGGCCGCAGGTTCTGAGAGCAGAGGGAGATGTGTCTGGTGACCACTGGAGTCAGAGAGGCATGTAGTATAATGACAGCATGGACAATCCTCAATGATTGCTGTGCAGGCACAGCATGAAGAGACTTGCTGAATTCAGCATTCACACAGATGGCTAATCAACACAAGTGCAGGTCTTTAGCAGCTGTAACCTTCCAGTCAGTGAACTCAGCACATAGAGAAGTCATGGCACTGGTGAGCTGTTTATCACAGGGAGCAGAAACATGCAGGATCCAGGACAGATGGCAGAGGTAAGTCACCAAACGATATGGATTTAGACAGGATTGTGACAATACTGAACTGATTGTTATTATTTTACAAATTATTTTAATCCTGTAAAATACATTTTATAAACTTACTGCAAATGACGCAACAGGGAGGAGGTGCCTAGATTGTTAACATCCATAACTCTACTAACTTTGGCTTCACAAATGTAACAGATGCCCTCACAACTGATGTCAGGATTTGGTTAAAAATAATTCCATGCCCAAGATGTTCTTACCTTTTATCACAAGCTAGAACTGCTGCCACTGGTTGCTGATTTATGCATACAACATCCTCATCATTAACATCCTCATTAGCATCAGATAGTACACAAATATCCCCCTCATCCAGTTCTACACTCGCATCCTTAATTTCTATTATATTATCATCACCATCTTTACTTGTACTGCTCATCCCCACATTTGCAGAATGTGTAGAAATGGTGAAAGGAAGTTTCTCTACGAGTACCATGTCAGAAATGTCAGACTCACACATAACTAACATGGACACCCCTAGACTCTCCTCAGGGATTGGTGAATACACGGGGGTACATTTACTAAGATGGGAGTTCTATTTAAGATGGGATGTTGCCTATAGCAACCAATCAGTTTCCAGGTATTATCTTCTAAAAGGTGCTAGATAAATGAGAAGTAGAAGCTGATTGGTTGCTATGGGCAACATCCCATCTTAAATAGAACTCCCATCTTAGTAAATTTACCCCATGGTGTTCTTCAACCTTTGTATTCTTTTTATTTTGGGCACTAGTTTGTCTTTTTTAAAGGTGACACTACCTCTTTTCTTTAACATTGACTGATACAAAACCAAAACACAGGGGTTTGTGCACTTTTGCTATTATTAGTATTAGAAATAGTCGCAGTAGTCCTTAATAACACTACTGCTGCCCACAGCCCTTCACTGATGACACAGTCTGAGTGTGTCACTGGATCCCACTGCCCTTGATTACAGCCACAGTAGCCCTTAAATCACACTACAGTCATCTAACGCCAGCGTTCTGTGTAAAAAGGCACCCGAACCATGAGGTAGGGAATTTTATTGAATCCAAAACATGCAAGTGAACTGACACTGGGTAAATGAATTTTTTTTCTGGCAGGAAATAATTAGCTGGGACTCAAAAATACTCAGAAACCTGAAGTTTCGGTGGCTTAGGTTTCCACGGAAACCAAACAGCACATCACTAGTGTGGACTCAGAGATACAAATACTGAAAGTGTCATTTGGTAAGTAGGTTGAGAGCCATTATAGGACAGATTTCGGAAGACCTATGGAATGTAGCCTTGTGTCAGAAGCCAGAACAGTGTCAAATGCAGCAGAGATATCCAGGCGAGTTAGGAGTTACTGTAGGAGACTTTTGATTTAGCAGAGATCAAATCATTGACTATAGTAGTCAGTACAGACTCACAATAGTTTTTGGGAAATAACAGCTTGACTGAAGAAGATGAAGTAGAATTTTAGGAAAGAAACTATATGAGGTGAGTTACTGTAGGCGAGTCTCTAAAGAGGCATTGAGGGGTATGAGAGCTGAGAGATAAGAAGGTAATTAGAGATCATTTGAAGGTGCCGGGAGGGTGATGGAAAGAATTGAGCAGGATGCTGACTGAGGAGGTAGATACTGTTTTATATTTGATGTTATCAATCTTGTCTTTTAAGTAGGAAGCAAGATTGGGTGGTGGTTGGCGGGATTGGTGTAGGTGATTTGAGTAGAGATTTAAATGTACTAAAAAGATGTTTGGGGTTAAAAACATCAGAGATAGGAAGGATGTTTATTTAACAGTATACAGAGAATTTTGATAGATGTAGTAGATATATAGGGGCCTATTTATCAATGAGTTTTAGCTATTTAAAACTCATATCCTATGATAATTAGTGTTCCAGCCAATCAGCTCCCAACTGTCATTTTTCAAACACAGGAGTTGGCTGGAGCAACATTTATCACATGCAATAAGTTTTAAATGGCTACAACCCATTGATAAATGGGCCCCACAGCTTGGTAGAGACTAACAGAGAGTTTGAAGTGAGTGAGAAGAGCTTGCCTGGGATAGGCAGGGCTGTAACTATAGTAGGTGTGTGTGGAGGGGCACCACACATAGTGCTGCAGGCTAGGGGGCGCTATTGGCGGCACTTGTCAATTATTTTTTTAATTACTTTCACTTACATCTTTGCCCCTCTTTGAAACCCAGCATCTCCTGACCGCTGCTGTCTCCTACCCTGACCCCTTCTGACGCTAATACCTATAGAACATTAATGAACTCAACTTGAGATGTATTTGTTATTCAGTCACACTGTCCTTTATTACATTTCAAGATGATGACATACCAGGGATTCTAACCCATTGCCTGTGGCATTGCAGTCAGACAAATAATTAATTGAGCTATCTGCCCTTGCATAGAAAGGTAGATAATTCTAAGATAGATAATTATATTTGAAGCTTACCTTGTATTTTGTGAACAAATGATCAGCATTGCAGCTGAGCAGATCTATAGTGTGTGGTTGCAAGAGATTGGATGTGTGGCTGCACACTACATAGAATGTGCTCAATGTCAATGCTGATTTTTTTTTTACAAAGTAACAGTAGCTTCTTATAATTCTCATATTTTTTATGCAGGATCAAATATCTAAATGGGCAGGGTGTTTGATTCGAAGTCAACAGGTTATAGGTTTGAATCCTAGGTATGGTAGTACAGGTTGAGTATCCCTTATCCAAAATGCTTGGGACCAGAGGTATTTTGGATATGGGATTTTTCCGTATTTTGGAATAATTGCATACCATAATGAGATATCATGGTGATGGGACCTAAATCTAAGCACAGAATGCATTTATGTTACATATACACCTTATACACACAGCCTGAAGGTCATTTTAGACAATATTTTTTAATAACTTTGTACATTAAACAAAGTGTGTCTACATTCATACAATTCATTTATGTTTCATATACACCTTATACACACAGCCTAGAGGTCATTTAATACAATATTTTAATAACTTTGTGTATTAAACAAAGTTTGTGTACATTGAGCCATCAAAAAACAAAGGTTTCACTATCTCACTCTCACTCAAAAAAGTCCGTATTTCGGAATATTCCGTATTTCGGAATATTTGGATATGGGATACTCAACCTGTATATTGAAATGTGTTATTTAATAAAGGGTACTGTAACTGAATAACAACGAGCTCTCAAGTTAAGTGCATGAATGTGGTATAAAGAGGACTTGTGTCCAAATCCATTTTCTTGCAATGGTCTCTAAATGTGAATAGTATAATACCCTCTTGCACAGGGCACCAAAAAGTCTATTTACGGCTCTGGGGATAGGGTGGGGATCTGTAAGCATTAAAGAAATTTACTTATGCTCACTTACCGTATATGGGGAAGTATAAGATTTTTAGTAATATGTTACTTAGGTATTCACAACAGGCATCAGTGGCGTAACTACTGCCCCCGCAGCCCTCACGGTGGTTTGGGGGCGCAGGGCTGCGGGGGCGCCACCACTGATTTAGCGCAGATTGACATGCGGACGAGCGTCCGCATGTCATTCTGCGGTCTCCTCTCCCTCCTTCCCTCCGCTGCCGTGATGGAGGGACACTGGGGGAGCATATGTGGCACAGGGGGAGGGGGGCATATGTTGCACTGAGGGGGCATACGTGGCACTGGGGGGGTATATGTGTACCTGGCACTGGGGGCACGTGAGTACCTGGCACTGTGGGGGAATATCTGGCACTGGGGGCATATGTGGCACTGGGGGGGGGGGTATATGTGTACCTGGCACATGGGGGGGTCTATATTTGGCACTGGGGGCATGTGAGTACCTGGCACTGTGGGGGAATATCTGGCACTGGGGACTTATGTGGCACTGGGAGCACAGCCCTAGCAACAAGCACTACCCCCTAGCAACAAGCATGACACCCAGTGCATGAAACCCCTGGCAACGAGCATGACACCCTGAGCATGAAAACCCCTGGCACCGTGCATGGAACCAAGAGCATGAAACCCCTGGCAACGAGCAGGTAATTTAAAAGTAATTATAAGCCTTACTGTAGGACTTAATGTGTAATGGGCATTACGGTGTGTGGCATAATGTATCACGGACATTGCGGTGTGTGTCATAATGTGTCACAGGCATTACGGTGTGTGGCATACTATATCACGGGCATTGTGGTATGTGGCATAATGTCTCAGGGGCATTGGAGTGTGGCATAATGTATAACGGGCATTCCGGTATGTGTCACAGGCATTACGGTGTATGGTATACTATATCACGGGCATTGTGATATGTGGTATAATGTCTCAGGGTCATTTCAGTGTGTGGCATAATGTATCACGGACATTGCGGTGTGTCATAATGTGTCAGGCATTACGGTGTGTTGTATACTATATCACGGGCATTGTGGTATGTGGTATAATGTCTCAGGGTCATTGCAGTGTGTGTCATAATGTGTCACAGGCATTGTATGTGGTATAATGTCTCAGGGGCATTGCAGTGTGTGGCATAATGTATCACGGACATTGCGGTGTGTGTCATAATGTGTCACAGACATAGTATGTGCTATAATGTATCAGGGGCATTGCAGTGTGTAGCATAATGTATAACAGGCATTGCGATTCCT
Source organism: Pseudophryne corroboree (assembly GCF_028390025.1). Lineage (NCBI taxonomy): Eukaryota > Metazoa > Chordata > Amphibia > Anura > Myobatrachidae > Pseudophryne > Pseudophryne corroboree. The sequence continues at coordinate 952,625,545 of NC_086445.1, read as the reverse complement.
GTCATAATGTGTCACAGGCATTACGGTGTGTGGCATAATGTGTCGGGGGCATTACGGTGTGTGCATATTGTGTCATGTGCATTATTGTGTGTGGTATAATGTCTTAGGGCCATTGCAGTATGTGGCATAATGTATACTGGGCATTACTATAAGGAGGAAAAATGACAAATAATGTAAGGGGCATGAATCAGGATTATTTTTCTTTCCTGTGCTGGCTAATGTCTGGGCGTGCAGGTTGCAAAACAGGGGTATAAGGTAGGCTTTTCCTGCAATGCCACGCCCCTTTATGCAAAGCCACACCAATTTCAACGAAGCCAAACCCCTTTTTGCGGCGCGCGCATGTTTATCCCTTTACTAGTGCCAATTATGTGGGATTGGGGGGGGGGGGGGCGCCAAAGAATTTTTGGGCTTGGGGGAGAAAAATTTCTAGTTATGCCACTGACAGGCATGCAACATTTGTGCCTATGTGACAGATTGTGACAACAATTGCTTAACACAGTTTAGGCACTGGAATATATACAGTACCTTATTATACCTTCAATCAGGGCAGTTAAAGAGACATGGGGCCTCTTGTTCGGTCTCTTTGTGCCCCTTCTCTTGCTGGCGAATACCCTGATCTCCAGGAAAACGTCACATACACTGATAGCCTAAGTTTGTTTTTACCTTGACAAAACAACTTGATTTGAACATGTCCTTGGAAGTTGTAGACTTGGGGCCAAATGTAATTAATAGAGTGAGAGTTTCAAAAAGTGAGAGATTTGGTAAGGTTTTGCAGTTTTTTATTAAAGTGGCAATCATTTGCACAGCAAGGTCAACCTGGTTTTGCAGTGTAAATGATTGGCACTTTAAAAAAACTGAAAAACCTTACCAAATCTCTCACTTTTCTGAAACTCTCACTCTATTACATTTGGCCCTTGGTGTATTATTTCAAATGGAATTATTTTACATTACAGATATATTTTTATGCTGGAAAGTGTTCTCATAGGAACAAAACTATGAATGCACGAAAAATCAATAGTATGTACAAATATGACACATGAAAAAGAGAACGTAGCAATGACCTCTGACTCTTATGACTGAATTGACTGAATGCACCAAAACAAAAAGCAGAATTTTTAGCGAAAACATTAAACTTGTATATCACTAAGGGAGTCGTCATAAACTAAAATTATGTAGGACATTAAAGCATGTAGACCTTTCCCAAAAGTGAAAAGTGGGTCTAAATCTATGTACATTCATGGTGATACAGTAGAATTATTACTGCAATATTATGCATTGCAAATACATTTATTTGTAAGTAAATTACTTTCAAAGCAAAATGCTCCACTTGGGCCTCTGTATTTTGATAACAGATCTACTATTGAATCTATTAAGTGTATGGTACAATGTAGAAATATATTCAGTGGCCACTTTATTAAGGTCACCTTTCCAGTACTGGGGAGGACCACTCTTTGTCCCAGAAGAACCTATAGTCATGGGCGTAACTATAGTGGGTGCAAGCGATGCTATTGCTATGGGGCCCAGAGGCTTAGTGGGGCCTGGTCACAGGTTATAAAGTTGCATACCAATTTCCCAGATTTGCCTGTTAAGCAATTGGGTCTGATCCATTGCACAGCCTGATTTGTATGACGTTACATTTTCAGTGAGAAGAGTGTAATGGATATTACAATGGTAAGTATGGCACAATATGAACTGGAGAGCACTGTCATGTGTCATAACCTGATCTGCTCATTGTTATGTGGATGGCACTATAATGATACATAATTAAAAAAGGGTCACTTTAATGTGGTATAATATGAAATGGAGGCACGATATTGTGGCATAGTAGGAACTGGGGCACTGTCATTTGGCATGATATAAACTGGGGACACTGTGGGCAGAATGTGATGAAGTCTGAGTTTGTCCATTGTGCCAGATAACGGCCAAACTTGGACTATTTTTTTAAAGGGGCAGTCTTTTGCAAGGCGGGAAATTCGGACTTCATTACATCATGCCCCATATGTAATAATGGGAGTTGAGGATACTGTGTGACATAATGTGTACTGGCAGCCCTACCATGTGACATAACATGAACTAGGGAACTACTATGGTTCATAAGATAAACTAAGGCACTACTCTGGGGCATAATACAACTAGGGCACTATTATGGAACATAAAATGAATAACTGCTGCAGAGAGGTGTCTCTCAATAATCATTGGGACAGGTGCCCTTTCAATATGTTGCTATGGGGCCTACAACGTACTTGTTATGCCCCTGCCTGAAGGCTTTGTGTCATGAATCCAACAAGTTCTTAATTATATTCCAAATTCCTTAGAGATTATTGCCTATGTTGATATGATGGCATCACATTGTTACTATAGATTTATCAATTACAGATTCATGCTGAGTATTTCCTATTTCACCACCACATCACAAGATGCTCTATTGGATTGAGAACCGTTGAATGTGGAGGCCATAGGAAAACATTGAACACATTATCATGTTTGTGGGATCAGTATGATTTACCGGTGGCCAGGATGCCGGCTGTCAGTACACCACCAGCGGTATACCGGGCGCCAGTATTCTGGCAGTGTGGCGAGCGCAAATAAGTCCCCTTGCAGGTTCACTGCACTCGCCACAGGTTCTATTCCCACTCTATGGGTGTTGTGGACACCCACGAGTGGGAATAGCTCCTGTGTGCCAGGTTTACAGCTGTCGGCATTGTCAGTTGTCGTGATTCCGGCATCGGTATCCTGACCGCCAGCAAATTAACGGCATCCCATGTTTGTGGAGCCAGCTTGAAATAACGTGTACTTTTATAAGCTTGCACTTTATCTTGCTGGAATATGACTGGTAGACTACTGTATTGCCATAATGGAAATGCTACGGTAGGCTGTGAACTCGAATGATTCTCAATTGGTATTCATTGGCCTAATGTGTCCCAAGAAAATCCCACACCGTTACCCTCAGCCTGAACATGGACGCATGGCAGGATGGATTTATGAATTCATGTTGTCTGTGACAAATTCTGACCCTACCATCTGCATGTCACAGTAGTAATCGATATTCAGCAGACTCAGCAACCTAGTTCCAATCTTCAAATTTCCGTGTTGGTGAGTCTGCGTACAGTGTAGCCTCGGAACACATACGATTCCCAGGCGGACGGGATGTTTGCTGTCATGATCCCGGCAGTGGGATCCCGCCCACCAGTATGCCGGCAGCGAGACGAGCACTAGAAAGCCCCTTGCCGGATTGCTGCACTATCCACGCTGTGGGCACGGTGGTTTGCTGCGCTCGCCACAGGTTATGTTCTACCTCTGTGGACACGCACAGAGGGATAATAGCATGTGTCGCCGGTATTCCGGTGGCAGCATTTCCCCGCCTGTCAGGATTCCAATGTCATTATTGTGACCGGCAGGATCCCGACTGGCAGTATTTTATACACTTCCCATAGCCTCAGTTCCTGTACTTATCTGACAAGAGTAGAACCTCATGTGGTCTCTGCTGCTGTAGCCCACCCACTTCAAGGTTCAGCTCTTCTGCAGACCACTGTTGTAATAGATGATTACTTCAGTTACCGTTTTCCTTCTTTCGGTTTGGTCATTCCCAGCATTCTTGAACACATAACTGACAATCACTGGCTGCTTTTTTGTTTTGCACCCCACGCTCTGTACTGACTGTTGTGCATGAAAATCCCAGGAGATCATCAGTTTTTGAAATACTCAAACCAATTGTCTGGCACCAACAATCATTCAATGGTCACATTTCTTTCCCTTTGTCATGTTTGGTCTGAATAACAACTGAACCTCTTGACCATGTCAGTATGCTTCTATGCATTGATTTGCTGTGCCACGATTGTCTGAATAAATATTGCCATTAAAGAGGAGGTGGTTGTTAGACAGTTACTAGGTAGACAGTCAATAGGTCGACACCATAGGGTCGACAGTTAAAAGGTCGATAGGGTCAAAAGGTCAACAGACAATGGGATCAAAAGGCTGATATGAAAAAGGTTGACACACATATGGTCAACACATGTTTTTTAGGTTTTTTTTTCATGTTTTGACAACTTTTGCTGCATTTAATATCCATGTCACAAACTAATACCTTTAGTAACCTTGTGGCGGACGGGCCGCCAAGCCCTAAGTGTGGCAAGCGAAGCGAGCTCGTGAGGTCATGCATTTCACAAATTTGGGTGAAATATGTTTAAAAAGACAAAATAACATAAATAAAAACAAACATTTTCATTTTGACCTTTTTTTTTATTGGTGATAATACATTTATTACTAGGTGTACTGGAGAACCTAATAAAATGGCCACTGATTGGCTCTGAGTGTATATTTATATGATGATTTGGTACTGGCATTGCATGTAATGAGTTTGCTTTTCCAGTAGAAATGTAACAGCCTTCATGAATTTATTAATTTGTCATTAAAAGTGCCATTTTAAATTGTATTGTTTATTACAGTGTTATTCCTTCTGAACTAATAGATCTCCTCTACTGTTCACAATATCCAATTGTTCTAAAATGGGAAAATGATTATAGTGGAGCTTTATTTTTTAAATATGAATTGCGGTACAGCTTGTGATAGTTCTTTTCCATTTTTCTCAGATCAACTCAGACATGGCTAGAATATGTATGAAAACAAATACATTTTAATTGCCTAGTCATGATTTATTTTCTTTTAATTGAGCCAGTGTGTCCCAAATGCTCCGTTTCAGCACTGCCAGAGAGTTAGATAAGCCATTAGTAAGATCAGTTGGAAATTACAATAGTCATTCTGCATGCAGAGCAAACTTATAATGAAAACTTTTAATGCATTTTTTTGGTGTGTAGTAGTCAACTGATTACTGTTTGACAACATGATCTTTACCAGAGGGCATTGAAGTTCATTAAAAGGGAGTAAGCTTCACTGAAACATAACATAAATAAATATATAGAACTGTGTGTAAATTTTATGTAGAATTGCAGAAAAACGGCAATTAATTAACATATGCATAAACAAACACTGTTTCCAGGCATTTTAATGTTTTAAAAGTAGCAATATTGATTCTCTTGACATTTATCTGTATTATCAACGTATGCCTCTACCCAAGGGCTGTCTGTCATCTTTTAGCATGGAGGCAGGTAGAAGCAAGTTGCACTGAATTTTCTATTCGTTGGGTACAAGGGGGGTCATTCTGAACCGTTCGCATGCTGCAGTTTGTTGCAGCGGTGCGAACAGGTCGGAACTGCGCACGCGTGGTGGCCGAATTGCGCACGCGTGGAAAAAGTGATCACAGCAGCGATCACAACAAGACTGAGAGGCGGGAGATGGGTCCGGGGCGTCAACTGACCATTTTCCAGGCGTGGTGAGGCGAACACAGGCATGTCCAGGCATTTAGAGGGCGGATGTCTGACGTCAATTCCGGGACCTTCGTCGCATCCGTCACACAGGGTAAGTAAGTCTGACCATGGTCTTGTTTTGCAGGAAACTTTTTTATCATAGCAGGGCTGCACAAGCGATCGCAGCCTTGCTATGCTAAAATACACTCCCCCATAGGTGGCGTCTAGTTGATCGCACGAGCAGCTTAAAGTTGCTACATGCGATCAACTCGGAATGAGGGCCAATATGCCGGCAGTCAGAAGACTGACTACAGCATCCTGATGCTTAGAATCCCAACAGGGGCTAGGTAAGTATACGTACCTTCTCCCAATGCCCCTCTAACCCTAGCCCTTCCTCTCCACAGCCAAAGCCCAAAACCCTTGCAGCCTAATCCTAACCCTCCACAGTGGTGCCTAAACATAACCCCCCCCCCCATTCCTGCAGCCTAAACTTAACCCTCTCTCCCCCGCAGCCTAACCCTAGCCATCCCCTGGGGTGCCTAAACCTAACCCCCTCTCCTTGCATCCTACCCCTCCCACCTCCACGGCCTACCCCCACCCGAGCCCCGTGTAGCCTAAATATACCCCCCATCCCCCGCTGCTAAACTGAGCGCAGCCCCGCTTAATGGTCATTCGGAATCCTGGTGGCCTGGATTCCGGCGCCGGGATTGTGATCTTTGTCGGGATGCCAGCGCCAGGATCCTGATCGCCATGAACCTCGCCGGATCATTTTTATACACGTGCATTGCAATGGCAAAGAAGGGCATATATAAAAAACCATGTAGGCATGGTTTGTTTCATTTGGATGTGGTTTAAATATTTTATCTATCTATCTATCTATACACGCACACGCACACGCACACACACACACTAGGTGATCCATCATGCCCTACGAGCGCTCTCTTCACACCGTAGTAAGAGGCTATGCCCCTTTAAGCCTTGCATGCCCTTGGGGCGTGCAATATTTTTATTATATGGAGTATTACCTCCAATCATAATTTTGTGAGTTGTTAAGCATGGTCAAAGGGCGTGCGATGGTTATGGGGCCGTAGCCCCTTGCGACGGCGTGAACAGCACACGCAGTGCACGATGAATCATCTAGTAGGTGCTGTGGTTGGGGCAGTGGCGGGTTCGGGGGAGATGCAGATGAGGGAGGGGGTCTAGGTGTGCCGCGGGTGGTGGAGGGGTGGTTGTGGGGGTAGCGCAGGTGGGGGAGGAGCGGATGCGGTGGTGTCGCAAGTGGGTGAGGGGAGGATGCGGTGGTGCCATGGGAGAGGAAGGGAGTCCTGAGCCACAGCGGGTGGGGGTGGGGCAGGTGCGGGGGTGCCGTGGGTGAGGGAGGGGTGGTTGCGGATGGGGGAGGAGGTATGTAGATGCTGCTGGTGGGGGATGGGCAGGTGCGGGAGGCCACAGATGAAGGACGATGTCTGGAGGTGCTGTGTGTGGGGGAGGGGATGGGTGCAGGTGGGGTGCATTTTGGGGAAGGGTGGGGGCAGGGGGGATGGGGTTGGGGGAGGGGTTCCAGAGGTGCTGCGAGTGGGGGAGGGGTGGATGCGGGGTGTGCGGATGGGGTCTGTAGATGCTGCGGGTGGGGGACGAGTGTGTTGGTGCCGCCAGAGGCGGTTTTAGACCTTATGGGGCCCTAAGCAAGACACAGATTTGGAGCCCCCTTCTTCAAACAATCCATAACACTATATTTTCAATCCTGATTTATTCCCCTTACATTATTTGTGGTGCTCTATTCAGGGGCATAATTAGTACTCTGTGGGCCCCATAGCAAAATCTTGAAAGGGCCCGACCCATTGGCACCAAGAGGTAAACCCCCCACACACATTTGCCCCCACATGAAAGGTTTTCATTGTTCTGGAGCTGAAGTTTATGAAGGACCTAAGTGTGCCACTGGGGGGGACCAGCACTGCCCCGTGAAAAAAAACAGTTTTCAGGGAGTAACTGAAATAGTGCTGGGCCATGGGGACAGTGTGTTTGTGTGGCATCAGTATGATGTCCCGGCGATCATAATACCGACACTGGGATCCCACTGATGAGAAGATCGACAGGGGGGAGTAAGGGGAGTTCTCTCCTCTCCCTGCACCTTTAACCCTAACCCACCCTCCCTGCAGCCTAATCCCCCATCTAACGCATAACCACACACACACACCCGGACCTAAACCTAAGATCACAGGTATAGTTACGGACAGGATGCTGGCTGTCGGGATCCTGATCCAACCGGGATTTTGAAGGGTGTTGGAATCCAGGCATCAGTATTTTGACTGTCGGGATCACAACAGCCGTCATCTTGACCGCATCCCATCTGTGTGTCAGACTATGGGGCAGCGTGTGTGTGAGCAGCCATGGGAAAGAGCGTATGTAAGCAGGTATGGGGCAGCGTGTGTGTGTGCGGCTATGGGGCAGTGGGTGTGTGTGGCTATGGGGCAGTGTGTGTGTGTGCACGGCTATGGGGCAGCGTGTGTGTGTGTGTGTAAGGCTATGGGGCAGCGTGTGTGTGTGTGTATGCGGCTATGGGGCAGCGCATGTGTGAGCAGCTATAGGGCAGCATGTGTGTATGCGGCTATGGGGCAGCGTGTGTGTGTATATAAGGCTATGGGGTACCGTGTGTGTGTATGCGGCTATGGGGCAGCGTGTGTGTGTATGCGGCTATGGGGCAGCGTGTGTGTGTATGCGGCTATGGGGCAGCGTGTGTGTGTATAGAAGGCTATGGGGCAGCGTGTGTGTGTATATAAGGCTATGGGGCAATGGCCCTCATTCTGAGTTGATCGCTCGCTAGCTGCTTTTAGCAGCAATGCACACGCTAGGCCGCCGCCCTCAGGGAGTGTATCTTAGCTTAGCAGAATTGCTAACGAAACGTTAGCAGTTCTGCTATTAAATATTTCCCTGCAGTTTCTGAGTAGCTCCAGATCTACTCCTAGATTGCGATCACTGCAGACTGTTTGGTTCCTGGTTTGACGTCACATACACGCCCTGCGTTCGTCCAGCCACTCCTCCGTTTCTCCAGCCACTCCTGTGTTTTTACCTGAAACGCCTGCGTTTATTAGCACACTCCCGGAAAACGCTCAGTTACAGATGTGTCCACTTACATCTTTGCTTTTTTACAAATTTGGCACAACATGCAAAACACGGCTCAACTGTTTTTCACAAGTAGCGAGTGGATGAATTTTAAAATTTTTGTTTGCCATAATAGAAATATGTATAAAGTAACATATTAAAAAAGCAAATTAAGAAAAATCACAAGGCATGGTTAAATCTCTGAGTCTATGGCATGCAAAACCGTGCCATACATGGCGGGATATAGCAAAGATGTGTGTGGACACATCTTGTACCTCCCAGAAACGCTCCTTTACGGTCAATCACTCACCGATCAGCAGTGCGACTGAAGAGCGCCGCTCTGCCTTGTGTAAAACTGCATACTTTTGAGTAAAAGTACTTTGTGTATGCGCACTGCGGCCCATGCGCATGCGCAGAAATGCCGATTTTTGCCTGATCGCTGTATAGCAAAAATCTGCAATGAGCGAACAACTCGGAATGTGTGTGTGCGGGTATGGGGCAGCGTGTGTGTGTGTGGCTATGGGGCAGCGTGTGTGTGTGTGGCTATGGGGCAGCGTGTGTGTGTGTGTGGCTATGGGACAGCGTGTATGTGTGTATGCGGCTATGGAGCAGCGTGTATGTGTGTGTGGCTATGGAGCAGCGTGTATGTGTGTATGCGGCTATGGAGCAGCGTGTATGTGTGTGTGTGGCTATGGAACAGCGTGTATGTGTGTGTGCGGCTATGGAGCAGCGTGTATGTGCGTATGCAACTATGGAGCAGCGTGTGTGTGTGTGGCTATGGGGCAGCGTGTGTGTGCGGCTATGTAGCAGCGTGTATGTGTGTGTGTGGCTATGGAGCAGCGTGTGTGTGTGTGTGTGGCTATGGAGCAGCGTGTATGTGTGTATGCAACTATGGAGCAGCGTGTGCGTGTGTGGCTATGGGACAGCGTGTGTGTGTATGCGGCTATGTAGCAACGTGTATGTGTGTGTGGCTATGGAGCAGCGTGTGTGTGTGTGGCTATGGAGCAGCGTGTATGTGTGTATGCAACTATGGAGCAGCGTGTGTGTGTGCGGCTATGGGGCAGCGTGTGTGTGTGTACGGCTGTGTAGCAGCGTGTATGTGTGTGTGGCTATGGGGCAGCGTGTATGTGCGTGTGTGTGTATGCAGCTATGGAGCAGCATGTGTGTGTGTGTGGCTATGGGGCAACGTGTGTGTGTGTGTGTGTGTGTGTGTTCGGCTATGGGGCAGTGTGTGTGTATGTGGCTATGGGGCAGCGTGTGTAAATTGGAGCCAGCCAGACCAACAGAGATTGGGGCAGAACAGAACATACAGAGCACCAGGGTAAGATGGTAACACAGGTAGAGCAGCCTCAGACGTTACACTGACCTGTAGCATTCCTCAGCCTTTCCAGCTACTCTTGTGCGGGGCTTATGGTGTCACATATGGGCTGGGCTTCGCCAGCCACAGACAAATGGGAGGAACTTTACATGTGGCTGGCCCTCCCCTTCTCTAGTACACTACAGCTGTGACAAGTGTAGAGAGACAGTGGGCCTGAGCCGGCCAGGTGTGTTTCTCTCAGAGGGCGGGTGTACTAAGCTTAGAAAAGTGATAAATTTACTGTGCTAAAGTACCAGCCAATCAGCTCCTAACTGCCATGTCACAGGCTGGGTTTGAAAAATGACAGTTAGGAGGTGATTGGCCGGTACTTTATCACAGTGAAATTATCACTTTTCAAAGCTTAGTACATCCCGCCCAGTGTGAGTACTGGGTGCAGGGGAGCTTTGGGCCCCGGAGTTAACCCCCTCCCATCAACAAGCCTGATCACCCCTTCCCCCCGCACACACACTGTAAAGCTACCTGCAGAACTTTGCCTCCCGCCCATCCCATGCCCTCCCCTGCTGCCGCACACATTGTAAAGGCAGCCGCAGCACTCACTGACAAGTTTATCACTTCAGTGAGTCTTCGCCCTCCCGACTCCAATAAGCAGCCTGCGGCGCACACCTGTCAGACTGCTCTCCACTGGGCTCTTCTAGTCTCTCCCACTTCGAGTCCCTAGCTGATCAGTCACGTGTGCCACTATGGAGGAGGAGGGCTACACTGTGACTGACAGTGGAGTCAGACTGTGTGGGTGTGAGCTGACTGCTGGGGCCAGGCCGCTTCAGCCTCACATGTACTTTTCAGTGCTGTTCCTGATCACCATCCTTGGCCGCGTCGTGCGGGGATGCCGCGGGTGTTTGGGAGGAGCGGGTGCATCAACTACTCACCAGAAAGTTAAAGGATCATTCCCTGTATCCAGCCACCTCTCCTATATATTTGGGCTGATCTGTGACTCTATGACTCTGACTCCGCCCAGCGTTGTGACTCTGCCCAGCGTTATACACACAGTCACAGAGTCACAGATCTGGGCTAATATATAGGAGATATGTAAAATGCTATGTAAAAGTGATACAAACAAATACAGCATACACTAGACTCATCTGATAAAGCAGAGGCTATTCTAGTGACCTCAATACAATACAGATAGCATTACAGTGACATCTGGGACTAATCTATTGACAAATACAGTATATAACAAAATGACAATTTTCGCGACCAATATATATTACTGGTACCATTCTAGTGCCCAATACAAAACAAAGACCGTTCTGTGATGTATATGCAATACAGAGATCATTCTAGTCACTGATATGCAATACATAAAGCATTCTAATGACCATGGTGTTTGATTATTAAATGCAATTAAGAAAATCCCAATCCACAAATAAATAGTAATATTATTGATATGGTATAGAAACATACTGTACATTTATTTACCTGGTCTAACAGATGCACACAAATCAAAAAGGAAGTGCTTGGAGTTTCTCCAAATATAATACAAATATTTTAAGTAAAATGAAAACAATAAAATAGGGTTACTTGATACTAGATATTACTAAAAACAGAAAAATAATATATACCGTATATACTCGAGTATAAGTCGACCCGAATATAAGCCGAGGCACCTAATATTACCACAAAAACCTGGGAAAACTTATTGACTTGAGTATAAGCCTAGGGTGGGAAATGCAGTTCTAGCCGTACACAGCCCCCACAGTGCCAGATATGCCCCCACAGTGCCAGATATGCCCCCACAGTGCCAGATATGCCCCCACAGAGCCACATATGCCCCCCCCCCCCAAGTGCCAAATATGCTCCCCCAGTGCCAGGTATAACTTACTCTCTGCCGCTCCCGTGCTGTTTTGTGATGGAGGGACACGGAGGGCACAGCGAGCGCCTCTCTTGTCTCCCTCCTGCGTCTCCGGCGGCCGCGGCGGGTCTGTTAAATGAAGTGCCGGTTCATGAGCCAATCAGAGCTCACGAACGGGTACTTCATTTAACAGACCTGACGCAGGAGGGACACAGGAGAGGGGCGCGCTGTGCCCTCCGTGTCCCTCCTTCACACTGACTCGAGTATAAGCCGAGGGGGCTTTTTCAGCACAAAAAAAAAGTGCTGAAAAAGTCGGTTTATACTCGAGTATATATAAATACAATGCAATATTATGAAGTACAGTAATTAATAGCAGAATGTCCACTAATAGTACTAAACAGTGTCATTATCGTGTGTGTGTGGCTATGGGGCAGCGTGTGTGTGTGTGTATGCGGCTATGTAGCAGCGTGTATGTGTGTGTGGCTATGGAGCAGCGTGTATGTGTGTGTGTGGCTATGGAGCAGCGTGTATGTGTGTATGCAACTATGGAGCAGCGTGTGTGTGTGTGGCTATGGGGCAGCGTGTGTGTGTGTACGGCTGTGTAGCAGCGTGTATGTGTGTGTGGCTATGGGGCAGCGTGTATGTGCGTGTGTGTGTATGCAGCTATGGAGCAGCATGTGTGTGTGTGTGGATATGGGGCAACGTGTGTGTGTGTGTGTGTGTGTGTGTGTGTGTGTGTGTGTGTGTGTGTGTGTGTGTGTGTGTTCGGCTATGGGGCAGTGTGTGTGTATGTGGCTATGGGGCAGCGTGTGTAAATTGGAGCCAGCCAGACCAACAGAGATTGGGGCAGAACAGAACATACAGAGCACCAGGGTAAGATGGTAACACAGTTAGAGCAGCCTCAGACGTTACACTGACCTGTAGCATTCCTCAGCCTTTCCAGCTACTCTTGTGCGGGGCTTATGGTGTCACATATGGGCTGGGCTTCGCCAGCCACAGACAAATGGGAGGAACTTTACATGTGGCTGGCCCTCCCCTTCTCTAGTACACTACAGCTGTGACAAGTGTAGAGAGACAGTGGGCCTGAGCCGGCCAGGTGTGTTTCTCTCAGAGGGCGGGTGTACTAAGCTTAGAAAAGTGATAAATTTACTGTGCTAAAGTACCAGCCAATCAGCTCCTAACTGCCATGTCACAGGCTGGGTTTGAAAAATGACAGTTAGGAGGTGATTGGCCGGTACTTTATCACAGTGAAATTATCACTTTTCAAAGCTTAGTACATCCCGCCCAGTGTGAGTACTGGGTGCAGGGGAGCTTTGGGCCCCGGAGTTAACCCCCTCCCATCAACAAGCCTGATCACCCCTTCCCCCCGCACACACACTGTAAAGCTACCTGCAGAACTTTGCCTCCCGCCCATCCCATGCCCTCCCCTGCTGCCGCACACATTGTAAAGGCAGCCGCAGCACTCACTGACAAGTTTATCACTTCAGTGAGTCTTCGCCCTCCCGACTCCAATAAGCAGCCTGCGGCGCACACCTGTCAGACTGCTCTCCACTGGGCTCTTCTAGTCTCTCCCACTTCGAGTCCCTAGCTGATCAGTCACGTGTGCCACTATGGAGGAGGAGGGCTACACTGTGACTGACAGTGGAGTCAGACTGTGTGGGTGTGAGCTGACTGCTGGGGCCAGGCCGCTTCAGCCTCACATGTACTTTTCAGTGCTGTTCCTGATCACCATCCTTGGCCGCGTCGTGCGGGGATGCCGCGGGTGTTTGGGAGGAGCGGGTGCATCAACTACTCACCAGAAAGTTAAAGGATCATTCCCTGTATCCAGCCACCTCTCCTATATATTTGGGCTGATCTGTGACTCTATGACTCTGACTCCGCCCAGCGTTGTGACTCTGCCCAGCGTTATACACACAGTCACAGAGTCACAGATCTGGGCTAATATATAGGAGATATGTAAAATGCTATGTAAAAGTGATACAAACAAATACAGCATACACTAGACTCATCTGATAAAGCAGAGGCTATTCTAGTGACCTCAATACAATACAGATAGCATTACAGTGACATCTATTAAATACAGGGACTAATCTATTGACAAATACAGTATATAACAAAATGACAATTTTCGTGACCAATATATATTACTGGTACCATTCTAGTGCCCAATACAAAACAAAGACCGTTCTGTGATGTATATGCAATACAGAGATCATTCTAGTCACTGATATGCAATACATAAAGCATTCTAATGACCATGGTGTTTGATTATTAAATGCAATTAAGAAAATCCCAATCCACAAATAAATAGTAATATTATTGATATGGTATAGAATACTGTACATTTATTTACCTGGTCTAACAGATGCACACAAATCAAAAAGGAAGTGCTTGGAGTTTCTCCAAATATAATACAAATATTTTAAGTAAAATGAAAACAATAAAATAGGGTTACTTGATACTAGATATTACTAAAAACAGAAAAATAATATATACCGTATATACTCGAGTATAAGTCGACCCGAATATAAGCCGAGGCACCTAATATTACCACAAAAACCTGGGAAAACTTATTGACTTGAGTATAAGCCTAGGGTGGGAAATGCAGTTCTAGCCGTACACAGCCCCCACAGTGCCAGATATGCCCCCACAGTGCCAGATATGCCCCCACAGTGCCAGATATGCCCCCACAGAGCCACATATGCCCCCCCCCCCCCAAGTGCCAAATATGCTCCCCCAGTGCCAGGTATAACTTACTCTCTGCCGCTCCCGTGCTGTTTTGTGATGGAGGGACACGGAGGGCACAGCGAGCGCCTCTCCTGTGTCCCTCCTGCGTCTCCGGCGGCCGCGGCGGGTCTGTTAAATGAAGTGCCGGTTCATGAGCCAATCAGAGCTCACGAACGGGTACTTCATTTAACAGACCTGACGCAGGAGGGACACAGGAGAGGGGCGCGCTGTGCCCTCCGTGTCCCTCCTTCACACTGACTCGAGTATAAGCCGAGGGGGCTTTTTCAGCACAAAAAAAAAGTGCTGAAAAAGTCGGCTTATACTTGAGTATATATAAATACAATGCAATATTATGAAGTACAGTAATTAATAGCAGAATGTCCACTAATAGTACTAAACAGTGTCATTATCATGAATCTAAATAAATAAGGAATATTGATAAATAAAGAATAATTACAATTAATGCTTTGCGAAAACAAAATACAGAAAATCTCATCAACAAAATTCCACTTTTAAATATACAGCCTGTGATTTAAATATACTTATTACAATACCAGCAATATAACTCTTAGAGTCAGCTCAAAGTCAATAACACCTGTGCCACTCTCTGCTGATGCGTATCGCCACCTACAAGGGGCAGTACATCAGAGGCAACTCAGTAACTGAGTGTGGATCATTCCCTACCTGCTTCCTGCTATCTGGAGTGCACATGCAGTGCTTGCCTGCGGCCTTCATGGTAACAAGATTGTACCACCACAGGGGAGCAGATCCACCATGCCCCCAGCCTAGCTCATCCCTGCTTCTGGCCTCATACTTTCAAAAATACCTACAAAACATTCTCACTGCCCAGGCTATTCTCTACTAAGGAAGCAAGCTAGGTTTTAAAAACTTGTGAACTGGATTAATAAGACAAAATTTAATTTCCTATGTTAACATTTCATAAATCAAAAATTTGAAAAATAGCTCAATTAATAATAATAATAATAATAATATAATAATTTCTCCAATTGGACTCAATAATAAATACATAAATAACGATAGTATAAAATAATAATAAAGTATGCAATCGAGGAAAGTGTAAAATACCCAACCATGCAATGCTCTTCTATTTGCGCAAGTGTCTGCCTGCTACACTCACATTTGAGTTTTGATAAGTTTGCGGGAAATCAGCCATTACTAACTTTTGCAAGATTGACTATCGGAAGTATACAAAGTAGAAATAAGAGGACTTCAAAGTCCTACGTGTGACCATTTATCTACCATCCTTTTAATTAGCTGAGCTTTTTCCATTTTTCTCCAAAAATATTGTTCAGGATATGTCTATAATTTCTTAAAAAGTGCAAAAATATACCTGGACTGTCTTTATAATAGTACTTTGTCACAACTGAGGGCCTGAGCTGACGGGAGGCAGCCTCAGTTGTAGGGGCTGAGATGTACCGGAACCTGGGAGGTTGTATCAGACCCCTGGACATGTAAGTAACATGAATAATAACTGCCCGAAGGCGTGACCACGACAACTTGGATAAAAGTCAATGATGTTTATTATGACAACTCCGCAACACAGCAGCAGTAAAAGAAAACGTAAAAGTCAGCAAAGAATAAATACAGTTCCTGGGTACTACAGGATGGCAGGAGCCACAGGGCACTGGTAGTGTAAGATAGTTCTTATGATCTTCTAGATGGAAAGTCCTTACCAGGCCCGACTGTAGCAATGGAGATAACCCAGGATTGTGCCAGCTGGTGTTCCAGGAAAAGCTGGGTTGCTGAAGATAAAACAGCTGCTGTGGATACTGGCTGGAACCAGACTGTTGTTAGCACGGAGTGGATACTGGCTGGAACCAGTTAAATAATAAATGAACTTGGGAGCGATGAAATATGAACTGAAATGTAGAACTTGAGAGCGGAGAAATAATAATACCGGTGGAGAGTGGTAAAGTGTAGAAAGGACACCGGCCCTTTAAGGGAAGCTGTACTCTGCTGGAAGCTGAGCTGGAAGCAGGTAATGTTGTAGCTGGAAACAGATGAATCCACAATGGATTGGAGAGTCAGGCTACACCGCAGGTGGAATGCTGGTGCGGGTCTCTATGGTGGAAGTCTTGAGACAGGAGCTGGAACCTGGAAGACAATCACAGGAGAGAGACAAACAGGAACTAGGTTTGACAACCAAAGCACTGACGCCTTCCTTGCTCAGGCACAGTGTATTTATACCTGCAGCAAGGAAGGGATTGGCTAGGCAATTATGCAGATTAACAATACTGACAACAGATTGGAGGAAATGATCAGCTGACAGAATCCAAGATGGCTGCGCCCATGCAGACACTTGGAGGGAAGTTTGGTTTGTAATCCATGTGGTAATGAAAACAGTAATGGCGGCGCCGGCCACTGGAGACAGGAGACACCAGGCTGACAAGTGCACATCCAACCACGCGGACACAGCGGAGGCCGCGGCTGACGTAATCGCCACTCTGACACTCTGCATGCAGAAGCTCAGGGACGGCGGCGGAGGCCGCGGGAGACGCCATGCCAGATGTAATAAGGCGTTACTGTGACAGCGTCTCAGAGAGACAGGAGAGGATGCAGGAATGTGAACATTAGGATAACAGATGGGATCCGGTCCTGGAGCGCTGAGCCAGCCTTAGGAGGCATCTGATGGGTAAGAAATGGCGTCCAGATACCCGGATCGTGACAGCACCCCCCCCTTTAGGAGTGGCCCCAGGACACTTCTTTGGCTTTTGAGGAAACTTGGAATGGAAACTCCGGACCAAGGCAGGAGCATGGACATCAGAAGCATTGGTCCATGAACGTTCCTCAGGGCCGTAACCCTTCCAGTCAATAAGATACTGTAGTTGACCGTAACGGTGACGTGAGTCCAGGATCTTGGCCACTTCATACTCAACGCCTCGTTGAGTTTGGACTTCCGGAGTTGGAGGAAGTGAGGAATGAAACCGATTCAAGATCAGCGGTTTCAACAGGGAAACATGGAATGTCCTGGGTATTTTTAAGAAGGGAGGCAACTGGAGTCTGTAAGCAACAGGATTGATGACTTGTTCAATCTTGAAAGGACCGATATAGCGAGGTGCAAACTTCATACTGGGAACTCTTAACCTCAAATTCTTCGTGGATAACCATACCCGATCACCCACCTTGAGAGCAGGAACTGCTCGACGCTTCTTATCCGCAAACTTCTTGTACCTGAACGATGCCTTGAGCAGAGCTGATCGTACGCTCTTCCAGATATTGGCAAACTGATGCAAGGTGATATCCACTGCGGGAACAGAAGTTGCTGGAAGCGGTTGGAACTCAGGGACTTTAGGGTGGAATCCAAAGTTAGTGAAGAATGGTGTTGAAGCAGATGAAGAATGATACTGGTTGTTATGACAGAACTCGGCCCAGGGAAGTAATTGAACCCAGTCATCTTGAGAGGAGGACACATAGATGCGGAGGAAGGCCTCCAAGTCCTGATTCACCCTCTCGGTTTGACCATTGGTCTGAGGATGGTAAGCCGTGGAAAACTTTAGCTTGACTTGGAGGACTTGACATAAACTTCGCCAGAATTTGGCTGTGAATTGAACTCCTCGATCTGAGATAATTTCTTCAGGAAGACCGTGGAGTCGGAAGATCTCTTGTATGAATACTTGAGCCAACTTGGAAGCTGACGGAAGACCGGTGAGAGGAATGAAGTGTGCCATCTTGGTGAACCGGTCAACTACCACCCAGATGGTATTGAACTTGTTGCACATGGGTAAGTCTGTAATGAAATCCATCGACAAGTGGGTCCATGGTCGACGGGGAACGGATAGTGGAACCAGTTGCCCCGCAGGCGACTGGCGGGATACTTTATGTTGGGCACACTTTGGGCAAGATGCAATAAACTCCAAGACGTCCTTTTTCAGAGTTGGCCACCAATAGGACCTAGAGATAAACTCCAGGGTTTTTTGGATACCTGTATGTCCGGCAAAACGGGAAGCATGGGCCCAATGCATGAGCTTCTTCCTTAGCATCGGCTTCACAAAACTTTTCCCTGATGGGGGCGTAGAGTCCATCCCTACCGTGGAGAATGCCAACGGATTTATAATAGGATGCTTGTCTAAAGACTCTGACTCATTTTCTTGCTCCCATGAGCGGGAAAGGGCATCGGCCTTGCGATTCTGAGAGCCCGGACAGAACTGGAGTTTAAAGTCGAACCTGGAAAAGAAAAGTGCCCATCTGGCCTGACGAGGGTTAAGACATTGTGCGCCCTTCAGGTATAAAAGGTTCTTGTGGTCTGTAAGTATGGTGATTGAATGAGAAGCTCCCTCCAACAGATACCTCCACTCTTCTAGAGCGAGCTTGATGGCTAGCAACTCCTGGTCGCCAATGGCATAGTTGCGCTCAGCTGGGGAGAACTTCCGGGAGAAGAAACTGCAAGGGTGTAAATGGCCATCTTTAGCCCTCTGAGATAACACCGCTCCTACTCCAACGGAGGAGGCATCCACCTCTAAGATGAAAGGAGAGTCGATGTCAGGCTGTTTCAGAACAGGCGCAGAGATGAACCTTTGTTTTAAAAGATGAAATGCTTGCATGGCTTCTTCAGACCACTTGGACGGGTTAGCACCCTTCTTTGTGAAAGCAGTAATAGGCGCCACAATGGTGGAAAAGTCTCGTATAAACTTTCGGTAATAGTTGGCGAACCCTAAGAACCTCTGGACCCCTTTGAGGGTTAAGGGTACCGGCCAATTTTGGATTGCTTGTAGTTTCTCAGGATCCATCTCTAGTCCGGAACCGGACACAATGTACCCTAGAAACGGAATGGACTTGACTTCAAAGACGCATTTTTCTAATTTGCAATAGAGATGATTGACACGGAGACGGGACAGAACCTCTTTAACCCAAAAACGATGTTCCTCTAAATCGTTGGCAAAAATGAGGATATCGTCTAGATAGACCACGACATGACGGTATAGAATGTCTCTGAAGATCTCATTGACAAAATGCTGGAAGACAGCTGGAGCATTGCTCAATCCGAAGGGCATGACGAGGTACTCATAATGTCCGTCACGGGTGTTAAAGGCGGTCTTCCACTCGTCACCCTCACGGATCCGGATGAGATTGTATGCACCTCGCAAGTCCAGCTTTGTAAAGATGGTAGCTCCGCTAACTCTGTCAAAGAGCTCAGTAATCAGGGGTAAAGGATAACGGTTCTTGATGGTAATGTCGTTCAAACCTCTGTAGTCGATGCACGGCCGCAGACCACCATCTTTCTTTTTTACAAAAAAGAAGCCTGCGCCGGCTGGAGAAGAAGAAGGTCGAATGAACCCCTTTGCTAGGTTCTCTTTAATATATTCCTCCATAGAATGCGTCTCAGGCAGAGACAACGGATAAGTTCGGCCTCGAGGTGGAACCTTCCCTGGAACGAGATCAATCGGACAGTCCCATTCTCTATGAGGAGGAAGGATATCAGCAGAACCTTTACTGAACACATCCGTGAAATCTTGATATGGAGGAGGTGGAACATCAGACGACCTGGGGGAGGAAGAACAGACAGGCAATACTTTAAACAAACATGTCTCAGCACAGGAGGAACCCCATGCCAGGATTTGCGTAGTCGTCCAATCAATTGTAGGATTGTGAAGACGGAGCCATGGAAGGCCCAGGACCACAGGATGTGTGGCTCTTGGAATCACTAAAAAAGAAATAAGTTCGGAATGAAGAACTCCCACTCTCAGACGAACTGGTAGAGTCCTTAAAGAAATAACTGCCTCAAAGATCTTGCTGCC
This sequence comes from Pseudophryne corroboree, assembly GCF_028390025.1. Taxonomy (NCBI): domain Eukaryota; kingdom Metazoa; phylum Chordata; class Amphibia; order Anura; family Myobatrachidae; genus Pseudophryne; species Pseudophryne corroboree. The sequence continues at coordinate 952,605,490 of NC_086445.1, read as the reverse complement.
ATCCACGGCAGTTAAGGAGATGGACGCAGGAAGTCTCTCGGTGGGTAGGGACCACCGTTTAACATAGGCTTCGGTAATAAAGTTCCCAGCTGCTCCGGAATCAAGGAGGGCAATGACGTTCCGATAACGTTGAGCAACTTGAAGCGAGACTGGGAGATTACAATCTTGAGGAGATGGAGAGGAGATCATTACTCCTAGCCGGCCCTCTCCTTGGCGAGCTAGGATTTGGAGTTTCCCGGACGTTTGGGACAGGCATTAATGGTGTGAGACGGAGCTGCACAATAGAGACAGAGAAACTCGGAGAGACGTCTTCGGCGCTCAGCAGGAGTTAAACGGGAACGGCCAAGTTGCATGGGCTCATCTTTAGATGGTGACAGTTGACGAGGAGGAGGAGCAGAAGATTTTGGAGCAGATGATCTTCCACGCTCAGTTGCTCTCTCTCTGAAACGTAAATCAACTTTCGTGCAGAGTGAGATTAGCTCATCTAACTTAGAAGGTAAGTCTCTGGTAGCTAACTCATCTTTAATACGCTCAGATAAGCCATGCCAGAATGCAGCATACAGGGCCTCGTCGTTCCATGCCAGTTCGGATGCCAGGATCTGGAACTGTATCAGATATTGTCCTACAGTACGTGACCCCTTGCGTAAACGGAGAATCTCGGATAAAGCTGAGGTTACCCGGCCTGGCTCGTCGAAGATGCGCCTGAATGTTGACACGAAGGCAGTGTAGGAAGATAGCAGGGTGTCGGACCTCTCCCATAACGGTGATGCCCAATCAAGGGCTGAGCCACTGAGAAGAGAAATAATGTAGGCAATTTTTGTACGGTCACTGGGAAAATTGCCAGGTTGTAGCTCAAACTGAATCTCACACTGGTTGAGAAATCCCCTGCAGAATCTTGGAGATCCGTCAAATTTTGCTGGCGTTGGAAGATGAAGACGTGGAGCAGAAATGGGTAAGGTGGGTGGGGTTATAGCTGGAGTCACTGTGGTTGACGCACCAGACGCGCCTGATCCATGGAGAGTTGTCTGAATCCCATCCAGCCGAGTAGAGAGATCCTGGAGACAGCGGATGATGTGGCCCTGTGCAGCCTCCTGATGTTCTAGTCGGGCTGCCAGTTCTTGCATCGGCCTGGCCGCTTGATCCTGGTCTCCGGCTGGATTCATTAGGTCAGTGCTTACTGTCACAACTGAGGGCCTGAGCTGACGGGAGGCAGCCTCAGTTGTAGGGGCTGAGATGTACCGGAACCTGGGAGGTTGTATCAGACCCCTGGACATGTAAGTAACATGAATAATAACTGCCCGAAGGCGTGACCACGACAACTTGGATAAAAGTCAATGATGTTTATTATGACAACTCCGCAACACAGCAGCAGTAAAAGAAAACGTAAAAGTCAGCAAAGCATAAATACAGTTCCTGGGTACTACAGGATGGCAGGAGCCACAGGGCACTGGTAGTGTGAGATAGTTCTTATGATCTTCTAGATGGAAAGTCCTTACCAGGCCCGACTGTAGCAATGGAGATAACCCAGGATTGTGCCAGCTGGTGTTCCAGGAAAAGCTGGGTTGCTGAAGATAAAACAGCTGCTGTGGATACTGGCTGGAACCAGACTGTTGTTAGCACGGAGTGGATACTGGCTGGAACCAGTTAAATAATAAATGAACTTGGGAGCGATGAAATATGAACTGAAATGTAGAACTTGAGAGCGGAGAAATAATAATACCGGTGGAGAGTGGTAAAGTGTAGAAAGGACACCGGCCCTTTAAGGGAAGCTGTACTCTGCTGGAAGCTGAGCTGGAAGCAGGTAATGTTGTAGCTGGAAACAGATGAATCCACAATGGATTGGAGAGTCAGGCTACACCGCAGGTGGAATGCTGGTGCGGGTCTCTATGGTGGAAGTCTTGAGACAGGAGCTGGAACCTGGAAGACAATCACAGGAGAGAGACAAACAGGAACTAGGTTTGACAACCAAAGCACTGACGCCTTCCTTGCTCAGGCACAGTGTATTTATACCTGCAGCAAGGAAGGGATTGGCTAGGCAATTATGCAGATTAACAATACTGACAACAGATTGGAGGAAATGATCAGCTGACAGAATCCAAGATGGCTGCGCCCATGCAGACACTTGGAGGGAAGTTTGGTTTGTAATCCATGTGGTAATGAAAACAGTAATGGCGGCGCCGGCCACTGGAGACAGGAGACGCCAGGCTGACAAGTGCACATCCAACCACGCGGACACAGCGGAGGCCGCGGCTGACGTAATCGCCACTCTGACACTCTGCATGCAGAAGCTCAGGGACGGCGGCGGAGGCCGCGGGAGACGCCATGCCAGATGTAATAAGGCGTTACTGTGACAGCGTCTCAGAGAGACAGGAGAGGGATGCAGGAATGTGAACATTAGGATAACAGATGGGATCCGGTCCTGGAGCGCTGAGCCAGCCTTAGGAGGCATCTGATGGGTAAGAAATGGCGTCCAGATACCCGGATCGTGACATACTTGTTTTAATTTTCTATGTTTTCATTATTTTTTATATTATTATTATTATTATTATTATTATTCATAATAATATTATGATTATTATTTTTACTAAAGTGACATACAGTAGATACCTCATTACCACCCGCAGAATGCATAATTACATAACAAGATATGAGTAGAGACTAAGGGTCCTGCTTGCTAGAGCTTACATTTCAAAAGAGCAATGGGGGAGACCTCATTGGCCTGATGAGCAGTGCAGACAGAGTTAGGAGGAGGTGGTTATAGTCAATATATATAATATACCCATATATGTAGAAAAGTGCTGTCCCATGTACTCTAAGTTGTGCCTGGAAGGTGCGAAAGATAACCTGCAGCTAAAACGGTGGGGCAGCACACAAGCTGTGTGTGATTTTACTAAACAACATCAGGCTGTGTGCAATAATTCGCTATTTGTGCAGCCATCGCATCAATCATCGATGTTACTGCTGCCATTATAGTGACTTGCACAGTGTGCGTTGCTCTATACCTGCCGAGAATCGGCATTGATTTTTTCTGTACATTAAGCTTGTCTATCTGCAGATGCACCGCCCTGGACCCAGGTACATACTCCTGCTACACACCCCTGTTACACGCCCAGATTTGTAACCTTGCGGAGACTGCACCATCAGTTGTCGGTAGTTTCAGCCGACCAGAAACAACCCTATGGTTTGATAAATCTAAATATTTATCTTATAACATTTACTATATATTGGTAAGAGACTCAGTACGCAATGGGCGTACGGGGTACCGTAAGGGTACGCACTTAGCGTAGCAGACGCTAGGCCGTGGTCGAGACGCACGAGCGTCACGTTCGCTCACGGCTTACGCTGGGTATCGAGCACGCTATAGGCGGTCCGAGTACCGTAATGCTACGCTACTAGCGTAGCGGACGCTGTGCTCTACAAGAGGAACACAAGCGGCGCAGACGCTCACAGGATGACACACAGTAAACCTTGTATGCAACACAATGAAAGGCTGAGCCTATACTGTAAACCTTGGTTTTGTAATGTGAACACAATGCAATGCTAATTAACCTCTATTATATAAAAGCCTCTTGAGCGATTGAGACGCTCTGAATACTCTCAGCAATGTAATAAACACACAATACCTTGCTAAGGTTCCAAAACCTTTACTAACCAGATTTAGTTATGTAAAAAAGGAAAATACAGTTAACATTTTATACACTACAGGCTAACATCAATATCTAAACATAATAACTACACATATACAATATACAACAGCGTAACAATAACAGAGAGAGAGAGAGAGAGAGAGAGAGAGTATGGCAAATACAAACAGAGAACAAGTTGGTTACAGAGAAACACTTACACACTGGGGAATGATCGCTGCGCAGTCCTGGTCACCAGCTCCATAGTTAGTCAGTGATGAAAACCTTTTGTGGAGAGTAGACTAAGCTGGCCCAAACTGGCTGTTCCTTATATACACTGCATACAGTACACTACAAAGGGACCTATATCTCATTGTTCATTGGACACAGGAATCTGTCTTCACATTACAACAAAAGGTCATAGGTTTGTTTGAACAGGTGGGCTGTGACTATTCCAGATTGCTCAAGTGGGAGGGAATCTCAGGATTCCTACCACATGGACAATGAACTGCAAATATAGCAAATGTCCATAAACTTTTTATAGACATAACTATTCGCAGGAGCGATTGATTTCTCTCAAACCAATACCGGAATGTTTCTAATAATATACTCTACCGTTGCATACTAAACACCACTGCTCAAAAACCTGTCTGACCCTTCGTATCATGCAAAGAGGGACTTCTCTGTCCATAAACCAGTTACACTAAACAAACTTACTGATATTATTAAGGAGACCATAACCTACAAAATGCACTATTTGGATTAACTATGTGACGATTGAGTCGCCCGCCAGACGCACACAAACTCTACCATAAATGCACATACCACGCGCTTGAGCGCATGTCCGTGGAGGCGCCGTCACGCAACTGCGAATATGCGCACGCACAGGAGAGAATGTGCACGTGCAGCGGGCAAGCGCATGGGGTTAGTACAAGGCATGAGAATAACGATATTTTTCGACTTTGACGGTCCACCCTTTGGCAGTCACCAATAACTGCCACTTCCTAAACAAAACAGAAAAATATATGTCATCATGTAAACACCTTTTTATGATTGGGTAAGGGGAGGAGAGGAGAAGGTGGGAAAAGTATGACCCTGTGAGATAGTAAAAGCATGTGTGTATGAAATCCATGTTTGAGGGGTCATGTATCATCGTGCCGTACGTGTTTTAAATCAAGCTTCGAGGTATTGCGAAGTATACATTTGAATCCTTCTTATCCCGTATCAAGGGTCTGTGGATGGGCTGTCAAACTCTACCGAGCTCTTTTCGGCTTTTGGTTGCAACAAATGGGGCGCACATTTAGTTGATGATACATGAAGGGGGGAACATGTGAATGCTGATATATGTGTCTATATTCCCTGTCGACTATGTGTGTCATTACCTGGAGGTTGTAGAGATGAAGATAAGAAACAATCGTTATAAATGCAGTCGTAAACTATGTGAGTTTATATAAACAGTCGCCGATTGAGGTCTTGTCTGATGTCTTGTCTTGATGTACATGTTGTCTGATGTCTCTCGGTGCTTTTGCTATAAATAGCGAGCAAAAGCTTTTCCATTGTCCATAAAGTTACAGTCTCTAAAGTATTGGGCTATCGTAAAAGTTAAAGTCACTAGGGATATTGGGGGCTTGTAGCATAGTTCATCAATGGTCTGTATAAAAGAGGTTGTCAAATTCTTCTTCCAAGCGGATGTCTTTGTACCTTGGAGGAAAACAAAGGAGAAACGGGTGAAAGAAACGGACCGTGGAATCACATTTTCATCACAACATTGTCTCTATCGTTGGGTCATAAATCAAATTAGTTGTTGTTATTACAGTGTCCTCGCTCCTCAGACTCATCACTCTGGTACTACCTTTACACTTCGTTAAAGTCCGAACGCATCTAAATATCAGGCCAACCAATATGACGACTCCCAGAATACACAAGAGAAATTTCCCTACGTCCATTATAATACCTTGGGTCCATTCTCCTAAACCAGAGAACCAATTTCGTGGGTTCAACCATGACACCCAACTGGTCAGCTCATTACCCACAGCAGCGAGTGTGAGATTGTGTTCCTTCAAAACTCCCACTTTAATTGCAAAATGTCATCCATCTTTTGGTCTATGACCTCGGCCGGGTCCTCGGTGCTGTTTGTAATATACATGCAGCACTTTACTCCATACTGAGTTGCTAGGGTAACACAATACCCGCCTGTCACTGCTGTGAGATAATTGAGAATCATCCTATGCTGAACCAGCTCTGTTTTGTAGGCTTGTAACTCTCTCCTAGTATACCTGAATGTGTCGTCATACATTTCGGTGATATTGTCTAACAAATTTGCTAGCGCAGATATAGATCTATAGTTTAACACTCCTCTGGCGGTACGAGTGATATCTAACGCGAGTAGGACTTGAATCCCGGTGGATTCATGGATCAGGTCAGAGGCCGGATGCTCTGTTCTCTCTATCAGGTGCCTTTTAACGACGTGCTCGTAATGAGTGTGAGTATAAGGAGCTTGGGCACCGCGGTGAATGTCTTTCATTTTGTTATGGGATACAGTCATTACTTCAGGCAGTACTTTTCCAATGTAACACAATCCCTCTGAGTTTGGGGCAAGGAACCTATACGCCTTTCTCCCACATATGAAATATGAATCATCGGGGAGAACATATGGGACGGAGTGTGACATTACCATGTTACAAATTTTCCATGTGAAATCTCCTAACCCTAACTCTCCCATCTGCCTAGTACACGTATCAGGTTGTACGATATGTGCACAGTATCCTGGTGATACTTCTCCAACTCGCATGGTCCTACTTCCTAGAGTGTACCTATACCGGAAATATTTTCCACTGTCGGCTATCTGGCGTATAAGCTCTGTGTCTATGGGCATTCTATCGGCTCTATATGAAAATGTCATGGTTTGATTACTCCATGACACTTCCCAATTTCCCGGCTTTCGGGGATTGGAAATGTTAAAGCATACTAAGGACTTATCCACATGATATTGGTGGAGCTTCAAACTAGGAGGACTAGAGATATTAAACCTCTTGTCCACCAGCCTCCCACCACTTAACTCAAGTACCTCTCCTATAGTTAAAGGGAATGGTACTAGTCATGATTTGCTATGACCTTGAGGTACTTGAGAGCATACCCAACAGTCTGTCTGGTTTAACACTTTACCCACTAAGGAGTGATAGTCACTCAATGGATGTCGGTCCATGTGGATATTAAAACTGGACTGACATTTCTTGATGCACCCATCCTCAACTATATTGTCACAGTGCCTACAGATGCAGTTCTCTTCAGCTAACAATCCTTCACAATTCCTTCTATTGTCAATGCTACCAGATAGTTTTCTGATACTCGCCTTTACTCGGTGATTATGTTGCTCTTGGAAAACTACGCCTCCATCCTGGTCATCAGAACCCATTCCAGATCCTTTCTCGACCTCCATGGTACTCTCACCGAAACAGACTGCTCTGGTCAACAACAGGGTCAACAGGAAAATCCGGATCACTGTCTCTTGGGGCAAGTCCATCTTAGAGGAGCAGAAAGAGAAATTTGTAATGGGGGGACAGAAAATAATTGAAGGGGGGAAAAAAATGTTACGATGTCTTTTGTCCTCTAGTCTTGTTGTTTTTCTTGCTCTGTTGTCATCTCAAAGGTGCTGTCTCTCAGTCTTCCAAACGAACATTCTGGTGATACAATATTCCTTCCAAATCTGCGATCTTTCTGTAAGGAGCAAAAATCTTGCATTACCATTTGTCTAACTGATGTGTGACATACCATCTTTAAAGCATGAGAACATGAGAGAGAAGAGGAAAAAAAACAAACCAGAGAGAGAACAATTCATATATATATTACATAAAACAACAAACAAAAAAAAACATTGTCAGATCTTCCGTTCACCATCAGGCTGTCACACTAACACATCCATTGGTATCTTTGCGCAGTCTCCCCCACCAGTATTTCCACACTCCACCCTTTTGTGCCTGGCCAGGACACACCGATGTCGGTAGGTCACACTGGGGTTAGGTAGACTTCTGCAAAGACCAAGTAGCTATGTGATGTTTGAGTTCTGCCGATGAACGTCAGAGATGGGGAAAAAGAAACATTTACAGATAAATTACAAAGTTTACCCGGCCGTTCCTGTGTCTACACGGAACTGACCTCCCAATATCATTAACTGTAACCTCAGGTTTACTACCAGGCCTAATGATCAACTTTCCTGACTGCATATTACAGGTGCGGCCCAAAATTCTTCTTATGTGATCCCTGATTACAATTTCGTGTATCATGACTTTGCTCATGTTTTTGTTTTTGTTTTTTAGGGTGTTGATATACCTTTTGTGGATCTTTAAACCTACAACTTCGTGCAAAATGACCTTCCTTCTGGCAATTATAACATCTTATCACCTTTGACTTACCCACAGGGATCTGAGGCTTCTTACCTCCCTGTGCTTCCCTGTTTCTTTGGATATCATGGTCATGTCGTTGTCTAGGGGGTTGATATGACTTTTGTATATTTCTTGATCTACAATCTCTTGCAAAATGTCCCTCTTTGTGACAATGATAACAAACCATCACATTTGAATTTCTCACAGGGGTTTGGGGCTAAAGCTGGTGTGGCTTCGTTGTCAGGGCTTGTCTACTGATTGTCATTTGCTTACTGCCCTGTGACTCCAGGTGTCTTTTGATGTTCCATTCAATTATAACATCATCTTGTGTTGGTTCTACAATATGAGATACATTTGTTTGTGCGTGATATATAACACTGTACGTACCTGTGGACAGGTGACTACTGCCTTTACCAATTTGGTCGCGTCCACCTGGATGTCTTGTATGATGGCTGCTGGAAATGGTGCCGACCTCGTGCTGGGCTCACTTTCTTGCTTGTAATCCTGAGGGAAGTTTAACATGGAGTGCAACTTGCACGGGTTAACAGTTGTACATTTAACAGTTTTACTTTTATCATTGTTACATTCGTTACAATTATTCTTATCATCTATACAGTTACTAAGTGCATGTTTATCATACCCCAGTGTGCCATTCTCTGTAACCACTCTCTCTCTTGTTGCCATATTTTTCTTACCAAAGTGAGAGTCAGCTGTGTAAGCTAATTCCCTTTGTATCTCACCTTCCTGTTGACATATTTTTAAACAATCATAATGTTTAATTCGTTGTTTCCCGGATTTTATGAGACAGATCCTTCGCCTTAAATTATGCAATACCTCTGAGTCAAAACTACCTATCCCAGGAAATGGTGCTTTATCCCCCACAGTCATTCGTGTCCATTCATCACAAAAGGTCTCAGTGTGGGGACCATACTTCCCCCACATTACTAACCGAGCAGACCCTCGGGGTCTGCAAGCCTCTTCAGTCTGAACCCTGACTGCTAAACGTCCCTTGTTGTGCACTTGGCTTCCATTGTGGACCTTTTTAACACAGAAAAAAAAACTTCCTAAAATGCACCAAACACAGAAGTCTACGGTGGAAGCTTTCCAAGCTCTTCCACCACCTTCTTCTGCTCCGAGTACAACGAATCCGCCCCTTTTAGCAGACGCACGTAATCGTTGCAGGCCCTACCAGCGAAAATTCCTTACCTTTATATTTTACACAAATCACGCTTGCATGTGCTCCCTACAACACGCATGAGGGCAATTTACGCATGAATATACGACCTCATATCACCTTGCGTTATTGGTCACACATACAACCGTGCGGTCCAATCGTACCACTTATAGACACTTGTTGCCTATAAATGGTAGGATCATTGGAGTCTCACTACTGTGCTCCAGAACAGCCGGAGTGTAATACCACGAAAACTTTATCACACTTCGTCGCACGTGTTCACCAAGACCGTGCACGCACGATTTCACCTAGACCGTGCTCATCACATATTCACCTAGACCGTGATTCACCAATACTTCACCAAGATTTACTTCACCAAGATTTCACAAAGCACGTTTTCACCTAGACCGTGCACATCACGTATTCACCTAGACCGTGATTCACCAAGACTTCACCAAGAGGAGTTCAATACACTCATACCGTTTTCAACCCACTATCATTCTATAGTTTTCTGATCAGAAAAAAACAATAATTTCCCGTAATCTGATAGCTCTCCCCAGAGGCATTACAGTAAAGTAAGGTATTTAAACTAAATTTTTGGAAACTGAAATCAATTTGTGCTATTATCGCGTTGCTTCCATATCGCCTACTAAAACAATACTATCGTGTGATTTGTATTATGTGGGCGTACCCATACGCTCCGTTGCGTAATATACGCTACGTGTGTAAGCCCTTGCGTCGCGTACGCTTGTCCCGCCCTTTGTTAGGGACACGTGTACACCGGCCAGACACGTCCACAGTAACGCAAGTAACACGTTTATATCAATGTAAATGATCTTTAACTGTAATCATTTACTGAACACCACACATAACTTCCTTGTATCTTAGGCAAGCCGTGTGCGTGTTTTACAAATTACTCCTTTACGTATTATTTTTACTTTTAACTACCAATAGCAACAAATCTTTCTCAGCACGTTATCAATGATAAATGGCAAACAGGAAAGTGAGATATGTGAAAATACACAGGTGAAAATGCAATTCTAAATTAATCTAATGACATACATTAATGTAAGCATGCACATATAGATATTATATCTATGAGACCCTATTCAGTGCTTCTAATTTGCATATGAATGTGCTTTTTAACCATCTGTGAAGGCGATTTCTTTCACTGCTGGGAGAGAAAAAAAAACAAAACCCAGTTACACAGGTTCATTTGCATTTCAATGGCCCATCTCACAAGTAGCAGAGTTAAACAGGCTCTTGAAGGGAGGAAAAAAGAAAAAAAAAACACAACTTTGTTTTATTTGTGTGTTTCCTAAATCAAATATTCATTTTGCTATTAACTTATATTAAACTCTATCTGAACCACTTATGATTGACTATGATATGGATTAAATAAATGCATTAAAAACTCATTAAATGATGATTTCTTTTTGACAATGGATGGATGATTATTTCCCGAGTAAACTGAAAATCAGCCATTCAGAGAAAAAAAAAATTGACCTTCCCAAAATGGCCGCCGCTCCTCCCCCTTCCACATCCATGAGGTTTACACAAAATGGAGGACAGACCATGCGGCTTCTTTTGTCACAAAGAAAATCATCATTCCAGCCCCTTAAGTTATTCTAGGCCTGAGCAAAAAATATCAAGCCATGCAGAGCGACCAAAAATACTTTTAAACCTATTTAAACAGACAAGCAATCCAAACTGCGTGTGCAGTTGGCACCAAATAGAAATAAAAACCAGATTTAAAAAGACAATAGCTTAATGTTCCTACCTTCTGGTTCCGGATTCCACCAGCACTCCTACAGCGTAGCGATGCAGACGCTTATCTAGTCAGCACTACCGTATCCCTCACCACCAACACGGATACAAAGGGATACGCCTTCCTGCCCTTTGCTGACAGATAAAGTCTGCTTGTGTTCGCTAGAGCGGATATGTGGAGGACGGACGAGCCGCCAATTGATAAATCTAAATATTTATCTTATAACATTTACTATATATTGGTAAGAGACTCAGTACGCAATGGGCGTACGGGGTACCGTAAGGGTACGCACTTAGCGTAGCAGACGCTAGGCCGTGGTCAAGATGCACGAGCGACACGTTCGCTCACGGCTTACGCTGGGTATCGAGCACGCTATAGGCGGTCCGAGTACCGTAATGCTACGCTACTAGCGTAGCGGACTCTGTGCCCTACAAGAGGAGCAGACGCTCACAGGATGACACACAGTAAACCTTGTATGCAACACAATGAAAGGCTGAGCCTATACTGTAAACCTTGGTTTTGTAATGTGAACACAATGCAATGCTAATTAACCTCTATTATATAAAAGCCTCTTGAGCGATTTGAGACGCTCTGAATACTCTCAGCAATGTAATAAACACACAATACCTTGCTAAGGTTCCAAAACCTTTACTAACAAGATTTAGTTATGTAAAAAAGGAAAATACAGTTAACATTTTATACACTACAGGCTAACATCAATATCTAAACATAATAACTACACATATACAATATACAACAGCGTAACAATAACAGAGAGAGAGAGAGAGAGCGAGAGAGAGTATGGCAAATACAAACAGAGAACAAGTTGGTTACAGAGAAACACTTACACACTGGGGAATGATCGCTGCGCAGTCCTGGTCACCAGCTCCATAGTTAGTCAGTGATGAAAACCTTTTGTGGAGAGTAGACTAAGCTGGCCCAAACTGGCTGTTCCTTATATACACTGCATACAGTACACTACAAAGGGACCTATATCTCATTGTTCATTGGACACAGGAATCTGTCTTCACATTACAACAAAAGGTCATAGGTTTGTTTGAACAGGTGGGCTGTGACTATTCCAGACTGCTCAGGTGGGAGGGAATCTCAGGATTCCTACCACATGGACAATGAACTGCAAATATAGCAAATGTCCATAAACTTCTTATAGACATAACTATTCGCAGGAGCGATTGATTTCTCTCAAACCAATACCGGAATGTTTCTAATAATATACTCTACCGTTGCATACTAAACACCACTGCTCAAAAACCTGTCTGAAACTTCGTATCATGCAAAGAGGGACTTCTCTGTCCATAAACCTGTTACACTAAACAAACTTACTGATATTATTAAGGAGACCATAACCTACAAAATGCACTATTTGGATTAACTATGTGACGATTGAGTCGCCCACCAGACGCACACAAACTCTACCGTAAATGCACATATCACGCGCTTGAGCGCATGTCCGTGGAGGCGCCATCACGCAACTGCGAATATGCGCACGCACGGGAGAGAATGTGCACGTGCAGCGGGAAAGCGCATGGGGTTAGTACAAGGCATGAGAATAACGATATTTTTCGACTTTGACAGGTTACTCAAGTAAGCTGCTGGAGCTTTTAAAACTCTACGAATATTGCAGTAGCAGGCACAGAAATGCCCCTGAAATAGTGGAGACATGTCTGCATTTTTGTAGCCACCCACTGTTACCTCGAACAGTTTGTCACTACCTATCACTCCACCTCAAACTTAATATTTCCAAAACAAAAGTAATTATATTTCCACTGGCCAATAGTAGTAACCAACCTGATATCTCTATCACTGTTGATAACAACATATCCAAAACTAGGTGACTCATCGCGCCCTATGGGCGCTCTTCACACCGTTACAAGGGGCTACGCCCCCTTAAACCCTGCACTGCTTTCTGGCGTTCAATATTTGTATTATATGGAGTATTACCTGCATTCCTAGTTTTGTTAGTGGTTAAATATTGTACAACAAAAAGGCGTTCAATGGTGAAGGGGGCTTAGCCCCTTGCGACAGGGAGGGGGCGTGGGAGTGTGGGCAGTAGATGGGGGAGGGGTCCAGATGCACTGTGGATGGGGGTGCTGCGGGTGGGGGAGCGGTGCCGGATGAGGATGGGGGAGGGGTTCCAGATGCCGATGGGGGGAGGGGTTCCGGAAGCGCCGCAGGTGGTGAATGAGCGGGAGTGCCGCGGGTGGTGTAGGGGTTCCGGAGCCATTGCGGGTGGGGGAGGGGCAGGGGTGCCGCGGTGGGGCAGGTGCGGGGCTGTTGCAGATGGGGGAGGGGTTCCAGAGACGCTATGGGTGGGGAAGGGGTGGGTGCAGGGGTGCCACAAGTGGTGTAGGGGTCCGGAGGGGCTGCGGGGGGATGGGAGTTCCGCAGGTAGGGGAGGGGCAGGTTTGGGGCTGTTGCGGATGGGGGAGGTGCTGCGGGTGAGGAAGGGCCGTGTGCAGGGGTACCGCGGGTGGGAGTAGGCGGTGCGACTTAGATGCCCTGTGGGGGCCTCCCCCAGCCCCAGTGACTGGGCACCGCGATTCTCCACAGCAGAATGGCACCAAATATGCAGGCATCTACATAGAAGGTGTGCCCCTCCCTGCACCCAGTGCTGCAATGTCTGCCCTGAGCAGCAAGGGGAGGACATCCTCAGCCCCCAGATAGCATGGCAGTAAGCCACTGCATCCCCCTCCCCCTATCTCTCTGGCGGGGGGGGGGGGGTGCTGGACGACAGGTGGGCTGGTCAGGGGGTGAGCTGGCACCAGAGAGGTCCTCTGCTGCTGCTGCTGTTTTCCTCACACTCCACCGCTCCTCCCTCCTTCCTCTGCGGATGCAGGAGTGGGGGGCTCTGACGGAGAACCTGCTGCACCAGGGGAAGCCGCGGATGGGCTCTGCGAGGGTCAGGGGCCACACCCTCCCTTCTGTGGATATGACAGCGGGTGTGCGGGAGTCGGGGCCTCTATGGGCGCACAGGGTTTCCAGGCCAGCGCGGCAGGGGCAAGGAGGGGGACTGCTGCAGTGCATTACTTTCTGCTGTGTAGCACGCTGAGCAGACTGCCTAATATATAGGAGATATGACCATATCTTACACAAGACACAGCAAAAACTCAAATCCATGCTCTCATTATCTCCCGCATTGATTATTATAATATTCTTCTGACTGGTCTTCCCAAACATAAGCTCTGAGCACTACAATTCATTTTGAATGCAGCTGCAAGGATAATCTTCCTCGCTAGACGTTCAACGTCTGCAGATCTGCTCTATCAGTCCCTCCATTGGTACCGGTATTCTAGACATACAAGGCTATTAACCAAACTGCACCAACATACATCTCTTCACACATCTCAAAATATCTCCCTGCCGACCTCTCCGCTCTGCCAAGATCTACGTCTCTCATCCACACGCATTACTTGTTCCCACTCAAAATGACAGGACTATGGGGGTCATTAAGATCTGATCGCTGAATGACAGTGGGTGATCAGATCCGAACTGCGTATGCGTATGCACCGCAATGTGCAGGCGCAACAGATGGCTGCAACGGGGATCACCAGTTTATCACTTCAGTGAGTCTTCGCCCTCCCGACTCCAATAAGCAGCCTGCGGCACACACCTGTCAGACTGCTCTCCACTGGGCTCTGTCTGGAAAAATGCAGGCAGATCAACCGTTTTCAGGGAGGGTGTCTGACATCAAATCCGGTCCCGAACAGCCTGATGTGATAGCTGTGGCTAAGTAAGTTCTTGCCTGCACAGAAACTGCACAAAATCAATTTGTGCAGCTCTGCTACACATGTGATTGCACACTTGCACAGTGAAAATACACTCCCTCTGTAGGCGGCAACTATCTGAACGCAGGACAGTAAACATCGCTGCCTAGCGATCAGATCTGAATGACCCGTTTTATCCAGGCTTCATCCACTCTGTGGAATGCCCTCCCACGCACAATAAGACTCACCTCTAAAACTTTTAAACATTCCCTGAAAACTCACCTCTTCAGACAAGCCTATCAAATTCCAGACCCACCCAGATAACTTTCAATGCCTCTCTATCTAATTACATCCTCTCTGTACAGTATACATAACATCACATATTTTGTCTTTCTTTACTCTCACACCCTCCTGACCCTTGGCCAACATTCCTGGATGCAGTCGTGCAAGTAGAAAAAATGTCTTACAGGTACTGTGTGTGCGCGCCTAAGGAGCGCACGTCAAAAAATGGGTGTGGCCAAATGCCTCATGGGGCGTGGTCAATGAAAATGGCAGCGTGATATACATATGGGGGGAGGGGCAGATACAGATATGACCCCAATAGTGCCAGATATACATTGCCCCACAGTGCCAGATACACATTGCCTCACTGCAGGGGCGTATCTACCTATTGGCTAGTATGGCACTTGCCAGGGGCACCAGCCGAGGAGGGGGTGCCACCCGGCAATGCCACCCTTAGACAATGGGTGGACTCAGTAGTGGCATTGCCTGGGCTGTAGGATCGCACAGTAGGCAGGAACAGGCACTGGTGTTCGGCACAGCAATGTAGAAGTGAAAATAAACTACAGCTCCCAGCAGCCCTTGCTGTTGGCAGCTCCTGGCAGAAAGGGTTGCTGGGAGCTGTAGTTTATTTTCACTTTCTTTGCAGAGTGTGGTGCGGTGCCGAAATGTGGTGTTCCTGCCTACTGTGTGATAATCCAGCCCAGGCGATGCCCAGCTCATCATACTAGGCATTGCAAAATATTACAGCTACAGCATGTGCTTCGAGGGGTGAAACTATGTGCTGGGAGCGGAGATGACTATATGCAAGGAGGGGAGAGATCATGTGCTGGGAAGGGGATGGGGACTATGGATATGGGCTGGTAGGGGGATGGTGACTATGGATATATGCTGGGAGGGGGATGGAGACTACTTCTATATGATGGGAGGCACGGAGGGCTATGTGCTGGGATGGGGGCTATGGCTATGTGCTGGGGGAGACTTTGGCTATGTTCAGTCGTGGGGGATGAAGATTACGGCTATGTGCTGGGAGGGGAATGGGGACTACAACTATGTGCTGGCAGGGGTATGGGGACTACGGCTATGTGCTGGGAGGGGGTGGGGACTACGGCTATGAGCTGGGAGGGGGTGGGGACTACGGCTATGTGCTGGGAGGGGGTGGGGACTATGGCCAGGGCTGGTGCTAGGGTGTTCAGCGCCCCCCTGCAAAAGATAAATTTGCGGCCTACCTCCCATACATAATAAAGGGACAGCGTGCATTTCAAAAGGGGTGTGATCTCACAAGGAAGGAGGTTTGGTAACACACTAGTAAATCCAATTTAAATGATGCTACAAAGAGACACAATCTTATTCACATTACATTGTACTTAGTGCCCATGATTCATATTGCACCACATAGTAGTGTACCTTATTCACGTTACCACACACAGTAGTGCCCTACACAATACCCACAGTAGTGTCCCTTATACATATAACACCCACAGTAGTAGAGCCACACATAACGCCCACAGTAGTAGTGCCACACAAGGCCCACAGTAGTAGTGCCACACAAGGCCCACAGCAGTAGTGCCACACAAGGCCCACAGTAGTAGTGCCACACAAGGCCCACAGTAGTAGTGCCACACAAGGCCCACAGCAGTAGTGCCATACAAGGCCCACAGTAGTAGTGCCACACAAGGCCCACAGCGCATCTATTGTGATAATGTAGGAACTGCTGCTGATTATTCAGCAGAGCAATCCTCTATGCAATGAGCTGTGCTGAGGACAAGCTGTGTGGCTATTACTCAGAGGAAGGGGGGGCACCGGGACTTCTGCCCGCACTACCAATGCAGAGGGGTAAGAGGGGGCTTACCGGAACTGTGTGGCTGACTCAGAGGAAGGGGGTTGGCACCTACCTCCGGCCAGCCCACAGATCTCCCATCTGCCCCACCCACTAGTATTTAGTCACCCCCCCAGCACACAGTAGCAAGTGGCACACTCCCATCCCCCAGGTCACAGCCACAATATCACAGGTACTCTGTAGCCTACCCTCCCCCCTTCCTCTCCACATGCAGGCATCGGCAACTACCTTCACCAAGGTCATAGCCACCATCCCAGGCACTCTACAGCCAGCCCCTCACCTCCGCACATGCAGGCATCGGCACACTACCTTCCTCCACCAGCGTCCGCACCAGCAGTCAGCTGGCTAATGACTGAAGCCTCCCTCACTTTTAACGTGATGAAGCTGCCCATCATCTAAACCTGCCTGCTGGCATGAGATAGACACAGAAATCAGTTCGCCTCAGCAAACATCCCCGGACAGCACACTCCTGTCCCCCACGGCCTCCTCCTCAGACAGCACACTTCTCTTCAGCCCTGCACAGAAGTCTGCTCAGTCACCTCTCCCCCAGCACACAGCCCTGGACAGCACGCGTGTGTAGCCCCCTACCCCACCCCCCCCCCAGTCCCGGGAGCCACATTATCCTGCCTCCTCTCCCCATAGCCACCGACATACACATCTACTCTGCAAACCACCCCACCCTCAAAGACAAGCAGCCAGCCATCACTCTTTCCGCCCGCTCCTCCAACGAACTCCCTCCCTCCAGCAGCAAAGCACACAGCCTGCAGCCTCCCTCACCATCTGCAGTCTGGCAGGATGCGCGGGCGCCGGTCTCTGCCCAGAAGGAAAGTGTGTGTGTGTGCCCGCAGTGCACCAAGGCTGATGGTCACCGCGGCACACACCGATCCCTCCACTTGCCGCTACTAGTGTCCTGTATGTGGTGTGGGCAGGTGCAGCAATAGGACGTCCGGGGCGGGAGTCCAATCTGCGCGGCGGCGGATGAGATGTCCTTTGGGGAGGGCAGCACTTCAAACTGCCGCGCCGCTGCCAAAGGGGAGAGAGGAAGAACCTGACACACGAGCTCAACTTCACGCTGCCTGTTCCAGCGGCAACCTGCAGCAACAGCAGCATAGCAGAGCATGGAGAGCGCCTCTTCAGACCGGCGCCTCCCTGCTTTGCAGGATCTGCTGAGCGGGTTCCGCCGGCTCTGACTACGGCTATGTGCTGGGAGGGGTATGGGGACTACGGCTATGTACTGGGAAGGGGTGGGGACTATGGCTATGTGCTGGGAGGGGATGGGGACTATGGCTATGTGCTGGGAGGGGATGGGGACTACGGCTATGTGCTGGGAGGGGTATGGGGACTACGGCTATGTACTGGGAGGGGGTGGGGACTATGGCTATGTGCTGGGAGGGGACTACGGCTATGTGCTGGGAGGGGATGGGGACTACGGCTACGTGCTGGGAGAGAGTGGGGACTACGGCTATATGCAGGGAGGAGGGGCGTGGACTACTTTTATGTGATGGGAGAGGGATAGGGACTATGGCTATGTGCTGGGGAGACTATGGCTATGCCCTGTGAGGGGGATGGAGACTGAGGCTATGTGCTGGGGGGAGACTAAGGTTATGTCCTGGGTGGGGGATGGAGACTATGGCTATCTACCCATTGGCCAGGGTGGCACTCACCAGGTGCACTGGCCGAAGAGGGGGCACTGCCTGGTGGTGCCACTTTTGGTCAGGGGGTGGAATCACTTAGTAGTGGCAGTGCATGGGCTGGTGGTTTTACAGCAGCATTGTACCATGGTAAAGAAACTCAAAATAAACTACTAGAATGCTTTTCTTAATATATCAGTACATCACCACTACTAGATACCTTTTCACTGCCATTAATATTTAATTATACCCCCTGGTCGCGGGGGGCATCGCCGGGTGGTGCCCCCCCCTTGTCCGCACCAGTCACTGCTTATTTCTCCACATTGTGACATGGATTACTGTGTGGGCATGATGTGTAAGGGGCACTAGTGTGTGACATAATGTGTATAAGGGGTTACTACTGTGTAACGTAATTTGAATTGGGAGTAATATTATGTGGTCATGTCCCTTTCCCACAACATTCCCTATTTCGAATATGGGGGGGGGGTCGCCAGTCTTTTACTTTGCCAGGGGCACCAGGAACCCTAGATACACCTCTGCCTCACTGTGCCAAATACACAAATGCCCCCAGAGTGCCATATATACATTGCCTCACAGTGCCAGATACACATTGCCCCACAGTGCCAGGTACACAAATGTCCCCAGATTGCCAGATACACATTGCCTCACAGTGCCAGATACACATTGCCCCACAGTGTCAGATACACAAATGCCCCCAGAGTGCCAGATATACATTGGTTGTGTCTATGTTAACGAGAAGGCAGGAGAGAACTTCCGCCCTTACAGCACCTAAATGTCTTCTTCGTTCTCCGTTCGTTTGGGGGGGAAAAAAAATCTATGCAGCACTGGACCCTCGCGGGCTCGGTGTCTCGCTCCACTCCGCTTCGCTCACCACACCTTACTATTCCAAATAGATTGTGACATGGACCCAGGGGGTTATGGGAAAGGTCCTCTCCACGAAGGTAAACTAAACGCTACCGATATACATTGCCTCACAGTGCCAGATATAGAAATGCCCCCACAGTGCCAGATATGCCCCCAGTGCCAGATACAGAAATGCCCTCAGTGCCAGATACACATGTCCCCCCAGTGCCAGATAAGACCTCAGTGTCAGATATGCCCCAATTGCCAGATACACATGTCCCCGCAGTGACAGATATGCCCCCAGTGCCAGATACACATGTCCCACCAGTGCCAGATATGCCCCCAGTGCCAGATATACATGCCCCTGCAGTGCCAGATATGCTCCCAGTGCCAGATACACATGTCCCCACAGTGCCAGATATGCTCCCAGTGCCTCCCCCCCCTTCCCCTGCTGCTCACCGCTGCTGCTGTCCTGTGTGTGTGTGAGGGGAGGAGAGCGCAGCCTGCGCCTCTTCTTCCCCTCAGTCTCTGGCGTTCAAGTCAGCGGCGATCCGTAAGCCAATCAAAGCTCACGGGCGGCGCTGAATTGAACGAAGACACTGAGGGGCAGGAGAGGCGCAGGCTGCGCTTTCCTACCCTCGCATTAGTGGGGGTCAGCGGTGGTCAGCAGCAGAGGGAGGGACGGAGCGGCGAGAAGCGGCGGCCCGTTGGCGTGAGTACGGCGTACCCACGGCTAAATTCTTAAGGGTACGCCATACCCACCCGTACCCGCATACTTGCACCGCTGCCTGGATGATCAATCATATCATGCAACCCATTAAGAACCTTTGCAATCTGGGGGACCATTATGTAACAGGTAGCATCTATCCTTGTGTATCAATTCCTATTTCCCTATAGATTGTAAGCTTGTGAGCAGGTTCTTCCTACCTCTATGTCTGTCTGTTTTTACCCAGTTTTGTTCTATTACTGTTGTTCTAATTGTAAAGTGTAAAGGAATATGCTGCGCTATATAAGAAACTGCTAATATATAAATAATAATAATAAATAATCACTCACTTTGCAAATAAATCCACATTGCTTCCGCCGTCGCTAATCAATCGCCACATAAGTGCAGTATAACTTTGATGCATGTTCAGTTAAAAATAATGTTTAACTATGAAAACCTCAGTATTGCTTCCACCTCTGAATCAGGCCCTTCTTAACATTGCCATGCAACCAAACATCATCTTATTCTCTGTTTACTATAGGCACACAAGTTTCACATTACATACATATACAGTAGGTTCTTCACTCTGTACACATAATTGGATACATAGATGCGTAGATACAGTACATATCACTACTTACCACTAAATACCACCAATTGTACCATCACACAGCCAGATCCTGTGAAGTACCTGTTGTATAAATGTATCTTTTTTCCAAGCCCAGAGCTGAATTAAGGGTGTCGCATGGGCAGTGCCGTAACTAGGCATTTTAGTGCTGTGTGCAAGAAACAGCATCTGCGCCCTCCTCCCCATATATAAAACAGGGCCGGTGCGCGCCGTAGGCATGTGGCAAAAGTATAGTGGCGTGGCTTCATGGGGAAGGGGCGTGGCCACAGAGATATCTTTTACACCCTCATATGTAAAATAGGGACAGTGAGCGCTGTAGTCAAATTGCACCGCACAGTAGCGCCCGATAGTCACATTACATTGCACAGTAGCATCCATTAGTCACATTACTCCGCACAGTAGTGTCCGTTAGTCACTTTACTACACCGCACAGTGGCACCCAATAGTCACTTTACTACACCGCACAGTGGCACCCAATAGTCACATTACTACACCGCACAGTGGCACCCAATAGTCACATTACTACACCGCACAGTAGCACCCGATAGTCACATTACACCTCACAGTAGCACCCGAAAGTCACATTACACCTCACAGTAGCGCCCGATAGTCACATTACACCTCACAGTAGCGCCTGATAGTCACATTACACCTCACAGTAGCACCCGATAGTCACATTACACCTCACAGTAGCGCCCGATAGTCACATTACACCTCACAGTAGCACCCGATAGTCACATTACACCTCACAGTACCGCCCGATAGTCACATTACACTGCACAGTAGTTTATATATATATATATATATATATATATATATATATATATATATAATTAGAGATGAGCGGGTTCGATTCGTCGAGATCCGAACTCCCCCGAACTTCACCTATTTTACATGGGTCCGAGGCAGCTTCGGATCTTCCCGCCTTGCTTGGTTAACCCGAACGAGGCCGAACGTCATCATCCCGCTGTCGGATTCTTGCGAGATTCGTATTCCATATAAAGAGCCGCGCGTCGCCGCCATTTTTGCTCGTGCATTGGAGATTGAATGGAGAGGACGTGGCTACGTTCTCTGCCTGAAAAGCTCCATATCTGTGCTCAGTGTGCTGCAAATATCTGTGCTCAGTGTGCTGCATTGTGGGGACCACCAGTATATAATTATAGTAGTACAGTACAGTAGGCCATTGCTGTATCTTGCAGCTCCGTGTCAGACTCAGTTCTAGACAGTATCCTGATCATCAGTGCTCAATATCTGCTGCATTGTTGTGTGAGCAGTTTATACTATATATATTATATATAGTAGTACAGTGCAGCATTTTGGTGACCACCAGTATCGTAGTACATTACAGTAGTCCATTGCTGTATTTTGTAGCTCTGTGTCACTTCAAGTATCCATATCTGTGCTGCATTGTTGTGAGCAGTATATATAGTAGTACAATGCAGCATTTTGGTGACCAACAGGATATAGTTGTACAGTACAGTAGGTCATTGCTGTATCTTGCAGCTCTGTGCCACTTCAAGTATCCATATCTGTGCTGCATTGTTGTGAGCAGTATAGTGCAGCATTTTGGTGACCAACAGTATATAGTTGTACAGTACAGTAGTCCATTGCTGCAGGGACGTGCAGTCAGGGGAGGCAGGGGAGGCAGTGCCTCCCCTGTGTAATGATAAAAATAATACAAAGAAGTATATGCTTTAGACTTTGTATTATTTTAAGAATTTTTACATTGTAAATACTGTTTAAAATGTGTGTTGGAGGCACCACTCTCGGTGCCTCCCGCTATTAATGAGAAATGTCCGGAAGCGGGGGGCGGGGCTAAGAAATGGGCAGCAAAAGCCCATTAAAAAAAGCACCTGAAGCAGAACTTACTATAAGTGCCTCTGTGACAGGGGCGTGACAGTTAGCTGTGATTGGGCAGTGGTAGGGGGTAGCACTAAGCTGTTCAGCGTCCAGAGCCAGCCTCCGACCCCCCCCCCCCTCCTTCCTTCCACCCGGCACCTGTACACTTCTTCTCCCCTCACACACCCGCCTCTGGCACTTGCCAGGAGGATGACGGATGCTGCCAGATGCTCGCGGCTGTCTCAGCTCCCCCGCCGCGCTCGTCCCGCTCGGCTATCCTGAGGAGAGGAGCCCTGAGTGGAGCTGACACTGAGCTGGAGAGTAGCCGGCTACACTCTTGACTGTGCTGAAGGGGCCATGCACTGCTGCTGGAGCTCCGGCCGAGGTCAGGAGATCACTACCCAGGTGCGGGCTGCACAGGAAAGGGGGGATATGGGGTGTGCATGTGGGGGGACAGTGAGAGTAGCTTGTGTGGTGGGGGTAGTGGATTATTGGGTGTATGTGAGGGAACAAGGGGACTAGCTTATGTGTTGGGGTAGAGGGTTGTATGTGGGAAGGCTAGGGTTTGTGAGGTGGTGATAGAGTTTATGGGTTTTATGTGAGGAGAATGGATTAGGGTTTGTGAGTGATAGAGGGATATTTATTGTATGTGGGGGGACAGGGGGAGTAGGGTATGTTGTTGGGTAGAGGGGTATGCAGTAGGGATGTGCACTTGAAATTTTTCGGGTTTTGTGTTTTGGTTTTGGGTTCGGTTCCGCGGCCATGTTTTGGGTTCGACCGCGTTTTGGCAAAACCTCACCGAATTTTTTTTTGTCGGATTCGGGTGTGTTTTGGATTCGGGTGTTTTTTTCAAAAAACCCTAAAAAACAGCTTAAATCATAGAATTTGGGGGTCATTTTGATCCCAAAGTATTATTAACCTCAAAAACCATAATTTCCACTCATTTTCAGTCTATTCTGAATACCTCACACCTCACAATATTATTTTTAGTCCTAAAATTTGCACCGAGGTCGCTGGATGACTAAGCTAAGCGACCCTAGTGGCCGACACAAACTCCTGGCCCATCTAGGAGTGGCACTGCAGTGTCACGCAGGATGGCCCTTCCAAAAAACACTCCCCAAACAGCACATGACGCAAAGAAAAAAAGAGGCGCAATGAGGTAGCTGTGTGAGTAAGCTAAGCGACCCTAGTGGCCGACACAAACACCTGGCCCATCTAGGAGTGGCACTGCAGTGTCACGCAGAATGGCCCTTCCAAAAAACACTCCCCAAACAGCACATGACGCAAAGAAGAAAAAAAGAGGCGCAATGAGGTAGCTGTGTGAGTAAGCTAAGCGATCCTAGTGGCCGACACAAACACCTGGCCCATCTAGGAGTGGCACTGCAGTGTCACGCAGGATGGCCCTTCCAAAAAACACTCCCCAAACAGCACATGACGCAAAGAAGAAAAAAAGAGGCGCAATGAGGTAGCTGTGTGAGTAAGCTAAGCGACCCTAGTGGCCGACACAAACACCTGGCCCATCTAGGAGTGGCACTGCAGTGTCACGCAGGATGGCCCTTCCAAAAAACACTCCCCAAACAGCACATGACGCAAAGAAGAAAAAAAGAGGCGCAATGAGGTAGCTGTGTGAGTAAGATAAGCGACCCTAGTGGCCGACACAAACACCTGGCCCATCTAGGAGTGGCACTGCAGTGTCACGCAGGATGGCCCTTCCAAAAAACACTCCCCAAACAGCACATGACGCAAAGAAAAATGAAAGAAAAAAGAGGTGCAAGATGGAATTGTCCTTGGGCCCTCCCACCCACCCTTATGTTGTATAAACAGGACATGCACACTTTAACCAACCCATCATTTCAGTGACAGGGTCTGCCACACGACTGTGACTGAAATGACGGGTTGGTTTGGACCCCCACCGAAAAAGAAGCAATTAATCTCTCCTTGCACAAACTGGCTCTACAGAGGCAAGATGTCCACCTCATCATCATCCTCTGATATATCACCGTGTACATCCCGCTCCTCACAGATTATCAATTCGTCCCCACTGGAATCCACCATCTCAGCTCCCTGTGTACTTTGTGGAGGCAATTGCTGCTGGTCAATGTCTCCACGGAGGAATTGATTATAATTCATTTTAATGAACATCATCTTCTCCACATTTTCTGGAAGTAACCTCGTACGCAGATTGCTGACAAGGTGAGCGGCGGCACTTAACACTCTTTCGGAGTACACACTTGTGGGAGGGCAACTTAGGTAGAATAAAGCCAGTTTGTGCAAGGGCCTCCAAATTGCCTCTTTTTCCTGCCAGTATAAGTACGGACTGTCTGACGTGCCTACTTGGATGCGGTCACTCATATAGTCCTCCACCATTCTTTCAATGGTGAGAGAATCATATGCAGTGACAGTAGACGACATGTCCGTAATCGTTGTCAGGTCCTTCAGTCCGGACCAGATGTCAGCATCAGCAGTCGCTCCAGACTGCCCAGCATCACCGCCAGCGGGTGGGCTCGGAATTCTGAGCCTTTTCCTCGCACCCCCAGTTGCGGGAGAATGTGAAGGAGGAGATGTTGACAGGTCGCGTTCCGCTTGACTTGACAATTTTGTCACCAGCAGGTCTTTGAACCCCAGCAGACTTGTGTCTGCCGGAAAGAGAGATCCAAGGTAGGTTTTAAATCTAGGATCGAGCACGGTGGCCAAAATGTAGTGCTCTGATTTCAACAGATTGACCACCCGTGAATCCTTGTTAAGCGAATTAAGGGCTCCATCCACAAGTCCCACATGCCTAGCGGAATCGCTCCCTTTTAGCTCCTCCTTCAATGCCTCCAGCTTCTTCTGCAAAAGCCTGATGAGGGGAATGACCTGACTCAGGCTGGCAGTGTCTGAACTGACTTCACGTGTGGCAAGTTCAAAAGGTTGCAGAACCTTGCACAACGTTGAAATCATTCTCCACTGCGCTTGAGACAGGTACATTCCACCTCCTATATCGTGCTCAATTGTATAGGCTTGAATGGCCTTTTGCTGCTCCTCCAACCTCTGAAGCATATAGAGGGTTGAATTCCACCTCGTTACCACTTCTTGCTTCAGATGATGGCAGGGCAGGTTCAGGCGTTTTTGGTGGTGCTCCAGTCTTCTGTACGTGGTGCCTGTACGCCGAAAGTGTCCCGCAATTCTTCTGGCCACCGACAGCATCTCTTGCACGCCCCTGTCGTTTTTTTAAAAATTCTGCACCACCAAATTCAAGGTATGTGCAAAACATGGGACGTGCTGGAATTTGCCCATATTTAATGCACACACAATATTGCTGGCGTTGTCCGATGCCACAAATCCACAGGAGAGTCCAATTGGGGTAAGCCATTCTGCGATGATCTTCCTCAGTTGCCGTAAGAGGTTTTCAGCTGTGTGCGTATTCTGGAAACCGGTGATACAAAGCGTAGCCTGCCTAGGAAAGAGTTGGCGTTTGCGAGATGATGCTACTGGTGCCGCCGCTGCTGTTCTTGCGGCGGGAGTCCATACATCTACCCAGTGGGCTGTCACAGTCATATAGTCCTGACCCTGCCCTGCTCCACTTGTCCACATGTCCGTGGTTAAGTGGACATTGGGTACAACTGCATTTTTTAGGACACTGGTGAGTCTTTTTCTGACGTCCGTGTACATCCTCGGTATCGCCTGCCTAGAGAAGTGGAACCTAGATGGTATTTGGTAACGGGGGCACACTACCTCAAGAAATTGTCTAGTTCCCTGTGAACTAACGGCGGATACCGGACGCACGTCTAACACCAACATAGTTGTCAAGGCCTCAGTTATCCGCTTTGCAACAGGATGACTGCTGTGATATTTCATCTTCCTCACAAAGGACTGTTGGACAGTCAATTGCTTGGTGGAAGTAGTAAAAGTGGGCTTACGACTTCCCCTCTGGGATTACCATCGACTCCCAGCAGCAACAACAGCAGCGCCAGCAGCAGTAGGCGTTACACGCAAGGATGCATCGGAGGAATCCCAGGCAGGAGAGGACTCGTCAGAATTGCCAGTGACATGGCCTGCAGGACTATTGGCATTCCTGGGGAAGGAGGAATTTGACACTGAGGGAGTTGGTGGGGTGGTTTGCGTGAGCTTGGTTACAAGAGGAAGGGATTTACTGGTCAGTGGACTGCTTCCGCTGTCGCCCAAAGTTTTTGAACTTGTCACTGACTTATTATGAATGCGCTGCAGGTGACGTATAAGGGAGGATGTTACGAGGTGGTTAACGTCCTTACCCCTACTTATTACAGCTTGACAAAGGCAACACACGGCTTGACAAATGTTGTCCGCATTTCTGGTGAAATACTTCCACACCGAAGAGCTGATTTTTTTTTGGTATTTTCACCAGGCATGTCAACGGCCCTATTCCTCCCACGGACAACAGGTGTCTCCCCGGGTGCCTGACTTAAACAAACCACCTCACCATCAGAATCCTCCTTGTCAATTTCCTCCCCAGCGCCAGCAACACCCATATCCTCCTCATCCTGGTGTACTTCAACACTGACATCTTCAATCTGACTATCAGGAACTGGACTGCGGGTGCTCCTTCCAGCACTTGCAGGGGGCGTGCAAATGGTGGAAGGCGCATGCTCTTCACGTCCAGTGTTGGGAAGGTCAGGCATTGCAACCGACACAATTGGACTCTCCTTGTGGATTTGGGATTTCGAAGAACGCACAGTTCTTTGCGGTGCTTTTGCCAGCTTGAGTCTTTTCAGTTTTCTAGCGAGAGGCTGAGTGCTTCCATCCTCATGTGAAGCTGAACCACTAGCCATGAACATAGGCCAGGGCCTCAGCCGTTCCTTGCCACTCCGTGTGGTAAATGGCATATTGGCAAGTTTACGCTTCTCCTCCGACAATTTTATTTTAGATTTTGGAGTCCTTTTTTTACTGATATTTGGTGTTTTGGATTTTACATGCTCTGTACTATGACATTGGGCATCGGCCTTGGCAGACGACGTTGCTGGCATTTCATCGTCTCGGCCATGACTAGTGGCAGCAGCTTCAGCACGAGGTGGAAGTGGATCTTGATCTTTCCCTAATTTTGGAACCTCAACATTTTTGTTCTCCATATTTTAATAGGCACAACTAAAAGACACAGAGGTAGCTACAGCCGTGGACTACCGTACTGTGTCTGCTGCTAATATAGACTGGATGATAATGAGATGAAATCAATATATATATATATATATAATATCACTAGTACTGCAGCCGGACAGGTAGATATATTTATTATGTAATGACTGATGACGGACCTGCTGGACACTGTCAGCTCAGCAGCACTGCAGACTGCTACAGTAAGCTACTATAGTAGTATGTATAAAGAAGAAAGAAAAAAAAAAAACCACGGGTAGGTGGTATACAATTATGGATGGACGAGCGACTGCCGACACAGAGGTAGCTACAGCCGTGGACTACCGTACTGTGTCTGCTGCTAATATAGACTGGATGATAATGAGATGAAATCAATATATATATATATATATATATATATATAATATCACTAGTACTGCAGCCGGACAGGTAGATATATTTATTATGTAATGACTGATGACGGACCTGCTGGACACTGTCAGCTCAGCTGCACCGCAGACTGCTACAGTAAGCTACTATAGTAGTATGTATAAAGAAGAAAGAAAAAAAAACCCACGGGTAGGTGGTATACAATTATGGATGGACGAGCGACTGCCGACACATAGGTAGCTACAGCCGTGGACTACCGTACTGTGTCTGCTGCTAATATAGACTGGATGATAATGAGATGAAATCAATATATATTATATCACACTAGTACTGCAGCCGGACAGGTAGATATATTTATTATGTAATGACTGATGACGGACCTGCTGGACACTGTCAGCTCAGCAGCACCGCAGACTGCTACAGTAAGCTACTATAGTAGTATGTATAAAGAAGAAAGAAGAAAAAAAAAACACGGGTAGGTGGTATACAATTATGGATGGACGAGCGACTGCCGACACAGAGGTAGCTACAGCCGTGGACTACCGTACTGTGTCTGCTGCTAATATAGACTGGATGATAATGAGATGAAATCAATATATATATATATAATATCACTAGTACTGCAGCCGGACAGGTAGATATATTTATTATGTAATGACTGATGACGGACCTGCTGGACACTGTCAGCTCAGCAGCACCGCAGACTGCTACAGTAAGCTACTATAGTAGTATGTATAAAGAAGAAAGAAAAAAAAACCCACGGGTAGGTGGTATACAATTATGGATGGTCGAGCGACTGCCGACACAGAGGTAGCTACAGCCGTGGACTACCGTACTGTGTCTGCTGCTAATATAGACTGGATGATAATGAGATGAAATCAATATATATTATATCACACTAGTACTGCAGCCGGACAGGTAGATATATTTATTATGTAATGACTGATGACGGACCTGCTGGACACTGTCAGCTCAGCAGCACCGCAGACTGCTACAGTAAGCTACTATAGTAGTATGTATAAAGAAGAAAGAAAAAAAAAAACACGGGTAGGTGGTATACAATATTATATATATATTATGTACAATTATATATATATATATATATATATATATATTAAACTCACTGGTGGTGATTATTAAACTGGTGGCCAGGTCACTGGTCACACTATCAGCAACTTGCAAGTAGTACTCCTAAGCAGACAATCACAATATATATTATACTGGTGGTCAGTGTGGTCACAATGGCAGTGTGGCACTCTGGCAGCAAAAGTGTGCACTGTACGTTATATGTACTCCTGAATCCTGCTCTCAGACTCTAACTGCTCCCCACTGTCAGTGTCTCCCCCACAAGTCAGATAATACAGTCACACTATCTATCACTTCAGCAAGTAACTACTAGTACTCCTCCTAATGCTCCCCAAAATTACTACTGTGTCTCTCTCTACTGTCTCACTCTCTTCTCTATAAACGGAGAGGACGCCAGCCACGTCCTCTCCCTATGAATCTCAATGCACGTGTGAAAATGGCGGCGACGCGCGGCTCCTTATATAGAATCCGAGTCTCGCGATAGAATCCGAGCCTCGCGAGAATCCGACAGCGGGATGATGACTTTCGGGCGCGCTCGGGTTAACCGAGCAAGGCGGGAAGATCCGAGTCGCTCGGCCCCGTGTAAAAAAAACTGAAGTTCGGGCGGGTTCGGATTCCGAGGAACCGAACCCGCTCATCCCTAGTATGCAGTGTATGTGGTAAGACATGGGAAGTAGGTTGTGCAGGGATATGCGTTGTATGTAGGGGGGCAGGGGAAGTAAAGTGTGTATAGATGATATGGAGATAGAGGTTGGATATGGGGCGATAAGGGTCATATGTGGACTGTGGGAGATTATGGGGATGTGTGGTGTTAACAGATAGGGTACTTGGTTAGAGGCCGAACTAGCGGTGGTGCAGCCAGTGCATTGCATTGAGATGCAAATTAGCGGCAAGGGAGGCCAGGTGGTTGATGGCGGCTATTTTGAAGGCCATTGGCTGGGGCAGCAGCCATTGGTAGTGGCGGTAGGGAGCATTGGCTTGAGGATGGTAGCGGGCATCGGCGGGACTCAGTGGACATTATGGTTACAGTGCCTCACCAGCCACTGACCTCACCGCACGCCACTGCATTGCTGTATATTGCAGCTCTGTGTCACTTCAAGTATGCATATCTGTGCAGCATTGTTGTGAGCATAGTAGTACAGTGCAGCATTGTGGTGACCAGTATACTACAGTACAATAGTCCAGTGCTGTTCTCGCTGCTCAGTGTCAGTTCTCCGTAGTATCATCAGTGCTCAGTAAAATCAGTGCTCAGTATAATCAGTGATTGATCAGTATAATCAGTTCTCAGTATAATCAGTGCGCTGTTAGACGTGCGCCCGTTTTCCGCCATTAGTGCATTGGGATTTAGACAATTGATGAAGTAATTGTGTCCCCAGTACGAAATTCCATCTAGATTCCACTTCACTAGGCAGGCGATAGCGAGATTTTACCAATTAATGTCAGTGATTTATAATTAATTAGTAATTACAGTCATCTTGCCAAATGATTCCAGTGATTTTGTCATTTTCTTCCAGTGATTTGGATCAATAATACCATTGATTAGAATGAATAATTCCTGTGATATTGAGGTGTTTGTGTCGCTTAGCTTAGCCGTCCAGCGACCACAGTGCACCTCTTTTCTCTTTTCTTTGCATCATGTGTTGTTTGGGGACTATATTTTTAAGTGCCATCCTGTCTGACACTGCAGTGTCACTCCTAGATGGGCCAAGTGTTTGTGCCGCCCTCTTGGGTCGCTTAGCTTAGTCATCCAGCGACCTCGGTGCAAATTTTAGGACTAAAAATAATATTGTGAGGTGTGAGGTGTTCAGAATAGACTGGAAATGAGTAGAAATTATGGTCATTGAGGTTAATAATACTATAGGATCAAAATTACCCCCAAATTATATGATTTCAGCTGTTTTTTAGGGGTTTTTGAAAAAAAAAACACCCAAATCCAAAACACACCCGAATCCGACAAAAATTTTTAAGGGAGGTTTTGCCAAAACGCGTCCGAATCCAAAACACGGCCGCGGAACCGAATCCAAAACCGGTGCACATCTCTAATAAATATATATATACATTATCCCATATCCAAATATTCCGAAATACGGAATTTTTTGAGTGAGATTGAGATAATGAAAACTTTGTTTTCTGATGGCTTAAAGTACACAAACTTTGTTTAATACACAAGATTATTAAAAATATTGGCTAAAATTACCTTCAGGCTCTGTGTATAAGGTGTATATGAAACATAAATGCATTCTGTGCTTATACTTGGGTCCAGTAGCGGATCTTGCCACGGGCAAGCAGGACTTTTGCCCGGGGCGCCGCCTTCCGGAGGGCTCAGGGCGCCGCACCAGGGCAAGATCCGCTGCTGCTGTGCCCCCCACTGCCCGTTGCCCCCCGCTGCCGCTGTGAAGAGAAACTAGACGAGTACGCGTCCAGTTTCCCTTCGTGGAGAGGTCCTTTACTGTGCGGTGCGCGATGACGTCATCACGCACCGCACAGCAAAGGTCCTCTCCACGAAGGGAACTAGACGCTACGCGTCTAGTTTCCCTTCGCGGAGAGGACCTTTGCTGTGCGGTGCGCGATGACGTCATTGCGCACCGCACATAACTTCAGTCTGTACAGGGGGCGTAAATGGCCACGCCCCCTGTACGTAGCCACGCCCCCTATTGTAGCCCGGGGCGCCCAAGAACCGGCCCTGCTTGGGTCCCATCGCCATGATATCTCATTATAGTATGCAATTATTCCAAATTACGGAAAAATCCGATATCCAAAATACTTCTGGTCCCAAGCATTTTGGATAAGGGAGACTCATCCTGTACATACAGAATATTCACAAACGATAAGTATTATGTTTTCAATCTCAGTGAATATTGGATTAAGGTACAGTTTGTGCAGGTTGTTCTTTTGGTCTTTTTTTTTTTACAAAATCTCTGCACACCATTATTTAAAACGTTACTGACAGAGACAGGTTAAAATGACCAACCACAAGGCTAGTCAAATTATTCACTTGCCTTGTACTGCATACCCACATAAGCAGCATTTTCATGTGAGTCTAGACAAGGGGAGGGGGGGATAGAGACTTCACTTGTGCTGAGAGCAGCAGCCGTCTCCTCTCCAGGACCTGGAAGTCACAGTGCAGAGAGAGCAGGAGGAGGGGGGAGCGGATGCGAGCATGGGGGGAGTGAGATACAGAGACTCACACAGACACAGACTGTCCAGCGCTGCCTGCTGTGTTTGTAAGGCACTGTATATTAGTAGCGCTGCCTCCGGCAAGGTAGGAGCCAGGCGCAGCGCTACTAATGTACACTACACTACAGCAGGCAGCACTGCAGCTTAGATGGCCAATGATTGTCGATGTGGATGGTGCGCCCACAGAGACACTGCTCTGTGTGCAATGCCCCATCTGCCCACACCTAGTTACGGCTCTGCACATGGGGCAAGTAACCCCCAGGACTCTCTCTATTAAGGCCCCCCCTCCAGCCAAAGCACACTGTTGTCATGTAGTGGGGTCGGTTAGTCCTCACCTTCCAGTCGGAGCTGCTCCGCCCCAACTCTGGCATTGTTGTCCAGGGACAATTCTGCTCATCTGTAACTGTGCAGAATCGTAACTGCGCTGCCTTAGAGGAGGCTACAGTGTAATTCCCAAATGCAGTAGATCATGTATGACCTGTGCTGCTTCCGATGCCTCATGGAGGTGCGGAGGGAGGAGGCACAAAGTTTGCACAGCCAGGGGGCATTGCTGACAAGAGGGGGAGGGCCGATGGAGTGAGGGCGGCTCCCCTGTCATAAGGGCCCCCAAAGGCTTAATCCGACCCTGTACAAGCCCTAGACCTCACTCCAGACTGCTATAAGTAGAGATACTTTAATTATATGAGCCCTGTATATCTGAGACTATTAAAAATTTAGGGAAGTAGATTTTTTATCTTATTTTTTTATGCTGTAAAGAATGTGATTGTCATCATAGGTGTGCGCAGGGGGGGTGCCTGGTGCGCACAGGCACCCCCTAATGTCTGGCACCCCGATCTCACATGCCTGATGCAGCGATTGCTGAGCAGGCTGATTACTGTCCCCTCTGCGCTGCACCCTGCAGGACTGCATTACTGACCGGACGCCTGGGTTAATCAAGGGTGCCACTGCCACCGGCTTTCAAGTTCCCCGCTCCACCACCATGTACAAAAACAGCCCACCTCTCTCCTTCTATGCTATGCTAACGCCAGCCACTGATGAGGAGCAGCATGCAGCCAGCATTCCTCTTAGGAAGACAAATTCAATACTGGCAGGCGGTTGGCAGCAGCATTGACACGTCACTTGTTTTTCCAGCAGCAGCAGTAACTAGTCTGTGACTGTCAGTGTCAGTGAGTGACTGACTTGTAAGTAAGCTGCTGCAGCTTGCAGGGGAAAGAGAGGGGGAGCCAGACCAGGCTGAGGAGGAGCAGTGTAATTGCAGTGAGTGCCATCAGGGGTGTTTGTTTGGTGCACACCACAACATCTGACAATGTATCTGCTTTATTAGGATTGGTACAAAGGTGGATATTTTCTATGCGTTGACCATCAATAGATGGTGCTAATCACGCCCATAAGGCGGTGCTAGACACACCCCTCCTACGGTGCACCCCCTAATAAAATGTGCTGCGCACGCCAGTGATTGTCATGGAAATAAAGTGTGCAGTTACAAAAAAGCAATGACTAGCCAGGTCTTGAAATACAGGCGATCAATTTAATAACCTGCTGTATACTACAAACTGAATTAAATGTAATAAGCATTTACAATATCAGTAATATATACTGTAGTAACTGATGTCAATTAATACTTCTGATTATTGTGCATGTGCTTATTTATGTTTTATCCTGTGTGCAATATCAAGATGTATAAAAAAGAGTAGGATGAAACATTATTCCAGCTTTAAAGCCATGAACCCCAGTTTTACATACTACAGTATATAACGAGGCAACCAGAAGACCAGGAGTGAATAAGGTGGGTTCTCTTCTTTCCATAGACATTTTATAACTTCATAAAAGGACTTCAGAACTAATGTTCTACCATTACTCCAGACAATGCATAGTTAAACCATCACATAAATTGTGTTATTATTTTCAAATATCCTTCAGTTTGGATCCTGGTGGCAGACGGTTTGCTGAACGCAGAATTAGCCATTATCAGAGTAATCTTCTTAATTCATGCTCCTGAAGGAAATCCTTGAACCCACTCAGCTTTAGAGTACATGATTTAAAATTCCCTATTAAAGACACTCTAATCTATTTCCTTTTGTATTTGTCTAATATAAGTATTAAGATGGACTATATGAAATATTCATTGTTGAAGAACAATATGTAGGCTCTTTAAAGATGCTACTTAGCCTGCAGGCAGAACCTTATGCCTTGAACTGTTTTTATCTTTTCAAGTGACATTGAAGGGCCCTTGTGAAATTGTGTCACAATACAAATGTCTGGGCTGTGATCTTGCAGATGTACAGTAATTAAGTCTTTGGGAACTATGGTGGGTTTGATGCCAGTTAGGAGTTGGGCAACCACAAGGGCAGTAAAAAGAGAGAGAGATGTCACATTATGTTACTGTACTCCTACATTTGTATGTCAGCTGTGCAGAGAGTAGTGACGAGCGGGTTCGTTTCCTCGGGATCCGAACCCCCCCGAACTTCACCCTTTTTTGCACGGGTCCGAGCAGACTCGGATCCTCCCGCCTTGCTCGGTTAACCCGAGCGCGCCTGAACGTCATCATCCCGCGGTCGGATTCTCACGAGATTCGTTTTCTATATATGGAGCAGCGCGTCACCGCCATTTTTCACTCGTGCATTGGAGAAGATCGTGAGAGGACGTGGCTGGCGTCCTCTCAGTTTCTATGTTCAGTGTGCTGCAAATATCTGTGCTCAGTGTGCTGCAAATATCTGTGCACAGTGTGCTGCAAATATCTACGTTCTCTGTCTGAAAAATGCTCCATATCTGTGCTCAGTGTGCTGCAAATATCTGTGCTCAGTGTGCTAATTGCTTTATTGTGGGGACTGGGGACCAGCAGTATTATATAGTAGGAGGACAGTGCAGAGTTTTGCTGACCAGTGTCCACCAGTATTATACGTTCTCTGCCTGAAAAACGCTCCATATCTGTGCTGCATTGTAGTATAAAGTAGGAGGACAGTGCAGAATTTTGCTGACCACCAGTATATATATATATATATATAGCAGTACGGTACAGTAGTCCACTGCTCTACCTCTGTGTCGTCAAGTATACTATCCCATCCATACCTGTGGTGCATTTAAGTATTGCACAGTATATATATATATATATATATATATATAGTAGGAGGACAGTGCATAATTTTGCTGACCACCAGTATATAATATATAGCAGTACGGTACAGTAGGCCACTGCTCTACCTACCTCTGGGTCGTCAAGTATACTATCCATCCATACCTGTGGTGCATTTCTGTTGTGCGCAGTATATATAGTAGTAGGCCATTGCTATTGATTTATTACTGGCATATAATTCCACACATTAAAAAATGGAGAACAAAAATGTGGAGGGTAAAATAGGGAAAGATCAAGATCCACTTCCACCTCATGCTGAAGCTGCTGCCACTAGTCATAGCCGAGACGATAAAATGCCATCAACGTCGTCTGCCAAGGCCGATGCCCAATGTCATAGTAGAGAGAATGTAAAATCAAAAAAAATAAAGCTCCGTAAAATGACCCAAAAATCTAAATCAAAATCGTCTGAGGAGAAGCGTAAACTTGCCAATGTGCCATTTACGACACGGAGTGGCAAGGAACGGCTGAGGGCCTGGCCTATGTTCATGGCTAGTGGTTCAGCTTCACATGAGGATGGAAGCACTCATCCTCCCGCTAGAAAAATGAAAAGAGTTAAGATGGCAAAAGCACAGCAAAGAACTGTGCATTCTTCTAAATCACAAATCCCCAAGTAGAGTCCAATTGTGTCGGTTGCGATGCCTGAC
This sequence comes from Pseudophryne corroboree, assembly GCF_028390025.1. NCBI lineage: Eukaryota > Metazoa > Chordata > Amphibia > Anura > Myobatrachidae > Pseudophryne > Pseudophryne corroboree. Next base: position 952,569,516 of record NC_086445.1, on the reverse strand, counting down.
CTTCCCAACACTGGACGGGAAGAGGTGGCACCTTCCACCATTTGCATGCCCCCTGCAAGTTCTGGAAGGAGCACCCGCAGTCCAGTTCCTGATAGTCAAATTGAAGATGTCACTGTTGAAGTACACCAGGATGAGGATATGGGTGTTGCTGGCGCTGGGGAGGAAATTGACAAGGAGGATTCTGATGGTGAGGTGGTTTGTTTAAGTCAGGCACCCGGGGAGACACCTGTTGTCCGTGAGACGAATATGGCCATTGACATGCCTGGTCAAAATACAAAAAAAATCGCCTCCTCAGTGTGGAATTATTTCAACAGAAATGCGGACAACAGGTGTCAAGCCGTGTGTTGCCTTTGTCAAGCTGTAATAAGTAGGGGTAAGGACGTTAACCACCTAGGAACATCCTCCCTTATACGTCACCTGGAGCGCATTCATCAGAAGTCACTGACAAGTTCAAAAACTTGGGTGACAGCGGAAGCAGTCCACTGCTAACTAAATCCCTTCCTCTTGTAACCAAGCTCCTGAAAACCACACCACCAACTCCCTCAGTGTCAATTTCCTCCTTAGACAGGAACGCCAATAGTCCTGCAGGCCATGTCACTGTCAAGTCTGACGAGTCCTCTCCTGCCTGGGATTCCTCCGATGCATCCATGAGTGTAACGCCTACTGCTGCTGGCACTGCTGCTGTTGCTGCTGCTGGGAGTCGATCATCATCACAGAGGGGAAGTCGGAAGACCACTTGTACTACTTCCAGTAAGCAATTGACTGTCCAACAGTCCTTTGCGAGGAAGATGAAATATCACAGCAGTCATCCTGCTGCAAGGCGGATAACTCAGACCTTGGAAGCCTGGGTGGTGAAAAACGTGTTTCCGGTATCCACCGTTAATTCACAGGGAACTAGAGAATTGATTGAGGTACTGTGTCCCCGGTACCAAATACCATCTAGGTTCCATTTCTCTAGGCAGGCGATACCGAAAATGTACACAGACATCAGAAAAAGAGTCACCAGTGTCCTAAAAAATGCAGTTGTACCCAATGTCCACTTAACCACGGACATGTGGACAAGTGGAGCAGGGCAGACTCAGGACTACATGACTGTGACAGCCCACTGGGTAGATGCATTGCCTCCCGCAGCAAGAACAGCAGTGGCGGCACCAGTAGCAGCATCTCGCAAACGCCAACTCGTTCCTAGGCAGGCTACGCTTTGTATCACCACTTTCCAGAAGAGGCACATAGCTGACAACCTCTTACGGAAACTGAGGAACATCATCACAGAATGGCTTACCCCAATTGGACTCTCCTGGGGATTTGTGACATCGGACAACGCCACCAATATTGTGCGTGCATTACATGTGGGCAAATTCCAGCACGTCCCATGTTTTGCACATATATTGAATTTGGTGGTGCAGAATTATTTTAAAAACGACAGGGGCGTGCAAGAGATGCTGTCGGTGGCCCGAAGAATTGCGGGCCACTTTCGGCATTCAGCCACCGCGTGCCGAAGACTGGAGCACCAGCAAACACTCCTGAACCTGCCCTGCCATCATCTGAAGCTAGAGGTGGTAACGAGGTGGAAGTCAACCCTCTATATGCTTCAGAGGATGGAGGAGCAGCAAAAGGCCATTCAAGCCTATACAGCTACCTACGATACAGGGAAAGGAGGGGGAATGCACCTGACTCAAGTGCAGTGGAGAATGATTTCAACGTTGTGCAAGGTTCTGCAACCCTTTGAACTTGCCACATGTGAAGTCAGTTCAGACACTGCCAGCATGAGTCAGGTCATTCCCCTCATCAGGCTTTTGCAGAAGAAGCTGGAGACATTGAAGGAGGAGCTAAAACAGAGCGATTCCGCTAGGCATGTGGGACTTGTGGATGAAGCCCTTTATTCGCTTATCCAGGATTCACGGGTGGTCAATCTGTTGAAATCAGAGCACTATATTTTGGCCACCGTGCTCGATCCTAGATTTAAAACCTACGTTGTATCTTTCTTTCCGGCAGACACAAGTCTGCAGAGGTTCAAAGACCTGCTGGTGAGAAAATTGCCAAGTCAAGCGGAACGTGACCCGTCAACAGCTCCTCCTTCACATTCTCCCGCAACTGGGGCTGCGAGTAAAAGGCTAAGAATTCCGAGCCCACCCACTGGCGGTGATGCAGGGTAGTCTGGAGCGAGTGCTGACATCTGGTCCGGACTGAAGAACCTGCCAACAATTACTGACATGTCGTCTACTGTCACTGCATATGATTCTGTCACCACTGAAAGAATGGTGGAGGATTATATGAGTGACCGCATCCAAGTAGGCACGTCAGACAGTCCGTACGTATACTGGCAGGAAAAAGAGGCAATTTGGAGGCCCTTGCACAAACTGGCTTTATTTTACCTTAATTGTCCCCCCCCCCCCCCCCCCTCCAGTGTGTACTCTGAAAGAGTGTTTAGTGCAGCCGCTCACCTTGTCAGCAATCGGCGTACGAGGTTACTTCCACAAAATGTGGAGAAGATGATGTTCATCAAAATGAATTATAATCAATTCCTCAGTGGAGACATTCACCATCAATTGCCTCCAGAAAGTACACAGGGACCTGAGATGGTGGATTCCAGTGGGGATGAATTAATAATCTGTGAGGAGGGGGAAGTACACAGTGAAAGGGGTGAGGAATCGGACGATGAGGAGGAGGTGTACATCTTGCCTCTGTAGAGCCAGTTTGTGCAAGGAGAGATTGATTGCTTCTTTTTTGGTGGGGGCCCAAACCAACCAGTCATTTCAGTCACAGTTGTGTGGCAGACCCTGTCACTGAAATGATGGGTTTGTTAAAGTGTGCATGTCCTGTTTATACTATCTCATTGCGCCTCTTTTTTTCTTTGCATCATGTGCTGTTTGGGGACTATTTTTTTTAAAGTGCCATCCTGTCTGACACTGCAGTGCCACTCCTAGATGGGCCAGGTCTTTGTGTCGGCCACTTGGGTCGCTTAGCTTAGTCACACAGCTACCTCATTGCGCCTCTTTTTTTCTTTGCATCATGTGCTGTTTGGGGACTATTTTTTTGAAGTGCCATCCTGTCTGACACTGCAGTGCCACTCCTAGATGGATATTCAGGGAAAGGGGGGTATGTTCTGCACAAGCTATTAAGTCCTGAGTAATTTATGGAAAAGGGCACCAACAAATGTCCATCAATTGCATTATATATTAGTTATAGGACGTTCGGGGGTGCTACCAGAGACAAATTGTGTTATACAGAAAAAGGAAAGGGAGAAAGCTGTGCTGGCGCACAAATAATGATTTAAAAATTAACCTTTAATAAATTCATTAAAATTGTCTAAACACAAAATAAAATATATGTTATACTTATGAAATATAATTACCATGTATAGTAACTGGAAATAAATCTGTTAATATCAAGGCAAGCTACCTGTGTCGTATTTTATTGGTCCAAATTGAATGTATCAATTGATCTAGTATTGAAGTACTGAGCACTGTATAATATTAATTAAGTATATTCTCATGATTCACTTGTCAAAGATCAGGAATTTGGCAATAGTTTTACATATTATACATTTTCAGCATTCTACAATAATTTTCGTTGCTCCAAGCCGAATCATATAATGCCCTACAGTATTATTTGTGCGCCAGCAAAGAGACATTCTTTCTCCCTTTCCTTTTTCCACTCCTAGATGGGCCAGGTGTTTGTATCGGCCACTTGGGTCGCTTATCTTAGTCACACAGCTACCTCATTGCGCCTCTTTTTTTCTTTGCATCATGTGCTCTTTGGGGACTATTTTTTTGAAGTGCCATCCTGTCTGACACTGCAGTGCCACTCCTAGATGGGCCAGTTGTTTGTGTCGGCCACTTAGGTCGCTTAGCTTAGTCATCCAGCGACCTCGGTGCAAATTTTAGGACTAAAAATAATATTGTGAGGTGTTCAGAACAGACTGAAAATGAGTGAAAATTATGGTTATTGAGGTTAATAATACTATGGGATCAAAATGACCCCCAAATTCTATGATTTAAGCTGTTTTTGAGGGTTTTTTGTAAAAAAACACCCAAATCCAAAACACACCCGAATCCGACAAAAAAATTTCAGGGAGGTTTTGCCAAAACGCGTCCGAATCCAAAACATGGCCGCGGAACCGAATCCAAAACCAAAACACAAAACATTTCCGGTGCACATCACTAGCAGAGAGATGTCATAAGACTATGGGTCAAATCTAATAGCCTGTGATTTGCAGGAGTTGCCGTGATTCCAGAAATATAGGGGGTTAATCCAAGTTGTTAGCAAACCAAAAAAGTTAGCAATTGAGCAAAACCATATTGTACTGCAGGTGGGGCAGATGTAACATGTGCAGAGAGATTTAGATTTGGATGGGGTGTGTTCAAACTGAAATCTAAATTGCAGTGTAAAAATAAAGCAGTCAGTATTTACCCTGCACAGAAACAATATAACCCACCCAAATGTAAATGTCTCTGCACATGTTACATCTACCCCACCTGCAGTGCAACATGGTTTTGCCCAATTGCTAACTTTTTTTGGTTTACTAGCAACTCTGACTAATCCCCATAGTCACTAGATTTAAATTAGAAATTAGTTCAAAACAAAAGCAACCTGGTTTTGCCCTTAAAACCAATTGGCGCTTTAAATCTAATGCCATATTTGCACCGGCTATTACATTTGACCCCATGGGGTAAATTTACTAAGATGTAAGTTCTACTTAAGATGAGATGTTACCCATAGCAACCAATCAGATTCCAGGTATTATCTTCTAGAAGGCTCTTGATAAATAAGAAGTAGAATCTGATTGGTTGCTATGGGCAACATCCCATCTTAAATAAAACTCCCATCTTAGTAAATTTACCCCCATGTCTGCTATGGTGTTGATTCAAAGGGGTCTGCTATTTTGATTATCTCGGTATTCTCTGATGATTTTAGATGTGCACATGTGTAGATCTGGTCCTGCGATGTTGCCCACAGTGCCGAAAGCTGCTTAATGACAGACATGCTGATGGCACTTGGGGGCGATGACGGGGGAGCAATCCACAAAACGGGGGCATGCCATATTGGTCCCATTTTCTGGGCATGCCGAAGCCAGTGGCTGAGTCCTCAGATGCAGGTTCACTGGCCCCAAACAGCAGAGTTTTGCCAGGCATCCTGAGTCACTTGAAGGTGACTCAGATGTCCAATGGCCTGCGATGTTTACATAGTTGACACAGAGTTGACTGTTGACAAAGTTGATCAGAGACTCCAGCAGTGGTCATCACAAGACACCTCCCGAGTCCTTTGCATAATTACAGTGCCAGTAGCATCCATCTTTGAATCAGGCCATTGGCATTTCTATAATGGGTGCAGTGTGTGCGGTGCACACGGGCCCCTGGGTTCAGGGGTCACACACTGCACCCATACATTATACTTACCCCTCCAGAGTCCCACGATGGTGGCACTGCTGTGCAGGCACAAATCACTCGGAAAATAGCCGCCGCGGCCATTTCTGAGTGATTTGGGCATGCGCACTGAAGGTGTCCCTGGGAATAAGGCACGGACGCCATGTTTCCGGAGACCTGTGCATGCACAGTAGACTCTGGCATTATGCATTATGCCAGAGTCTACGGGTGCCGGAGAGGAGGGGACCCGTGACGGAGGCTGCAAGCGGGTCCCCTCCTCTCTTAAAACGCCCCTGAATCAGGTCCATAGATTGTAAGCTTCCCTGGGGCAGGGACTGCTGTGGCTAAGTACAATATTTTCTGTAAATCTCTGCATAATCTGCGTGTGCTATATAAATAACTGCTAATTAATAAAATCATGAATTTCACATTAAGATAGCAAGCGAAAAACAATTAAACTATAAGCATTAAACTTACACGTTGTAGTATACACGGCTTAGCAGAATTCTGCATTTGTTTGCAAACTTTTATCACAGTGCTATCCTGTGGAATATTTATCTACAGTAGATACCATGCAGCATTAAACATCTTGTATAATATGCTAATCCATTATTTCACACCGTTTACAGTGACAATTATCCAAACGTAACATTCCATGAAAGCGGCATATGTAGACTTCTGTCGGAGAAGTGCTCCTTAAATAAGGTGGCCTGTGTTATTGTAAACCTATCACAACAGAAATAAATGGAATTTTGCATTGCATCTGAACGGTAAAATATATTTGCAATGCATATGAGAGAGCCGCATGTTGTTTTAGGATGCTAAACTAGGATACATTTTCTTTTTTTTTTCCATGTTGGCAAATAGCAAAGTATTCCTACTTTGCATTAAAGTCATTAAGTCATAAATAATTTATGAAAGATAGATATTGAATATTGAAATAGCCTCACAAGAGAAAACAAATGAGTATAGACTAGCAAAATAATGAGACTGTAGTAAAGTATTTTTTCCTTTAAATGGAATTAACCCAATCCTTGACTATAAAGAAAGAATGCATTTTTTCAGAAATAGGTGTATAGGACATTGCAAATTGCTCTGTAGTTTTTTATTCACAATAAAATGTCTCTATTAGCTGCCCAATTACTGAACAATGGCAAAATTACACACAATAGGGTCTTAGAGTTTTGTGTATGCATAAAAATGTGCCTTTATATTATAATGGTTCTGCTACTGTATTTTCAGATGCATGCATTTTAAAATATGAAATTTGTAATCTGGAGTATATACTATATATGTCTGTTGCAAAGGTCTCCCATCATTAGTATCATCATCAACAACAACAAAATAAACAATGCTATGCCTCATTATAATAATGTGAGTCAAAATTAGATATGCCGCCGCACACCACTCTCACTGTACTGAACATAAACACTGGCAGCTCTGACTCACCTCTCCAATTGCAAGGGGCCACAAGGCAAATAAATGCATCATAATATGGACTAGAGATGAGCAGGTTTGGTTCCCTGAGAACCGAACCCCCCAGAACTTCACACTCCGAGCCCAGATCCGAGTCCGGCTCGGGACTTCCCGCCAGACTCAGAAACCAGAACGAGGCAAAACGTCATCATACCCGCTGTCTGATTCTCGCTGGATTTGGATTCCATATAAAACAGCCACGTGTTGCCGCCATTTTCACTCCGGACTTGGAGAGTGAGGGAGACAGACCTCTGTCTCTCTCTGTGGGTGGTGGCGTCGGGTGGGGTTAGTGTGTGCTCTGTAGGGGTGCTGCTGCAGTTATTTTGGTGTACCTGTGCTGTGTTAGGGGTGCTGTCCTGGCTGTCTCTGGTGTTTCATGTGCTGTAACGGTTGGGTGCTACAGATGTACATGGGTGTTGCTGTCACTGTGTTGTACAGGGTGCAGGGGCACTGTCCTCCTGCTGTATGCTGTAAAATATAGGGGTGCTGCTGGCCCTGTATGTTGTAAAAATTCAGAGGTACAGTTGATAAAAATTCAAAGCACACTGCTCCTGTATGCTGTAAAATATAGGGGTGCTGCTGTTCAAATAACATTACAATGGCCCTGTATGCTATAAAAATTCAGGGGTGCAGTTGTTAAAATTTAAAAGCACACTGCTCCTGTATGCAGTAAAATATAGGGGTGCTGCTTTTAAAATAACATTACACTGATCCTGTATGCCATAAAAATTCAGGGGTGTTGCTGCTGTTAAAATAAGATTACACTGGTCCTGTATACAGGGGTGCTGTGAAAATAAAGGGGCACTGTTCTGTGTGCTGTAATAATAAATGGGTGATGTCTTGTGAAATGGAGAACAACAATTTGGAGGAAAAAATAGTGGAAGACCAGGAACCACTTCCGGTTCCTAGAAGCTGCTGCTGCCACCAGTCATGACATTGACAATGCAATTCCATCGTCGTCTGCTAAGGTTGATGCCCAATGTCATAGAGGGCATGTAAAATACAAGAAGCAAAAATTAATAATCAGAAAAAAAAGAAATTATCTGATGAGAAAAACGTAAAATTGGCAATATGCCATTCATGACACAAAGTGGCAAGGAAAGGCTAAGGTCTTGGCCTATGTTCATGACTGGTGGCTCAGCTTCTCATGAGGAGGGAAGCCCTCTTCCCTCTCGAAAAATAAAAAAAGATAAGCTTGTTAAAGCACATGAAAAAAAACATCTGTGCGTTCGGAGATATCACGAATCTCCAAGGAGAGTCCAAGTGTGCCCGCGGTTGCGATGTCTAGGCCAGACCTTCTCAAGACTGTATGGAAAGAGGTGGCTCCTGCCATCATTTGCACACCCCCTGCAAATGCTGGGAAAAGCACCGCCAGTCCAGTTGCTGATTTTGAGATTGAAGCTGTCACTGTAGACGTACACCAGGATGAGGAGGATATGGGTATAGCTGGCACTGAGGAGGAAGTTGATGATGAGGAATCTAATGGTGATGTGGTTTGTTTGAGTAAGACACCAGTGGAAACAGTTGTTGTCCGTGGGATGAGAAAGCCAATTGTCATGCCTGGACAAAATACCAAAATAGCCACCTCTTCAGTGTGGAATTATTTAGGTCTCAAGCTGTGTATTTCCTATTTAAATCCATAATACGTAGGGATAAGGATGTTAACCACCTAGGAACATCCTCCCTTATACATCACCTGCAGCACATTCATCAGAAGTCATTGTCAAATTCAGAAACTTTGGGTAAGAGCGTAAGCAGTCCACTGACACCTAAATCCCTTATTCCTCTTGTACCCAAGCTCCTGCAAACCACACCACCAACTCCCTCAACATCAATTTCCTCCTTAGTGGTATCTGCCATAAGTGCAGTGGGATTTAGACAGTTGATGGACATATGGTGCCCACACTACCAAATCCTGTCTAGACTCCACTTCACTAGGAAAGCGATTCCAGGACTGTACAGGAACATTAAGAAAAGAGTCCTCAATTTCCTGAAAAATGCGGTTGTACCCACTGTCCATTAACCACAGACTTGTAGACAAGTTGTGCAGGGCAAACTAAGGACTACATGACTGTGACAGCCCACTGGGTAGATGTATTGCCTCCAGCAGCAACAACAGCAGCGGCACCAGTAGCAACATCTCACAAACCCCAACTCGTTCCTAGTCAGGCTACCCTGTGTTTCACCGGTTTCCGTAAGAGCCATACTGCTGACAACCTCTTACGGGAGCACCAGCAAACACTCCTGAACCTGCCCTGCCATCACCTGAAGCAAAAGGTGTTAATGAGGTAGAATTCAACACTCTATATGCTTCAGAGGATGGAGGAGCAGCAAAAGGCCATTCAAGCCTATTCATCCACCTACGATATAGGCAAAGGAGGGGGAATGCACCTGACTCAAGTGCAGTGGAGAATGATTTCTGTGTTGAGCAAGGTTCTCCAACCCTTCGGACTTGCCACACAAGTCAGTTCAGATACTGCCAGCTTGAGTCAGGTCATTCTCCTCATCAGGCTTTTGCAGAAGCAGCTGGAGAAATTGAAGGAGGAGCTAATAGGGAGCAATTCCGCTAAGTATGTGGGACTTGTGGAAGGAGCCCTTCATTCACTTTGCCAGGATTCAAAGGTGGTCGATATGTTGAAATCAGAGCACTACATTTTGGCCACCATGCTCGATCCTAGGTTTAAAGCCTATGTTGTATCTCTATTTCTAGCAGACACAAGTCTGCAGAGGTTCAAAGACCTGCTGGTGAGAAAATTGTCAACTCTAGTGGAATATGACCCGCCAACAGCTCCTCCTTCATTTCCTCCTGCAACTGGGGCTGCGAGGAAATGTATAAAAGTTCCGAGCCCACCCGATGGCGGTGATGCAGGGCAGTCAGGAGTAAGTGTTGACATCTGTTCCGGACTGAAGGAGCTGCAAATGATTACTGACATGTCTAATGTCACTGCACATGATGCTGTCACCATTGAAAGAATGGTGGAAGATTAAATGGGTGAAAGCATCCAAGTATGCATGTCAGACAGTCCATATGTATACTAGCAGGAAAAAGAGGCAATTTGGAGGCCCTTGCACAAACTGGCTTTATTTTACCTAAGTTGCCCACACCCTCCAGTGTGTACTCCGAAAGAGTGTTTAGTGCAGCCGGTAACCTTGTCAGCGATCAGCGTAGGAGCTAGGAGGTTACTTCCAGAAAATGTGGAGAAGATGATGTTCATCAAAATTAATTATAAATTCCTCCAGGAAGACATTTACCAGCAATTTCCTCCAGAAAGTACACAGGGCCATGTGATGGTGGATTCCAGTGGGCACGAATTGATACTCTGTGAGGAGGAGGAGGATGTACACACCTAAAGGGGTGAGGAATTGGAGGATGAAGACGACAACATGCCTCTGTAGTGCCAGTTTGTGCAAGGGGAGAATAATTGCTTATTTTTTGGTGGGGGAATTAACTGCTTCTTTTTTTGGGGGGGCCCAAACAAACCAATCATTTCAGCCACAGTCGTGTGGCAGACCCTGACTCTGAAATTATTGGTTTGTTAAAGTGTGCATGTCCTGTTTATACAACATAAGGGTGGGTGGGAGGGCCCAAGGACAATTCCATCTTGCACCTCATTTTTTTGTTTGCATTATGTGCTCTTTAGGGCCTAGTTTTTAAAACTGCCATCCTGTCTGACACTGCAGTGCCACTCCTAGATGGGCCAGGTGTTTGTGCCGCACACTTGTGTCGCTTAGCTTAGTCATCCAGCTACCTCGGTGCAACCTTTTGGCCTAAAAACAATGGTGTGAGGTGTTCAGAATAGACTGTAAATGAGTGGAAATGAATGTTATTGAGGTTAATAATACAGTAGAATCAAAATGACCCCAAAATTCTGTGATTTTAGCTGTTTTTTTTTTTTTTTTTTTTTTAAATCATTCAGATCTGAAACCAAAACCCGAAAGGGTGGTTTTGGCAAAACCAATCCAGATCCAAAACACGAGTGGGGATCCAGATCAAAAACACAAAACAGTATTGCAAGCAAAGCTCGCCACTGGGCCCGATGCTTGGTAAGCGCAGCGAGCCCAAGAGGGAACTCACTGTGCTCGCTGCCGGCATTCCGATCATTAGATCACCTGGCCGGGTCCAGCTGGGGTCCGCAGTATCAGATTCCGGCTGCCGTGCGGGCGTGCGGCGTGGACGCCGCTCCGTCCCGCTCTATGAGATCATCCGGCACTAGTATTTAAGGCACTGTATGTGCTCCGGTGCCCTCCATAAGGGAATAATCCTAGAATACAGATTGGCAGGATGGCGGCACTCAGAGTCTTGTACTTACGTAAATAGCAGAAAACTTTTATTAAGGCATCAACGTTTCGGGTAGGCACCCGTCATCAGGATAGCATTACAACAAATACAACATCTTACCACATTTAAATACCTAGGCATACCTTCATTAAATCACCTGGCCGGGTCCAGCTGGGGTCCGCAGTATCAGATTCCGGCTGCCGTGCGGGCGTGCGGCGTGGACGCCGCTCCATCCCGCTCTATGACGTCATCCGTGTGCGTCCACCCAGTCTGTCCATCCCGGCGTCATCAGGTTATCACCATGGTAACTAATACATAGACAAAAACATATAGAAAAAAACATTATCAGTTAAAAACAATATTAAAAACTGTTACAATCAGTAACCTGTGATGATAATAAGCTACATCTTTGTATTAATGAGGATATAAAATATTGTTACCGCTAAATATAATTGCACTACCAAGTGCACATTTGATAAATAATGTAACCGGCTCGTTACTGGGGGGGTTATCTAGCCCTATACCTTTACTAGTGGTAACGAAAGTTACATGAAACACTTCAGACCCAGGGTATCATTAAGTCCCCTTGGGGCTATGGTATCCAACTGGAAAATCCATCTACTTTCCAATTGGAGGAGCGCTTTTCCTCGATTACCTCCCCTAATAGTGGCTGGTACATGATCAATCAATTTAGATCGCAAGCTGGCTATACTATGTTTAGCCTGAGCGAAATGTCGCGCTACAGATTGGTCACTGTCTCCTGACTCTATGGCCGCCCTGATGGCGGATCTGTGTCCAGCCATCCGTTCCCTAAATTGTCGTTCGGTTTTACCTATATAGCTTAGTCCACATGGACAAGTTAAGATATATACGACAAATTTGGTGGTGCAAGTCAATGCATGTCTAATTGTATATTTTTTTCCAGAGTGGGGGTGAGTGAACATTTGGATACCATAGCCCCAAGGGGACTTAATGATACCCTGGGTCTGAAGTGTTTCATGTAACATAGCAGTCACTTATTCACTTTAAGTATTTTGAGAATAACTTTCGTTACCACTAGTAAAGGTATAGGGCTAGATAACCCCCCCAGTAACGAGCCGGTTACATTATTTATCAAATGTGCACTTGGTAGTGCAATTATATTTAGCGGTAACGATATTTAATATCCTCATTAATACAAAGATGTAGCTTATTATCATCACAGGTTACTGATTGTAACAGTTTTTAACTGATAATGTTTTTTTCTATATGTTTTTGTCTATGTATTAGTTACCATGGTGATAACCTGATGACGCCGGGACGGACAGACTGGGTGGACGCACACGGATGACGTCATAGAGCGGGACGGAGCGGCGTCCACGCCGCACGCCCGCACGGCAGCCGGAATCTGATACTGCGGACCCCAGCTGGACCCGGCCAGGTGATCTAATGAAGGTATGCCTAGGTATTTAAATGTGGTAAGATGTTGTATTTGTTGTTATGCTATCCTGACGACGGGTGCCTACCCGAAACGTTGATGCCTTAATAAAAGTTTTCTGCTATTTACATGAGTACAAGACTCTGAGTGCCGCCATCCTGCCAATCTGTATTCTAGGATTATTCCCTTATGGAGGGCACCGGAGCACATACAGTGCCTTAAATACTAGTGCCGGATGATCTTGTTTATGTATATATATATATATATATATATATATATATATAATATAGCTATATAAATATATATTTATTTTCCTTTATACATTTCAATTTCACAATTTTTGTCTCTGGGGGAATTAAGTTCTTATGTAGGCTTCATGCTCTCCAGCTCTACCAAGAGTTCTATTACCCAAGCTGCCCTTCTCTGCTCACTTATGCTACCCAGTCCCAGACCTTGCACTGTGCTAAGTACTTCCTTATGCTGAGAATGAGCGCACCCTCTTTCACTATCAGCAAAGGCATTTCAGGCAAGCATCTGCCATGATTGTATCAGCAAGTGGAGCAGCTGCTGGCTGACAGACTTACACATAAAGTTTTGATACTGTTTTCAAAATAAAGAGTTGTGTTTAGGAGAAACAGTTCCCATATTTCACATTTCTTCTAGAAAAGTTTCCTTGTGCAGAGTGAGTGTACTACAGCTACAGGAAACTATGCGGATTGTGTTTCTTATCAACTAGCCCTATATATTTGCTAGCAGAATTTATCTTTTGTCACTGTCACATCTGCATTTTAATGCTTATGCTGCTGCCAAGTTTCACACAACTGAGGAGGCTACTTGAGACAGTGCATTTCTGTTATTGTGCATCTGCACCATCGCAACTTGCATCACCTCTATGACAGGTGCAACTTCTCCATCTGACCACGGCCTTCTGTGTGAGAAGTTCAGCAGTTTTTCACTCAGCCAGTGGCGGACCTACATTTTTAGAGACCTGAAGCTTGAACTGTCATGGGGGCCCCTTCACAACCAGCAACAATAGGCTAACATCCAACACGTTCCAAAGGGCCTTGCTGTCCTTACAAGCATAGGCGGATCCAGGGGGGGGGGCACTTGGGCCCCATGCCCCCCTGTCGTTTCTGAATTCTATTATTTTCGAAATGAGAATAGCAGCAGCACTACTGCCATTTCCTTCAGTCAGATTTGATAAAAGAGCCAGCAGGCACTAGAACCTACCGCGGCTCTAACAGCAAGTCTCTGTGGTAACCAATGGGGAGGCTGGAGCTGCAGCTCCAGCCTCCCCCTGCTCGCACTGCAACCTACCTCCCCAACTGCCAGCCGGCCAGAGTCCAGCCCAGGCGCGGTGTTCAAATGCCAGCATCGAGTAAGACTGTTACTTATTACGCCGCCTAAGGCTTCATTAGCCCCCACTGCACCACACAGTATCCCAGCGCTTCCTCCTCCACTTCCTTTACCACCATGCTAGGTGCAGTCAAACTCAGCCTCGGCTTTGAGAAGGTGGCCCCCGTGATTCTAACAGGGCTGTCCTGCAGATATCTTATGCTGCTTGTTGGAGATCCAGCTGGCTGCTTCTGCTAATCAAAGATGGGCAGTTCATGTCCTGCAGTCTGAGTCTAAGTGCAGTGCCCAAAACAAGGTATGCTGCACCTGCCACCACCAAATAAAAGCTTTAATAATTATATTGTGCTGGGGTGCCTTCCAGGCTCCCATAACTAATGCATACCCTCCAACATTTTACACATAAAAATCGGTACAAATTAGAAAAAGGCGCTTGGCCATGGGTAAATGGGCGTGGCCACATCCCTTTTCCTATACTTTCAATGGAAATTTGTATAGCCAAAAATCGGTACAGACCATAAAAAAAAGGTACTGTACCTATTAAAAAGGTGCAGTTGGAGGGTATGCTAATGGAACAGGTGACCAACATTTCAAGGCCCAATCAGCCTTTTCATCAGGGTGAAACATTGGCAATAAACCAGGATATGCTCCTACAGCCAATCATTACCTGATGGTGTATTCTGTGAGGCCACGCCCCCTGTGATACCACACCCCTTATCTGGGAGGGCGCGTGCCTTAGGTTCTTGTAAATATAACTATTACCGTTCCCCTATCATGTTGCCCCCCCTTTAATTTTCTTCTGGATCCGCCCCTGCTTACAAGGACAGCGCACACCGCTCAGCACCAGCAAAATTACCTTATTAGATGCCTCCTTTTCCCAAGCTTCTTCCCACCCTTCATTGCTCCAAGCCTACTTCCTAGGACAGGCCCTCTCAGGCTCTGCCATTCCTGGGAGTGTCACAAAGAGAAGTTCTGCAGGCTGTCAGGAATTGTAGTTTAAAATGTATACATGTTTCACGCTATTTACAGAGTGCAAATCACAGAGCTAGACTACAACTCCCAGTAGCTCCCGTGGTACTGAGCGATGTGTATCCAAGCTGAATAGCACTTCTGGGATTAGGGGCCCTGAGGCTTAAGCTTCATTAGTTTCACAGTAGATCCACCCCTGGACATAGCTACTTTCAGCGACATGCCTGCATCGGCTTTGCCATTTCCCTGTTACCCACCAGGAATGCCCACGTACATTCACAGACCTTGTGCCCAATTCTGCACAGTGCCTCTGAGTGCAGACTATCTTGATGCATGCGCCGTGCATTTAAGATGCACGTGCAAATTTCAAACATCAGGAAACTGAATTGGGCATTGACACTGGATCAGAATCAGGCACCTTATTTATTAATAGGCAGGGGGAATAACATAGATTCTATCACAGCGTTAAACAGCTACAGAAAGTGAGATAGCGCCGTAATGTGTCAAGAGAACATCGCCGGACGAGCAGAGTGATACTGACTTGCATTGCCGGCTCACACATGAATAGTGGAAGCTGAAGCCCTGGTCCTAGTTTCCAGTTTCACTTGTACAACAAGAAGAATACCTGACATTAACATGGAAGGGATGTACTGTAGCAACTTGGTTGTGCTGTCCTGGGTGATTCCATGCTCTGGACTTGAACCTTAGGAATGTTAGGGACACACCTGATGTGGTCACCTGGCCGTTGTAAGTGGACTCATATTTTTGGACAAAAATTATGCTAAGAACCTCAATTTTACTCCATGTTAAATTGCATAGTTTATTATAATTGTTCTGATTACCAATGTTGTTAGTGTTTAGAGTGCACACCTACATTTTCTTTTTTTCTATGACCAGCTTGCTCGAGTAAAGATTAAATTATTTAATTTTTCCCTTCCCGCTATAAAAAATCTTAAAGGGAATAAGGCTGGTAAAATATAGTGATTTTTCTTAATCACACTTTTCTAATTTTACAGCATTTCTACTACTAATTTCAATATTTTGCTAATTGAAGTATAGATCCTTAATGCAATAATTTTAATAGTATGCCAGTAAAATGTGATTTTTTTTGCAATATTTGCACTTTAAACTGCTGATTCTGAGTTGCATACAATGTTGATGTAGTTAAGTGCAGCCCCTGAAGATAGATATACCACTTAATCATAATGCCAATGCAAGTGTCCGTTTCTGAATAAAGTTTGTTTAAAGAGTTTGGGTGGCCATACATCCAAAGACAATGTATAATACAATAGGGACCAAGTATACTGTAGATGTAGGGACTCTGTATCAAGCCTTAATGAGAGATTATCAGGAATTGGGACTTAGCATTTCATGTCTTACCGATGTGCCCTTCATTCTGCCTCCTGCTGCACTGGCTCCGGTACCCCTAAACTTTGCTCTGGCCCCCCAATGTCACAGGCGCTGCCATGTTGTTATGGATGAGCTGATCGCAAGTCCTCTAACCATAAGCATTGGTTAGTTACATGACTCCGCTGTCCAATGGACAACCATCAAGTGGGGATAAAAGGGCAAGACAGAGGTCTAGCAAATCGCCCAGAACAACGTCGCTATCTCAGCTGCGTTCAGGCTCAGACTCCAGTGTTCATCTCATGTTCCTGTTGTCCTGTTTATTACCAGCGATTCCAAGTTCCAGCAGTATTAACAGCACTGTGATTCAGCTCCAAGCATTTCACTTACATTAAGACTCCAGCAGCATTGCCAGCACTGTGTTCCTACCATTAAGTACTTGCACCTGTATTGTGATTCCAGCAGCATTGCCAGCTCAGTGTTTCAAGCATTAAGTGCTTGTACATAAACTGTGATTCCAGGAGCTACTTTTTTTCTTTCCAGTGTGTTCTAGAGAGTGTTGCTATTCCAGTCCCAAAGCAATCCATCCAGTGTCTACTTGTGTGTATTGCACTCCTAGCTGTCATTCCGGTTCAAGGTTATCAGCTTCCAGGTTGACTCCAGTTCCAGCTGTCTCTCCGGTTTCAGTCCGGTTCAAGTTTATTATCTTCCAGGCTGACTCCAGTTCCAGCTGTCTCCCCGGTTCCAGTCCGGTTCAAGCTTATCAGCTTCCAGGCTGACTCCAGTTCCAGCTTTCTCTCTGGTTCTGGTCCGGTTCAAGTTTATCAGCTTCCTGGCTGACTCCAATTCCGGCTGTCTCTCCAGTTCCAGTCCAGTACAAGTATATCAGCTTCCAAGTTCTGACTCCCGTTATCTCTCCGCTTCTGTTCAAGTTAAACAGCTTCCAAGCAAACTCCAATTCAAGTTTCCTCACCTGTTCCAATCTGGTTCTAGTTAATACTTCTTCTTGCTGTCATCTGTTCCAGTTATTTACTAAATACAGAGTTTGTTCAAACCTAGACTGTTCCAAGTTTAATTCAATTGCCGTATGTCTTCCATGCAAATCTTGAATAAATATTCCTAAAGATATTATCATCTCTCTGTGTTCCTCATGCGCAAGATGTACCTACGTCCTCTGGGTTTCCTGCACTGTGTGATATAACTACAGAGCCACACATAGATTCCAACTTGGGTTCACAAAATACCAGAGTTCTGATAGAGATACAGTGGAGTAATTGCCCAAACCAACCAATCAGCTAGTACAGATGTAGCCATGCTATGCGTATGTTCGCACCTGTGATCCATAGGCATTACATTGCCTAGTCACGTATGCAAAAAGTTGCAACCCAGCATACCAAGTCGCACACGCGGCACGTGCAGCCGTGCTGTGGGCTGAATAAGTGTGGCTACATCTGTATATGCTATTTCATAGACTGTGCTACATGAACAATGGTTAGAATCTGATTGATTGCCTTGGGCAACTTCTCCATATTACTGTATATGTCTCCAAGGCTTGAAATATCTCCCACTGAGTATATTGTAACTTAATGACTGTTGTTGTGGGAAAAACACCTCAATCTGTTAATGCTCAGGGCCAGTATCACTATAAAAGCTATCACTTGTTTATGTGCTCTGACCACATGTTATTTTCCCTGCATTACAGCAGTGCAACCACTGGCAAAAAAGTGCCCCTAAATACAGTATGGGGGGAATGTAATAGGGTGCCAGAATTAGGTAATGAGAGATTTTGTGAGAGCTCTCCTGTTTTTTTTTAAGTGGCAATCATTTACACGGCAAAATCATCCTAGTTTTGCCATATAAATGATTGTCACTTAAAAAAAACAGGAGAACTCTCACGATATCTCTCACTTTCTGATTCTCACACCCAGAGCTTAAAGTGGTCCTGTAGAGGTGGTGGAACTCAGTTACCACCCCACATACCCCCCCCCCACCCCACATTAAGTGGAGACAGGGCCAGTGATAGTGCTTTTGGCACCCCCCTACAAGCTATAAATTAGTGCCCTACTTCCCATACTTTATAAAGGGACATTGATCTCACAAAGAAGCAGCGTGGTCACACAATACTACCCCCAATTCAAATTACACTACACAGTAGCAGAATCTTAATCACATTACACAGCATTGCACAGTAATGCCCCTTGTTCAGGTTATGTCACTTAGTAGTGCCCTTTATTCATGTTGTGCTGCACAATGGTACCCTTTATACACGGTATGCCACACAGTAGTGCCCCTTATACACAATTCCTACAGTAGTAGTGCCCCTTACACATAATGACCACTGTAGTGCCGCTTATACACATAATGCCCACAGAAGTGCTGCTTATACACAAAATGCCCACAGTAGTAGTGCCACTTACAGTATATACAGAATGCCCACAGTAGTAGTGCCCCTTGCACATAATGCCCACAATAGTAGTGCCCCTTATGCATAATGACCACAGTAGTGTTGCTTATACACATAATGCCCACAGTATTGCCCCTTATTCACATCTCTGCCTCTGTCACTCCAGCAGCACATCACCCGAGTCCCTCCAGCAGCTCCATGCCCTGTATCCCTCCAGCAGCTTCCCCACCTCTCTTGTCTCTCCAGCCACCCTTATCCTGCCTTCAAGATGCACAGAGCTTGCTCCTCTTCATGGCTCTTCACTTCAGCAGCAGTGACAGAATGACATCACATATGCTGTGCCAAAAAGGAAGCCACTGGGACCTATGTGAGTACCAGGAGGTGTGGGCTGTAGATGGAGGAGGACCATGGAGCCAACAGGACCTGAGGAAGGTGGAGGTGGCTGCAGTTCATCACTAACACTAGCGCGTCCTGCATCATCTATTGAAAAGGGTGATGGGGCTGGCTTTTCAGTTGGAATTACTGTGCAGGGCAATGGAGGAGGTGGAACTAGTTCCTCTACCAATACAGGTGGTGGAACTCAGTTCCACCTCGTTCCCCCCCCCCCCCCCCTTCACTTTAACTCCTTCTCACACCCTATTACATTCCCCCTTATGTATTACAGCAATCTAAGGGTGAATTAAAGGTTGAATGACAGTTTAGAATGAAAAGGGTGCAGATGCTATGGATGGACAAAAAAGTTAGCAAAAAACATCATAATAAGGGGTCTATTCATGAAGCAGTGAAAAGAGGGGAGTTGTAAAATAGTGGAGAAGTTGACCATGGCAACCAATCAGCTGCTCCGTACAAATGTATAATATACAAATTATAAATGTTACTTCAATGCTGATTGGTTGCCATGGACAACTTCTCTATTGGCTCATTTCTCCACCCTTTTCACTGTTTCATGAATAGGCCGCTAACTATTTACATTAAAATATGTAACAATTGTCATGCTTGCACTGTCTGCAGACATACTTTAAAAAGTGGGAATGAAGAAAGAACATATATTCTGGGCTGAACTAAATATAATTACAGGAGAATCAGCAATCAGTAATTGAGCAAAGGGTCACTGTGAGATCGGCTTTACTCCTCATACGAAAGAAGAAAAAAATCTAACAGCTCTGAAACACAATCAGTATAAGATTATACATGTCTACACCTGTGCTGCTGAGGAATATGGATATATACTGTAGATAAACTTAATGTAGATGCAAGATTCTTATCAAGTTAATTACATTTTATTTTACTTCTGCTGTAAGGTAGATGACATTATTGTACCATGCACACAAGTACGAAATGCTCCAACAATGTCTCAGCAACATATCTAAATTTAGCTTTATTTATTCCAGGAAGGATGAACACAATGTAATATGAAGTTAAGCTTATCAAATACTGGATATTGTCTGAACATAACATTGATATTCAATAGTAATAACACATACAGAGTTGCTTGGAAATATGTGAACCCTTCAGAGTCCTAAAAGTAGATAAAGAGAACCAAATAAAAAAATGAGACAAAAAAATGCACATGCTCATTTTTTTATTGAAAAAAAAATGATTCAATATCACATATCTATGAATAGCAAAAGTATGTGAACCTTCAAGCTTAGCAAATATTTTGAAGGTAGTAATGTGCGGCGGGCACATTCGTGTTTTGGTTTTGGATCTGGTTTCCCGCTCGTGTTTTGGATCTGGATTGGTTTTGCCAAAACCACCCTTTTGGGTTTTGGTTTTGGATCTGGATGATTTTTGAAAAAAACATAAAAACAGCTAGAATCACAGAATTTGGGGGTAATTTTGATCCTATGGTATTATTAACCTCAATAACATTCATTTCCACTTATTTCCAGTCTATTCTGAATACCCTTACACCTCACAATATTGTTTTTAGGCCAAAAGGTTGCACAGAGGTAGCTGGATGACTAAGCTAAGCGACACAAGTGGGCGGCACAAACACTTGGCCCATCTAGGAGTTGCCCTGCAGTGGCAGACAGGATGGCAGTTTTAAAAACTAGGCCCCAAAAAGCACATAATGCAAACAAAAAAAAAGAGGTGCAAGATGGAATTGTCCTTGAGCCCTCCCACCCACCCTTATGTTGTATTAACAGGACATGCACGCTTTAACAAAACAATAATTTCAGTGACAGGGTCTGCCACACGACTGTGGCTGAAATTATTGCTTTGTTTGGGCCCCCACCAAAAAAGAAGCAATCAATCTCTCCTTGCACAAACTAGCTCTACAGTGACAAGATGTCGTCCTCATCCTCAGATTCCACCCCAACCCCCTTCATTGTTTAAATCCTCATCCACACAGAGAAATAATATTAAAATAAACAAAACCACATCATTTAGGTGTCAGTGGACTGCTGACGCTATTACCCAAAGTTTCTGAACTTGACAATGACTTATGATGAATGTGCTGCAGGTGACGTATAAGGGAGGATGTTCCAAGGTCGTTAACATCCTTACCCCTACTTCCACACCAAAGAGGTGGCTTTTTGGTATTTTGCCCAGGCATGACAATGGGCTTTATCATCCTATGGACAACAACGGTCTCCCCCGGTGCCTGATTTAAACAAACCACATCACCATCACAATCCTCCTCATCAACTTCCTCCTCAGCGCAAGCAACACCCATATCCTCATCCTGGTGTACTTCAACAGTGACATCTTCAATTTGAATATCAGAAACTGGACTGTGGGTGCACCTTCCAGCACTTGTAGAGGGCGTGCAAATGGTGGAAGGATCCACCTCTTCCCGTCCAGTGTTGGGAAGGTCAGGCATCACAACCGCCAAAACACTTGGACTCTCCTTGGGGATTTGTGATGCCATCTTAGAACGCACAGTTCTTTGCTGTGCTTTTGCCAGCTTAACTCTTCTCATATTTCTAGTGGGAGGATGAGGGCTTGCGTCATCATGTTAAGCTGAACCACTAGTCATGAACATAGGCCAGGGCCTTAGCCATTTCTTGCCACTCTGTGTTGTAAATGGCATATTGGCAAGTTTATGTCTTGACTAGTGGCAGCAGCTTCAGAACTAGGAGGAAGTGGTTCTTGATCTTTCCCTATTTAATCCTCCAGATTTTTGTTCTCCATTATTTTTCTGGAGTTATATAACACAATATACGGCACAGGAGAGCGTACCACTATACCACACAGGGCAAACCCTGTAAAAATTATTTGGATAATAACCCTTTTATTTGGAGTTATTATAATAATATGCAGCACAGGAGAGCGTACCCCTACACCACAAAGGGCAAACCCTGTAAAAATTATTTGGATTAAATATTAATAACCCCTTTATTTGGAGTAAATAATAAACAGCACAGGACAGCACAACTGGACTTATACGGAGAGTACCGCTAGAGTAATAGGGCAGTACTGCTGGACTTATACGGCAGTGCCCCTGGACTTATACGGCAGTACCGCTGGACTTATACAGCTGTAATGCTGGACTTATAAGGCAGTACTGCTGGACGTATATGGCAGTACCACTGGACTTATATGGCAGCACCACTGGACTGTACTTATACAGCAGCTCCACTGGACTGGACTTATACAGCAGCACCACTGGACTTATGCAGCACAGGACACCACCACTGGACTGATGCAGCACAAGACAGCACCACTGGACTAGGCTTATACAGCAGCACCACTAAACTTATGGTAGCACAGGACACCACCACTGTGACTGGACTGATGCAGCACAAGACACCACCACTAGACTGATGCAGCACAAGACAGCACCACTGGAATGATACAAAAGAGCAGGTCGCCACCCCACATGCCACGCCACTTTCCCGCACAGACACTGAGGAGGCACGTCCTCTCACTACACTCTCCAGGTCTGAAGATACAGGTGACGCGTAGCTGTTTATATGGTATCCAAAACCCGCGAGAATCCGACAGCGGGATGATTAAATTTTTCCTCGTTCTGGTTTGCGAGTCTGGCAGGAAAACCCGAGCCGGACTCGGATCCAGACGTGGAGCGTGAAGTTTTGGGGGGGTTCGGTTCTCAGGGAACCGAACCCGCTCCTCTCTGTTTGAAGGTAAAATTACAGTCAGGTATTTTCCATATATGACAATCAGGTGTGAGTGGACAACTTGTCTTTTTAAAAGAACAAGGATCTATCAAAGTCTGATGCTCCCAACACATGTTTGTGGAAATGTATCATGTCACGAATAAAAGGATAATTCTAAGGGCCTCAGAAGAAGAGTTGTTGATGCTCATCAGGCTAGAAAAGGTTACAAAACCATCTTAAAGAGTTTGAACTCCACCAATCAGCAGTCAGACAGATTGTGTGCAAATGAAGAAAAGTCTAGACCATTATTACCCTCCCAGGAGTGGTTGACCAACAAAGATCATGCCAAGAGAAAGGCGTCTAATCGTTTGCAAGGTCACAAAGGAACCCAAGGTACCCACTAAGGCCTTTCTGACATTAGCTAATGTTAATGTTCATGTAGGCCTTTCTTTACCACAGTATGCTTCTATCTATATACAGTGCCTCCACTCAGACCTTTGATCTGCTAGAGAATAATGGCAGAAGGGGGAAAGTCTGAGAAACCCCTTTGATAGCGTTATACAGTAAGTCCTCTAGATGACTTTTGGCCTCCCAATGTATACACACTTCAATATTCTATCACTTACTGGATGTACTGGGGGGCTCCGAGCCTTCCGTTCTCCCGCTGGATCAAAGACTTAGCAATGATGTAACAAGATCAATTCAATTACTATTCACCACTTTACTTCTACTTGTGATAATGTAATGTAACGGTACCATACATTAAAGGATTGACATGTAAATACAATATAACAAAGCAAAAGATACAATCTTAACACTCCTATAACCCTATTTTCCCGATATCACCCCTTATCCCTTAAAGTTATATATTTGCAAATATATATATATATATATATATATATATATATATATATATATAGATATAGTTCAGTGCACTGTATTTAGTCTATAGAGTATGATTCCCAATGACATGGGGTGTAACAATATCCTCTGCAGTTAAAGGTGTTTAATTTATTAGGTAATCCTTTATATTTAAGAGGTCCACGGGCCAACAAAGTATTGGGTGGGGCTCCGGATACTCGACTGTAGTGAATGTCAATTAGTTACAATTGGAGGAGACTCCCGTCAACATCAATAGGTTATTTAACGGATAGCATATGGTTGATTACTCCAAATAGGATTGGTGTTCAACAAGGTATATATGTAGACTATATATTAGTCCTCTTGGTATCATTATAATATAGCTCATGAAGATGGGATGCCCTATCAGCGTAGTGATAATCTGTCTTTCTCTGTTTTAGAGTAACTGGACTTCCTTAAGATGTTGATAGCAACTATCAGGTAAGTGTATTCAGTGTCTGGGAATACTCCTATATAACTATCACTCAGATGCTGTGTAATGCAATTAATGCAACTGTAGCATTATAATATATCATACTATCACTGATATTGGTAGGCTCCGTCTCTGTAGAATTTTAGTATGAGCTTTAATATATCCTTGCTCATTGATGACGTGTATCACTTACTATTGGTGCTGTTAATACAGCACTGGTGAGGTTCGTATAGGAAATATAACTGAATGTGCCCACCTCCTCCA
This sequence comes from Pseudophryne corroboree, assembly GCF_028390025.1. Lineage (NCBI taxonomy): Eukaryota > Metazoa > Chordata > Amphibia > Anura > Myobatrachidae > Pseudophryne > Pseudophryne corroboree. The sequence continues at coordinate 952,545,244 of NC_086445.1, read as the reverse complement.
GCTGTGAAAGTCTGTGTAGCAGCAGGGTGGAGCTTGGTCGTTACCTCTGTAGGCGGTCTTGGCATACGATCCTCCCTCTGTGTGATGCTCCCGAAGGATGTCCGCCCTCTCTACCTCCTTGTGATGAGGACGGGGCGGTGATTTCTTCACCGTCACTCTGCTTACTATGATGCGGCTTGCAGACGGGTTGCGGCTCCGATGTCCTTCTCCCCCGGCTCTCTGGTACGTCTCTTCCGTGCGCTCTGGGTAGCGGCTCCCCGCGGCTGTCCTCTGTCTCTCAGCTCAACTGCCGCTCATGGCGTACTTGTCCCGCTACTTATACTGGCCTCCCGACTCCTCTCTCAACGTCCCGATCCGGGTAACTTTACTGATGTCCCTTTCACTGGTCTCTCCCGCACGGGAGTCCCGCGAGCGGGTCCCAGCTCCTGTCCCTCACTAATGTAGCATTTCATATATATACCTTATATGCTAATACACAATACAGTTTACAATATTATATATATATATATATATATATATATATATATATATATATATCCGTCACTATTAAAGACTATTAAATGTCCCTCTACACTCCTCCCCTTGGTGGCTGGTACTGATCCCACCTATATCTACCTGTCACCATCGTACTTCCTCTATTCCAGGAGGGTAATACCCTATGATTGATCCTGCCGACCATAAATTACTATTACTCTCGAAGTATGGCCATGGTATTATAGTAGTTGAGTTAACAATTCGGGGTTCGTCACTAGGTATTCCCAGACGATCATAAGTTAGTATTAAGGGTGGCCTATGAGTCCGAGGGGGTCGAACTCTTTGGATCATGGGTGTGCTTTCCCCACTATAGTTATCCTCACTGACTATTAATTCTTCGGTTACTTCACTCCAACTAAGTTCAGTGCCATTCTCTCCAGGAATATCATTGATAGGTCTTCCCCATACGTATGTAGATCCTTCTTTATTAGTGGACTTCTCTCCTGGTTTTTCTTTTCCTGGGCTAAAATCTTTCCCTTCTAATTCTATACCTGGAGTATGTCGATTTTCACAATAGAAGTACCCCGCTCCCTCTTCACTGGACTCGCCTGGTATTGTATCATTGTACTCATAGGGACTAGAGTGATCCGCCACTTTCTGAGGCATCGATTTCTCCTTTCTCGCCACGGCTTGACCGGTTTCCCTATTTTCTTCAAAAGGAATATCTTGTCCGACTGGCAATAGATGATTTCGGTGATAAGTAACAATCGGTCCATCGTGACCTTCCGGTTTCAATTGATATACCGGGATACCAGGTAGTTGCTTGATAATCGTATATGGTGATTCTTTCCAACGATTCGCTATTTTTTATCGTCTAGGAGCTCCCAGACGCCGAAGAAGTACTCTGTCTCCAGGCAGCAGTATCTGTTCAATCACTTTATTATCAAATCTCTGTTTATTTTGCTCACCTCTTCTCTTTGACACTTGATGAGCAAGATCAAAGGCTTCTTTTAAATCTCTCCTCAATCGTTTTACATACTGTGTGTGGGTTGGGGTAACAGACTTAGCGTCATTAGCATTAGTCCCAAGACAAATATCAAGCGGCAGCTTAGCTTCTCGTCCGAACATCAGTACATAAGGTGAGTATCCAGTAGTGTCATTTACGGTACAATTATAGGCATGTACAAGTCGACAAACGTGTCGCTTCCACTGAATTTTGTCACGTGGATTCAGAGTCCCCAACATGTCAAGAAGGGTTCGGGTTGTGAGTCTCCCTGATGATGATATGGCGATGTTCTTGACTTCCGTATCCCACAACATATGCACAGCTCCTTGATTAAATTACTTTCGAATTCCCTCCCTTGATCAGTGTGGATTCGAGCTGGTAATCCGTAATGTACGAAAAATTTCTCCCACAGTGTCTTAGCTACCGTTATGGCCTTTTGATCCACAGTGACATACGCTTGGGCGTATCGTGTGAAGTGATCTGTAGCTACCAATATGTGACAGTCTCTCCCGGAAGGATCCTCCAATGACAGGAAATCGACACACACAAGCTCTAATGGTCCTGAGCTGTCTAAATTAATTAACCTAGCTGACGGTACCGGTATCGACTTCCTTAGTATACAATTCCGACAATCTCGACAGTATGATTCAATATCTCTATTCCAGTGATGTGCGGTGGGGTGAGGCAGAGCCTTTCCTGTCATACTAATGTTTGTGCCAGGGTATGACTGTATAAAGTATATAAAAAATACAAATAATTTGTTAGAAATATCTTCTTTGTATTACTCTAATAATTTTTATAGCCAAAACTGTGGAGTAAAAAGTCTATGGCAGGTGAGGCAGTGCCTCACCTGTCTATCTTTTCAGCACATCTCTGATCAAATCTCACCAAATTTCCAGGAGTTTATGCTGCTGCACCTGTATATAATGCCCAGATGTACCCTTTGGCTCATATATTGTGTGTAAATCTGGCTCTGGTGCCAGCCAATGCCTCCTGAACCATTTAGCTCACTGCACGTCCCTGCTCTATTCATGTGGGGCCAGTATACCCTTTCAGTGACCAATAGGCGTGTCTTCTCATATCCAAGATGGCCATGACAGTCGTGCAGTGAGTGTAACACCATGGCAATATATTCAGCAGGTAGCACAAGTTGATAACGGATCTTTTCTGTCCGATCCTCCGTCTTTCGGTAGAGTATCCCTTTCTTTAAGATTAACCTTTTCCGCTGTCGCAATAACACTTGCGTTGTGTTAGATATCACTACTCCATTATCGCAACTATGACGATTATTTAAGCAATTAATAGCAGTCGTCAGGTGGGTATCTCGTAGTTGAGCCTCCCGCAGTTGTTCTTTGGATAATACCTCCAGTTCTCCCATCTCAGCCTGGGATATCCAACAATACATTAAAGGTAATGCTGTCTCTGATGCCCCCAGAGAACTGACAATATCCTGTGGTTCTCCTCGTAGGCCGATCATCTGATGACATAATCCTTGCATTGCCGGCACTGGGACTTCTATCCACTCATCATTGACACTAGGTACAGTAGCATTCGGCAATCTTGATAAGGCATCGGCGTCAACATTACTTGTCCCCGGCCTGTATTTTAAAGTGAAGTAGTAATTGGCTAATGCTGCCAGCCAACGATATCCTGTGGCGTCAAGACAGGCAGTGGTGTTAATATATACGTCAAAGGGTTATTATCAGTGTAGATGGTAAAATGGGTTCCGTACAGGTAGTCGTGGAACTTTTCAACTACTGCCCACTTTAAAGCAAGGAACTCAAGTTTGTGCACTGCATATTTTCTCTCGCTTTCTGATAATCCTCGACTGATATATGCAATAGGCCTCACTTTTCCTTGTTGTCGCTGGTATAACACTCCACCCAATCCGTCAAATGATGCATCTATGTGTAACTCATATGGTTGGGTTGGATCTGCATATGCTAGAACCGGTGAGTGAGTCAAACAATACTTAAGTCGGAGAAACACGTCCTCACACAGACTAGTCCACCTATCCCCGAATTCCTCCTGGGGTTTGAAGAAACTATTAGGTGCACCACTTCTTTTAATCCGATTACTGCCATGGATGGGGGGATAGCCTTTAGTCAGTTCAGTGAGAGGTCTAACTATCCGGGAATACTGTGATACAAACCGACGGTAGTAACCGCAGAATCCCAGAAATGAACGGAGTTCCTTCAAATTCTTCGGACGCGGCCAACGCATTACAGCCTCAGTTTTATCTGAGTCCGTAGCAATTCCTTCTCGATTGACAATATGTCCTAGGTATTTAACTGTGGTCTGACAAAATTTACATTTGCAAAAGAAAAGGATAGAGAAGATTGTCTCCTTCTGTTGCAGACAGTGTAAAGCCTGCCAATATATGATCCCTATAACAGAATATAGGGATAGATATGGCAGAAAATGGGAGATCAACAGTTATATTGATTGTACCACGGCAGGGGTGGTATACGAACTGATATGCCCCTGCAACTTGGTTTACATTGGCAAAAGAACCAGGCCATTGAAAGTAAGACTATTGGAGCATATTGGTAGTATTAGAAACGCCAGACAGGATAAACTAAAATTTAAAACACTGACTCCAGTAGCCAATCACTTTCTGCAACATCATAATGGGATCCCAAAGGGCCTTCGGGCTTTTGGCATGAGACATTTTGAAACAGACATCCGAGGTGGGGACATAGATGGAGATCTCCTCAGATTTGAGAGTAAAATGATATTCTTGATGGGCTGCCAGCATCCGAAAGGATTAAATGAAAACAACAGTTACCTACCTTTTCTGTAAGAGTAGGAAACATTTAGGGAGGTAAACCATGTCCTCGACAGGCATAGTCATTCGGCATTTCTTGTTCCTATACTTTCTGTATGATAGAGATACTCACCTACCTGTTGTGCTCATCCATAAGTATATTCAATATTTATTTCTCGTATGCAGGGAGAACCCACACTGAGTCGAATTATATCCCAGAATTACACTATCATGTGAGTTAAGATGTATTTAGAACTCTTGGAATTAAAATTATTATTAATTTGGAGCATCCACCAGCCCATAGTTGCGCCTGGGAGCGTTTTTGGGATCTTTTAAAATGAAAAATTAGAAAGAAATGAAAGCTATTTATCCATCTTATGAAGGATGGGAGAACTCAAATTGTAGTCATTAGTATGTAGTAAGTTTCTTATTTAATTTTCACTCTATGTTCAATCAATGACAGTTTAGGAGGACAAGTACATATCTCAATAAACAAATTATCTATCCCTCAGAGGGAATAATATTTACTTATTCCTCATAAGAGTCAGATCCTTATGTTTATATTTAATTCACAAACCATGTTGACACTTATTTCAGAGTTACTGGGGTATATGCAATTGCGGTCGAATTCCCGAAATTGTAGAATTTCGGGACTTTTTCGACCAAAAAAAAAAATCGCCTATGCAATTCAGTGCTTTCCGACAAAAAAACGGACTTTAAAAATACGACTTTTTGAAATTCGACTTTTGTCAAATTCGACTTTTCTGCAATGATACAAGTGCTGCAATTCGACCAAAGTGTATTCAATTCAAGTTTGGAAATTCGACAACAGTGCTTTTAGACAGTAAATTCATCATTTTCAATCCGCCACACTTTGGAGGGTGAAAGCAATAAAAAAAAATTAAAACATGTTTTTTTGGGTGTTTTTTTTTTTGGTAATAGCATATCTATTTATATTAGAAGGGATTAGGTACTTGGTTTGTCTTTTTTGGAGGCACAAGTATTATTTATATATTTTTAAAAATATATATATTTTTTTTTATAGCTGGAACGGTAAAATCAAGGAAAAAAATGGCGTGGGGTCCCCCCTCCAAAGCATAACCAGCCTCGGGCTCTTCGAGCTGGTCCTGGTTCTAAAAATGCGGGGGAAAATTTGACAGGGGATCCCCCGTATTTTTAAAACCAGCACCGGGCTCTGCGCCTGATGCTGGTGCAAAAAATACGGGGGACAAAAAGAGTAGGGGTCCCCCGTATTTTATACACTAGCATCGGGCTCCACTAGCTGGACAGATAATGCCACAGCCGGGGGTCACTTTTATACAGTGCCCTGCGGCCATGGCATTAAATATCCAACTAGTCACCCCTGGCCGGGGTACCCTGGGGGAGTGGGGACCCCTTCAATCAAGGGGTCCCCCCCCCAGCCACCCAAGGGCCAGGGGTGAAGCCCGAGGCTGTCCCCCCCCATCCAAGGGCTGCATTTGGGAGGCTGATAGCCTTGAGTAAAATGACAGAATATTGTTATTTTCCAGTAGTACTACAAGTCCCAGCAAGCCTCCCCCGCAAGCTGGTACTTGGAGAACCACATGTACCAGCATGCGGGAGAAAAACGGGCCCGCTGGTACCTGTAGTACTACTGGGAAAAAAATACCCAAATAAAAACAGGACACACACACACCGTGACAAGTACAACTTTATTACATACTGCCGACACACACATACTTACCTATGTTGACACGCCGACTGCCACAGTCTCCGACGATCCGAGGGTACCTGTGAAAAAATTATACTCACCTTCCAGCATCCAGAGATAAATCCACGTCCAGAGTATAATCCACGTACTTGTTAAAATAACAAAACGCAAAAACCCGTGCCAGCGGACTGAAAGGGGTCCCATATTGACACATGAGACCCCTTTCCCCGAATGCAGAGACCTCTCCGTGACAGCTGACACTGAAAGGTCTCTTCAGCCAATCAGCGAGTGCAACGTCCTTGCACTCTGCTGATTGGCTCTGCGCGTCTGAGCTCAGACAGCGCATCGCAAAGCCTCTCCATTATATTCAATGGTGGGAACCTTGCGGTTAGCGGTGGGGTCACCCGCCGGTCAGCGGCTGACTGCGGGTAACCCCCCCGCTGACGGCAAAATTCACACCATTGCAAGTAATGGAGAGAGCTGTGCGATGCGCTGTCACAGCACAGACAGCGCACAGCCAATCAGATGAGCGCCACGTAGTAGCGCTTCCTGATTGGCTAAAGGGACCTCAGTGACAGGAGTCACGTGGGGTCCCGGCACATTCGGGGAAAGGGGTCTCATGTGTCAATATGGGACCCCTTTCAGTCCGGCATGATGGTCGGGTATGCGGTTTGTTTTTTTAACAAGTACCTGGATTATACTCTGGACGTGGATTTATCTCTGGACGCTGGAAGGCGAGTATAATTTTTTAACAGGTACCCTCGGATCGTCGGAGACTGTGGCAGTCGGCGTGTCAACATAGGTAAGTATGTGTGTGTCGGCAGTATGTAATAAAGTTGTACTTGTCGCGGTGTGTGTGTCCTGTTTTTATTTGGGTATTTTTTTCCCAGTAGTACTACAGGTACCAGCGGGCCCGTTTTTCTCCCGCATGCTGGTACTTGTGGTTCTCCAAGTACCAGCTTGCGGGGGAGGCTTGCTGGGACTTGTAGTACTACTGGAAAAAACAATATTCTGTCATTTTACTCAAGGCTATCAGCCTCCCATCCGCAGCCTTGGATGGGGGGGACAGCCTCGGGCTTCACCCCTGGCCCTTGGGTGGCTGGGGGGGGGACCCCTTGATTGAAGGGGTCCCCACTCCCCCCGGGTACCCCGGCCAGGGGTGACTAGTTGGATATTTAATGCCACGGCCGCAGGGCACTGTATAAAAGTGACCCCCGGCTGTGGCATTATCTGTCCAGCTAGTGGAGCCCGATGCTGGTGTATAAAATACGGGGGACCCCTACTCTTTTTGTCCCCTGTATTTTTTGCACCAGCATCAGGCGCAGAGCCCGGTGCTGGTTTTAAAAATACGGGGGATCCCCTGTCAATTTCCCCCCCCGCATTTTTAGAACCAGGACCAGCTCGAAGAGCCCGAGGCTGGTTATGCTTTGGAGGGGGGACCCCACACCATTTTTTTCCGGGATTTTCCAGTTTTTTCCCGTTTTTTAAATTCGCGGCAAAATCCGGCAAATCGGCCGTTTTTCGCCTGCGGGACTGTCAAATCCGTTTTTCATTGAATATGGTGAATTCCGGCAGCCACCTGCCGTAATTCACCTGTCGAATTGTGTCGAATTAAAAAACGGCGATAATTTGCCGCGATTCACCGTGAATTGCATATACCCCACTGTATCCTCAATTGTAGATTAGATGCATTGGTACGGAAGGAACACACAATGGATCACAATTCATGAGATTGATTCCCGTGAAATAACCCCAAACACACCTCGATTAATTATTAAGGTATTTCTCACAGGGTATATAGGTATATAGGTACTTGTTAATTTAATGCAATCAATGCATATGATTGGCTTTAACATGTCAATACCCCAATCATACACTTACATCATCACCTTTTTCACCTATCACATATTGTGTATATATGGTACACATCATATTTTCCTTTTTTTTTTCTTCACTTTTTTCAGTTCACCATCTGATTTTCTCACGCTAGCAAGTTCACATTTTCCTCAAAATTTCTAACACTATTTATTATATTTCAACACCACACGGTATATTGTGTTAGATTCACCACATGGGATTCACATTTTATCCAGAGTTTATTATTTAGCTATTTCACTTATATCACACAAGCACCTTTATGTGGTATTGGTATTGGGCTGACAGATCATCATCCTACCTAACCTTAATATGAGTTAATCAAAATTAGGGGAATCATACCGATATGTGCTTCCCCTGCAGTACATTTAATTGTATTAACTATTGTCACTTCATTTATTAAATATGGGAATTAATAGTAATCTATAGAATTATTCACTCATATTATAAACATCTCTCGAGATCTGATTTCTTTATTTATTCATATTATAGACATTTCTCGAGATCTGACTCCTTTATGGACCACTGTGCACATATCCCAGTAATGTGTCGTTCAATTTCTCATCACATTTATTTACATTGGCGCCTGGGCTCTGTGAATAATTAAGCACCGCTCACTAGGATAAAATACGCTCAGCACAATAAGCGCACGATTTAACTAGGGCTATGGAGATAGTAGGAACACGGATGGGGATGACGTAATGTGTGATCATGTGATAACGCATGTTATAATGATTGGCTGACTTCCCCTTTATAGCTATCCTTGGGAGGGCAATCGTGTTTGCCCTGATGAAGCTGATGTGAAACGTGCACGTTGGGTGGCGTTTCAGAGCGGCATGAACTTGCCTGCTATGTTCACTGTATAAAATGTATAAAATGTTGAAATCAAATTAATGTAATAGGAAAGGTGTTAACAATTATGTGTAATAGGACCAGGATCACTCGTATTGAAGGATCATTAGTCTAGCTATCTATGGGAGAGCAGAGGGAAAGCATTTGTGGAGAGAGTAAAACGTGTGGGCAGTAATACGTGTGTGTATAGACACTCCTTATGCCGGGCTTCATTAGATCTCATGTGACAATATAATCAATTGGGACTTTAAATAACAAACCCCACGATTCTCTACCTTTGTAATAGATGCTGAACGTGTGGAGACTGATATATGAGCCCGTGTGAATCAGTCTAACATACGATGTATATGCACTAGAGACTATAATGCGGATATGCTAATTGCTAGTAAATCCTGTGCACATGCTCCAACGGTCTCTCATTCCTATCCTTTAAGAATCATATGAGGAACTCATCACGCTATTAAATAAAGCTAATGTGCCACACAGACTGGACACATGTGAATGAGATGGTATATGTGCAAACCAGTAGCGGCAAGTGAATATCCTTTACGATAAATCCCGGTAATCTTATTGGGCTGATTGTCTTAATGTGATAAACTGGTACAGGTGATCTGACTGCAATTGTCAGTTATCTTGTTTAAACTAGTTTGGTAGCAGCACCCAATAACAGCAGCCGTATATAAATACTCTCTACGATAAGCTCCCGCAACTAGGTGTAACTGATCACTCTCGATATAGCAGAGATACTATATGTAATTGCTAACCCAGTGGTACAAGACATGAATTGAAATTTAATTTGCCATAAATGACATGAAATCTGGCATTGGAATATTGTGGTAGGCAGACCGGGGTCCATAACATGTATTAGCGGTTTCTTATTAAGGACGTTACAGTAGGATCGAGACATAGAGTCAATCGTAGCAATTGATTTTGAAGACAGCAGATAATATGCATATGATAATGAGTTGCATTTAATGATATTAATGACACGTTTGTGCAGCTGAGAATACGAGATCATCATGCATGTCAGCCTGATTTATCCTGTCTGTAAACCTTTAGGTAACAGACGAGACCTAACTAAACGAACAGTTACAGGGTTGCGACATTTGATAATAGAACTGCAACAGTGTACGGTCCAACATGTTACGGTGTGATCTCTCTCAAATAAACAAACCACCACAGTAACGTTAATAGGGGATCTGAATGGATTAACCCCAATCAAGCAACTGTAGTATCACCGCACTAGGTAATAGAACCGCAACAGTGCATGGTTTAACATGTTATGGGGTGGCTCTCTTTAACAAATTAATTATTACACTAATGTGGATAGGAGGTTTAATGGACCGATCTGCTGTATTGCCAACTGCCCCACTCTGCTATGAATGACTAATAGGGTGGGAACATAACACTACCAAACGGCAGTTTATGCCAGTATTATACACAGACAATTTAATTAGGGCTTGACAGAGTTATAAGAAACTCATGACAACTAAATTCAAACTATTATTTTGAGGATATTAAAAATTGCAGCAATCTGTCAGTCCTTCACCTATACAGATGTACCGGGTATAGCCAGACCGATACGAACGGTCCAAGTCCTTACAACAACAACAACACCATTACAAATGAGAACAAATAATGATATACAGTGAACTTTTTTATTAGATACAGTATCTTTTATTAGTAAATATTTTTCCTTGTATATTTCACATCATTTTAATTGACTTATAATAAAAGTTAAATTTTAGATTCATTATATATTCTCTCCTCTTTGTGCGCCAACCAAGAGACAATCTTCTCTATCCTTTTCTTTTGCTCTCAATTTCATTGTCTATGGCTGCACCCCGAACATATGAATGTGAATTAATATTACTATATATGTATTAATGGGGCACTTACTATATCCAAAAGAATATTAATTGATCTTGACTAGTGCAGAAGTCCCCCCCCCCGTCCCTATTGATTAAAATTTACATTTGTCAATTGACAATTTCAATCCCTTTTTCTGAAGCCGATCCAATACCTTCAATAGTCGGGCATTATGCCCCTCCAGGGTCTACCCGAAAACAATAATGTCGTCTAGATAAACGAGCACTTCCCGGTAGCACATGTCTCCTACCGTTTGTTCTATTGTGCGTTGAAATGTAGCAGGAGCTCCCTTTACCCCCTGAGGCATCTTGAGGAACTCGAAAAACCCAATAGGGCAAATGAAGGCGGTCTTAGCCCTGTCTTCAGCTTTCATGGGAATTTGGTAATAACCACATCTCATATCCAATACTGAAAACCACTTACTACCTTGTAAGCAATCCAGTGCTTCTTCGACTCGAGGGACAGTGTACTGGTCAGCGATGGTTCTACTGTTCAAAGTACGGTAATCTATGCATAACCGGATGTCACCATTCTTTTTCCGTGCTACCACAATCGGAGAGGCATAAGGGCTTTCCGAGTCAGCTATCACGTAATTCTCAAGTAATTTCTTCAGATGTTGCCGCATGTCATCGAAGTCTGCCGGGGCTAATCGCCGGGACCGTTCTCTGAAAGGGGTGAGATCACTCAACGTAATCCTATGCTCTTCTCCAAGAGCTGTGCCTAGATCCCACTCTTCTATTGAAAATACAGATCTTCTGACCGACAGTTCGTCTATTATCTGATTCTGCTCTGGTAACGATAGGTCACTGTCCTGGAAGCACTTTTGCAGTTTCGTAATAAAAGGTTCACTTGACCCTCCCAAAGGGGGTATTGCAATTTATAGAGTATGTGTCTGCAGAGTCCTGGATGACATTATCTCTGAGAGATGAGTTTAGGTCTTTCTCAGGTTTCTGAGAGATGGATCTATATTGAAATAGACACCAGTCTGACAATGTCTTGAACAGGTTCGAATTTGTGCCGACTATAACCGGCACCGCTTCCCTATCCCCTGGGGGGTCAGGACATATAAGTGCAATGAAAGGTAGAGGAGCTACTGGATCCGAAGTTAGCAGTGGATGGAACTCAATATTGGTCACTACATATCCCAAATAGGGGTATTTTTGGTCACTAAGTCCCCGTATCGCTAATCCATCGACAGCAGATATGTGGACGTCAGATAGATATTGATGATACCAACTTTCGAATATTATCGAAAACTGCGACCCACTATCCAATAACACCATACACGGATGGCCGTTGATGATGGCTTGTACCATGGGGGCCTTTCCCATCATCCCATCTGGGATGGTCTTAGGCCACTGGGTACCCCCCATTGCGCACACTACTATGGCTCGGGAGTTGATGCGGGGTTCATCAACGTCCCTCCCTGGTTTTCCGGGGGACTAGCATTCCGATTTCCACAATCATTGGTGCTCCTTCTATAATTTCCAATTTGTGGGCACTCAAAAGACCTATGTCCCATCTGGCCACACCTATAACAGATTATATGGTCTCGATTATCCACTCGTCGATTTTGTCCTCTTCCTCTCCCTCTGTTTACTGGTAAATGACCACTGCTGTGCACCGTTATTAGCTGGTCCAGTTTTTTATTTTGTTCTTCTAATAGCTTATACAGTCGGTCATTTTGTGAAGTGGCATCAGGGGATGGGGCTACAGCAGCTGGCACTACTACTTTCACTCTCTTGATACTTTTTTCCCTATTGTCAATTTGGACCTCCTCTAATTTCACATCCTTGATCAATTCGCTTAACGTTGGTGGCCGAGCTCGTGCCCCACTACATTTTAGTATCTGAGCTACTGGACTTGAGGTCAGCGCCCCTCTCAATAAGTGCTTAAGTTGCCGTTCATCGATTTCTGATTGTTCAATTCCCCCTTTATCCAGAAGTTTATACAATATCTTGTCCAACCGGTATATGAAATTAGTGAGGGATTCCGATGGTTCTTGGTAAGTATGGTTTAAGCGGGCCAATATATCCCCTATGTCTTCAATCGTCCCAAAGGAATAGTCTAGTGCATTGAAGTAATCCTTCAGTGTTGCGTTAGTATTGCTACGTCGGGTAGCATGTATAATCTCCATGGCGGGACCCCTTAGACTTTCAACGATCCTCTGTTTCTTAATAAACTCAGGGCACCGCCATTCCTCTGAATGTTGTATGGCTGCTTCACGCCATGCATCGTAACCTTCTTCCCCAGTGGGTACAGGTATGGTGCCCGAGAATACTCGTAGTCTCCGGTATCCTCCTTCGTAGTGCCACCGCTCAAATTGGCTCACTACTTTGTCCATAACGGATTCAACTTGGGGTTCAATAGATTCACCTAATGAAGTCTTGGGCAGTGAGTTATCACCGGTGCCAGGTGCATCTCTCCCCTGATGATCGGTCTCTTCTCTCATCCCCCCAGCCTCTGTGGCCTCCCGGTCATTCTCCTCACTACTCCTAGGCCACATTATCTGCCACCTTCGACCCGAAACTCCTCCTACTAATACGTTGATCGGTATTAGGGAGGGATCTAAGCAATCCTGTGTCGTGATTAGTATCGCTCTAATTTCGCCGGTCGCTCCCTTTCGCTTGTCCACTAATAAGGGGACCCTTACGCCACACAATTTCAGGGCTTCGGTAATCACTTCATCATCAGTAATACCCGTAAAATCCCCTACCATACTCAGACTGCATCGTATATTAACCGTATGGTCTAGACACCAGTGGTAGATGCTACGTTCATTGATGACCTCCGTTGTTGCCATGTCTTTGATCCTAGGATGGGTAACAATCTCAGCAGTGCCTCCAGTGTAGGCCTTTCTTTACCACAGTATGCTTCTATCTATATACAGTGCCTCCACTCAGACCTTTTATCTGCTAGAGAATAATGGCAGAAGGGGGAAAGTCTGAGAAACCCCTTTGATAGCGTTATACAGTAAGTCCTCTAGATGACTTTTGGCCTCCCAATGTATACACACTTCAATATTCTATCACTTACTGGATGTACTGGGGGGCTCCGAGCCTTCCGTTCTCCCGCTGGATCAAAGACTTAGCAATGATGTAACAAGATCAATTCAATTACTATTCACCACTTTACTTCTACTTGTGATAATGTAATGTAACGGTACCATACATTAAAGGATTGACATGTAAATACAATATAACAAAGCAAAAGATACAATCTTAACACTCCTATAACCCTATTTTCCCGATATCACCCCTTATCCCTTAAAGTTATATATTTGCAAATATATATATATATATATATATATATATACCAATGGAAAAAATCTGCGGCACTCGGAGTCTTTACTGCAAAAAGTGTGTATTTACACAAACATCCCAACCAACATTTCGGGGCTCGCACGCCCCTTTGTCAAGGTGAACAGAACTTCATTTCTGTTCACCTTGACAAAGGGGCGTGCGAGCCCCGAAACGTTGGTTGGGATGTTTGTGTAAATACACATTTTTTGCAGTAAAGACTCCGAGTGCCGCAGATTTTTTCCATTGGTAGATACCTCACGTCACTGGAGGCACCGGAGCAGCATTACTGATGAGAGAGGAGTGCCGGTCCAGAAACCAGGATATATATAATATATATATATATATATATATATACTTCAGTGCACTGTATTTAGTCTATAAAGTATGATTCCCAATGACATGGGGTGTAACAATATCCTCCGCAGTTAAAGGTGTTTAATTTATTAGGTAATCCTTTATATTTAAGAGGTCCACGGGCCAACGGAGTATCGGGTGGGGCTCCGGATACTCGACTGTAGTGAATGTCAATTAGTTACAATTGGAGGAGACTCCCGTCAACATCAATAGGTTATTTAACGGATAGCATATGGTTGATTACTCCAAATAGGATTGGTGTTCAACAAGGTATATATGTAGACTATATATTAGTCCTCTTGGAATCATTATAATATAGCTCATGAAGATGGGATGCCCTATCAGCGTAGTGATAATTTGTCTTTCTCTGTTTTAGAGTAACTGGACTTCCTTAAGATGTCGATAGCAACTATCAGGTAAGTGTATTCAGTGTCCGGGAATCCTCCTATATAACTATCACTCAGATACTGTGTAATGCAATTAATGCAACTGTAGCAGAAATCTACTTATAATATATCATACTATCACTGATATTGGTAGGTTCCGTCTCTGTAGAATTCTAGTATGAGCTTTAATATATCCTTGCTCATTGATGACGTGTATCACTTACTATTGGTGCTGTTAATACAGCACTGGTGAGGTTCGTATAGGAAATATAACTGAATGTGCCCACCTCCTCCAGCTGTGAAAGTCTGTGTAGCAGCAGGGTGGAGCTTGGTCGTTACCTCTGTAGGCGGTCTTGGCATACGATCCTCCCTCTGTGTAATGCTCCCGAAGGATGTCCGCCCTCTCTGCCTCCTTGTGATGAGGACGGGGCGGTGATTTCTTCACCGTCACTCTGCTTACTATGATGCGGCTTGCAGACGGGTTGCGGCTCCGATGTCCTTCTCCCCCGGCTCTCCAGTACGTCTCCTCCGTGCGCTCTGGGTAGCGGCTCCCCGCGGCTGTCCTCCGTCTCTCAGCTCAACCGCCGCTCATGGCGCACTTATCCCGCTACTTATACTGGCCTCCCGACTCCTCTCTCAACGTCCCGATCCGGGTAACTTTACTGATGTCCCTTTCACTGGTCTCTCCCGCACGGGAGTCCCACGAGCAGGTCCCAGCTCCTGTCCCTCACTAATGTAGCATTTCATATATATACCTTATACGCTAATACACAATACAGTTTACAATATTATATATATATATCCGTCACTATTAAAGACTATTAAATGTCCCTCTACACTCATATTCATGATTACACTATCAGGAGGACGCTGAACAGCAGTGGTGTGCATGTAAGGATTGCAAGGAGAAAGCCACTGATCTCAAAAAAGAACATTGCTGCCCGTCTGCAGTTTGCTAAAGATCACCCGGACAAGCCAGAAGGCTATTGGAACAATGTTTTGTGGACTGATGAGTCCAAAAGAGAGCCTTTTTTAGGTCTAAATGAGAAGAGTTATGTTGGACAAAGGAGAACACTGCATTCCAGCATAAAATCCTCATACCATCTGTGAAACACGATGGTGGAGGTATCATGATTTGGGGCTGTTTTGCTGTATCTGGCCCAGAACGACTTGCTAGGGGCATATCCAGAGCTATGTGGGCCCCATAGCAACATTTTCTGGGCCCCATAGCAACATGTCCCAATGCTTGTAGTGCCCTTGTTAATTTTTTGAACCATAGTAGTACCTTAGCAGGGCTATCAGTACACTGTATCCCTAATTCACTGTATACCTAATTCACATTATGACATAGGGCCTAACTCAGACCTGATCGCTGCTAGAATTCACATTGCAAGCAACATGTTTTAGAAGAATGTGCACGCGCCAAGTCGTGAGTGTGCATGTGCCGGTCTCGCCATGCGACGAATGTGCAGGCATACACAAGAAATTTGTGAATGTAGTCAGGCAACAACAAAGAGGCATGTTGAAGGCATGGCTTCGCAGGCAAGCGAAAAGGGGCGTGAAGGTGGGTGTCTGTGTGTTAAGGGCTGCAGGCATGGTTTTAGCATCGCTGCAAAGCAAATCGCTGTCAGTGCACACTAAGCGTTCGCAGCTGCCGTGTCTAGGGCTGCGCACAGCTAGCGAACGCTCAGCACAGGTGTCAGTCAGGGCTTACCCTGTAAATAATTGCCAATCAAACACACCTGTTTGCAATGCAAATGCCACAACAGCTCATTGCATCGCAAGCTCACTCTAAAATGGTATGTACTTTTACACTCCCTGCATATGTGCTACTGCTACACACAATCTACACACGTTTTTTCTCAACTATTACATGTGTACTACAGATGTACTACATGCAGAGCTGGCCATAGGCATAGACCAACTAGGCAGTTGCCTAGGGCATTTGATATGCCTAGGGGCATCAGCAGCTTCTGCTGATTAATATGATATGCGGCATGCCTATATTCTGTGTGTAGCATTTCGTATGCAGATACAGCCAGTCTTGTGTATATAGGCATGTTGCACATCATTTTAATCAGCAGAAGCTGCTTGTTCATCCTAGCCACATAGCAATGCAAATAAGATGCATTTCATAAAAAAAGGTGTGCCTAACGTTAGCATTGAGGCAAGATTTATGAGGACACATCTGTATCCAAGCAGAGGCAGAGGTCACAGTGTTAGTGGCAGTGTGAGTGCTGTGTGCATGTGAGTGGTTTGGTTGTGCAGCAGTGTTCGGAATATGTGTAAGGAGCATTAAGTGTGTCAAGTAAAAATGCATTAATAATGTGTGACATATGTGTAAGGCGCACTATGTGTGTCATTATGTGTATAAGGACATTAATAATGTGCAACAAGGTACTACTGTATGTGTGTAATTATGTGTATAGGGGCACTAATAATGTGTAGGGGGCACTATGTGTCATTATGTGTATAAGGGCATTAATAATGTGCGGCATATGTGTAAGGGACATTATGTGTAAAAGGGCATTAATAAAGGTTGTCATAATGTGTAAGGAGCATTATGTTTATAAGGCCATTAATATGGTGTCTCATATGTGTAAGGGGCATTACTGTGTGGAGTTATGTGTATAAATGCATTACTAATGTGTGGCATTATGTGTATAAGGTGCTCTACTATGTGGCGTTGCGTATAGAAAGGGCATTACTGTGTTGTCTAATGTGAATAAAGAGCAATAGGGTGTGGTGTAATGTGAATAAGGAGCAACTCAGTGTGATGTAATGTGAATAAGGGGCTCTACTGTGAGGAGTAACGTTTATAAGGTAAAGTGATACTACTGTGGGATGTAATATGAATTATGGACACTCGCATGAATGTGAATAAAGTGCAGTACTGTGTGGCGTAATTGGAATTGGGGTTACTATTGTGTGGCCATGCCCCTTGCCAGCAAAAACACACCCCTTTTTGGGCTGTGCACCAAATGTGCAAACTGCTCCTATTTAAAATATAGGGGGTCCAAACACCAAAATAAGGACTGCTATGGGTGATGGGTGATGGTGCTGGGAAAGAGGTGCATGGTCAGAGGTGGAACCAGCGGTGGTGCTAGGGGGCACCAGCCAAAATCTTGCCTAGGGCATCATAATGGTCAGGGCCGGCTCTGACTACATGTGTTTGTTTGTTAATCAATTGTACACATTACACACAACACATTATTACTGTTTAAAGGCCTACTTTCTGTGTTCACAATGCTTTGAGCTCACACATTGCTTTTAGGTAACAATAAGGCTGCATTGTGCATTGTAAATACAAATAACTGTATTCATCTCTCCCACATACATGACATGTTTTCTTGAGGAATACATTTGTTGTTGTGGTGATTATTACAACATTCACTCCATAATGCAAGTTTACCTGTAATGTTCATAATAATGCTTTAGGTACTACATTCCTAGGGGTCAATTTTCATAGATTTGTTTTCTATTTAGCATGGGAGGTTGCCAATAGCAACCAATCATATTCAAAATGTCATTTATCTAGCACCCCCTATAACAATACCTGGAATGTGTTTGGTTGCTACGGGCAACATCCCATCTTAAATAGAACTCCCATCATAGTACATTTTTTACCTAGTATTTTTTATACAAAATCCCCCCCCCCAAAATAAATAAATAAATAAATATTTGATTAAATATTTCTTAATACAATGAGAAATGCCACACAATAGTCCCAACACAATTTTAGGACAGTGTGGTGTTTGTAATATTTTTACTCATAATTCAAAATATATGTATAAACATAACAGAAAGACAATTAAAAAAAAAATGACAAAAGGCACCTGGGTGTGCAGAAAAGAGGCTTACACTACCCAGTACTCAGTTACCCCCATCTCTGCAACAAACACAACAAGAGGCTGGTGTCAGTACCCTGGCTGAAGAAGATGTGGGGCAAATTGAGGAAGATTCTGGGCCAATACACAAACGCAACAATCAGCACCACAAACTGAAGAGGAAGGTGGGACAAGCTCACAGGCTAATGCATCAAAGGCAGGGAAAGAAAAAATACAGCACCAAACACCATTCGGCATGAGGGCTTTGGACATTCTTGACCCACAAACCAATGAGAAAACAAATTTTGGAAAACACAACATGGGCGCTGGAAACAAGGACCGCATCTGGAGATAATTCAATGTTTTAAGAAAAGAGAGTGTTAGAAAGAGCTAGAAGTATATTGGCAGATTCCAGTCATCCAAATTACTCAGTTTTAAGAGACTACCATCACAAAAACGTTTTAAAAGTGTACGTACGCATACAAAACGTATGCGTAATAGTTTTTTCCAACAGCTATACGTGCACTAAACGGTCTACATGAAATGAGATAATTTGTAAATGAGACATGTTTTATTGTTTGTTTTATTGTGCAGGATGTTTATATGAAAATGTCATTGACATTTCATTATTGTTTTGTTAATGACAATAAAGTATTGTTATTATTGTTATTGTTTACCCCATTCCTGGGCAGGCCTAGGGGATGGGGCAGGTGTTGTAGCCTCCCTGAGACTCTGGCCAAGGAGGGCTGCGATGGTCTGCATGCCTTGGCCAATAGTGGTGGATTTGTCCTGCATTCCTTGTGCCACAGAGGAGGAGATGTCACACATGCCTTGTCGCACAGTGGAGGACAGCTCACGGACCGTGGAGGCCAGCTCATGGACATCCCAGAGCATCTGGTCATGGAAGTCCGTGTTAACTCTTCCATGGCTGACAATTTCCCCAAGAAGCTCCAGGAGACTGGGTTGGGGGAGTGTGCCAGTGTGGTGGCGGGATGGTGGGCTTGCCGGCCCCACACTAGGGCTGTCATTGCTCCCCTCCTCCTCAGCCTTAGTGAGCTGCACCTCCTGTCCTGTGTTTGGAAAAGAATACAAAAGTAAAATAAAAAAAAACATTAGTAACCAACATTTTTACATATCTTACAATTTCAAAATTTCAAACAGCAAAACAATATACCTTCAGTTCCAAGGCATGTGGACATTGAAGGGCAGGTTTGTCGGTGTCCATTTCAGACACACCTGCCACCTCCTCATACGTCACACAGACCATCGCTTGCTCCTCCAAGTCAGTCAACTCAAAAGTCTCAGGGAGTGCCCCTCCCCCTGTTGCCCTCAAAGCTTTCCACTGCGCAGACTTTTTCAATTTCAGCTGGGACTTGAAGTTTGCCCAACTACAGATGTTTTAGTGGTTAATGGTAAGATGAAAAAAAAACATAAAATTAGTAAATTCACATACAAATGTTTGCTTTTGTTGCAATTATATATACAAAGCAGTCACAAATATCACACCCTACATTACTTTGGCCAACTTCTACTTGTCCACGTACATAGCAGAAAATATTGTAATATGTAAATTGAACTTCAAGATAGAGGTAGAAACATACCAAACAAACATTAAGCTCATAATTTATCTAGCACTTTCTAGAAGGTTACATATGTAAGAGTCTTGATTGCTATAGGTAACACTACAACTAAAATAAAGCTACCATCTTATTAAATGCAGACAATAGGGTTTTAGAGTGTGCTTGCCGTTATGTACTTACCGTTTCCTCACTTCTTGGGGTGTGCGGACAATTGGTCTCACCGCATTCACAGCATCTGTAATCTCGCTCAAGATACAGTCCTTGGTCCCAGCGCCCATTTTTTTATTTCCAAAATGAATCTTCTCAATGGCTTGTGGTACGAGAATGGCCAACTCCCTCTTGGTAAAATAAGAATTTTCTCACCGGTAATTCTATTTCTCGTAGTCCGTAGTGGATGCTGGGAACTCCGTAAGGACCATAGGGAATAGCGGGCTCCGAAGGAGGCTGGGCACTCTAGAAAGATTTATGACTACCTGGTGTACACTGGCTCCTCCCACTATGACCCTCCTCCAAGCCTCAGTTAGGACACTGTGCCCGGACGAGCTGACATAATAAGGAAGGATTTTGAATCCCGGGTAAGACTCATACCAGCCACACCAATCACACCGTACAACTCGTGATACTATATCCAGTTTGACAGTATGAAAACAACTGAGCCTCTCAACAGATGGCTCAACAATAACCCTTTAGTTAGCAATAACTATTTACAAGTATTGCAGACAATCCGCACTTGGGATGGGCGCCCAGCATCCACTATGGACTACGAGAAATAGAATTACCGGTGAGTAAATTCTTATTTTCTCTGACGTCCTAGTGGATGCTGGGAACTCCGTAAGGACCATGGGGATTATACCAAAGCTCCCAAACGGGCGGGAGAGTGCGGATGACTCTGCAGCACCGAATGAGAGAACTCCAGGTCCTCCTCAGCCAGGGTATCAAATTTGTAGAATTTTGCAAACGTGTTTGCCCCTGACCAAGTAGCCGCTCGGCAAAGTTGTAAAGCCGAGACCCCTCGGGCAGCCGCCCAAGATGAGCCCACCTTCCTTGTGGAATGGGCATTTACAGATTTTGGCTGTGGCAGGCCTGCCACAGAATGTGCAAGCTGAATTGTACTACAAATCCAGCGAGCAATAGTCTGCTTAGAAGCAGGAGCACCCAGCTTGTTGGGTGCATACAGGATAAACAGCGAGTCAGATTTTCTGACTCCAGCCGTCCTGGAAACCTATATTTTCAGGGCCCTGACAACGTCTAGCAACTTGGAGTCCTCCAAATCCCTAGTAGCCGCAGGCACCACAATAGGCTGGTTCAGGTGAAACGCTGACACCACCTTAGGGAGAAACTGGGGACGAGTCCTCAATTCTGCCCTATCCATATGGAAAATCAGATAAGGGCTTTTACATGATAAAGCCGCCAATTCTGACACTTGCCTGGCTGAAGCCAAGGCCAATAACATGACCACTTTCCACGTGAGATATTTTAGATCCACGGTTTTTAGTGGCTCAAACCAATGTGATTTTAAGAAACTCAACACCACGTTGAGATCCCAAGGTGCCACAGGAGGCACAAACGGGGGCTGAATATGCAGCACTCCTTTCACAAATGTCTGAACTTCAGGTACTGAAGCTAGTTCTTTTTGAAAGAAAATCGACAGAGCCGAGATCTGTACTTTAATGGAGCCTAGTTTTAGGCCCATATTCACTCCTGCTTGCAGGAAATGCAGAAATCGACCTAGTTGAAATTCCTCTGTTGGGGCCTTTTTGGCCTCGCACCATGCAACATATTTCCGCCATATGCGGTGATAATGCTTTGCCGTAACATCTTTCCTGGCTTTAATAAGCGTAGGAATGACTTCCTCCGGAATACCCTTTTCCTTCAGGATCCGGCGTTCAACCGCCATGCCGTCAAACGCAGCCGCGGTAAGTCTTGGAACAGACAGGGCCCCTGCTGTAGCAGGTCCTGTCTGAGCGGCAGAGGCCACGGGTCCTCTGAGATCATCTCTTGAAGTTCCGGGTACCACGCTCGTCTTGGCCAATCCGGAACCACGAGAATTGTGTTTACTCCTCGCTTTCTTATTATTCTCAATACCTTTGGTATGAGAGGCAGAGGAGGGAACACATAAACCGACTGGTACACCCACGGTGTCACTATAGCGTCCACAGCTATCGCCTGAGGGTCCCTTGACCTGGCGCAATATCTTTTTAACTTTTTGTTGAGGCGGGACGCCATCATGTCCACCTGTGGTTTTTCCCAATGGTTTACCAGCATCTGGAAGACTTCTGGATGAAGTCCCCACTCTCCCGGGTGGAGGTCGTGTCTGCTGAGGAAGTCTGCTTCCCAGTTGTCCACTCCCGGAATGAACACTGCTGACAGTGCTAGTACATGATTCTCCGCCCATCGGAGAATTCTTGTGGCTTCTGCCATTGCCATCCTGCTTCTTGTGCCTCCCTGTCGATTTACATGGGCGACTGCCGTGATGTTGTCTGACTGGATCAGCACCGGCTGGTGTAGGAGCAGGGATTTTGCTTGACTTAGGGCATTGTAAATGGCCCTTAGTTCCAGAATATTTATGTGAAGGGAAGTCTCCTTACTCGACCATAGTCCTTGGAAGTTTCTTCCCCGTGTGACTGCCCCCCAGCCTCGAAGGCTGGCATCCTTGGTCACCAGGACCCAGTCCTGTATGCCGAACCTGCGGCCCTCCAGAAGATGGGCACTCTGCAGCCACCACAGTAGAGACACCCTGGTTCTTGGAGACAGGGTTATTAAGCGATGCATCTGAAGATGCAATCCGGACCATTTGTCCAATAGGTCCCACTGAAAGATTCTGGCATGGAACCTGCCAAAGGGAATTGCTTCGTAAGAAGCTACCATCTTTCCCAGGACCCGCGTGCAGTGATGCACCGATAACTGTTTTGGTTTCAGGAGGTCTCTGACTAGAGATGACAACTCCCTGGCTTTCTCCTCCGGGAGAAACCCTTTTTTCTGGACTGTATCCAGGATCATACCCAGGAACAGTAGCCGTGTCGTCGGAACCAGCTGTGACTTTGGGATATTCAGAATCCAGCCGTGCTGGTGCAGCACTTCCTGAGATAGTGCTACTCCCACCAACAACTGTTCCTTGTATCTCGCCTTTATTAGGAGATCGTCCAAGTACGGGATAATTAAAACTCCCTTCTTTCGAAGGAGTATCATCATTTCCGCCATAACCTTGGTAAATACCCTCGGTGCCGTGGACAGTCCAAACGGCAGCGTCTGGAATTGGTAATGGCAATCCTGTACCACAAATCTGAGGTACTCCTGGTGAGGATGGTAAATGGGGACATGCAAGTAAGCATCCTTGATGTCCAGGGATACCATGTAATCCCCCTCGTCCAGGCTTGCAATAACCGCCCTGAGCGATTCCATCTTGAACTTGAATTTTTTTATGTATGTGTTCAAGGATTACAAATTTAAAATGGGTCTCACCGAACCGTCCGGTTTCGGCACCACAAATAGTGTGAAATAGTAACCCCAGCCTTGTTGAAGTAGGGGTACCTTGATTATCACCTGCTGGGAATACAGCTTGTGAATTGCCGCTAGCACCGCCTCCCTGTCTGAGGGAGCAATCGGCAAGGCAGATTTTAGGAACCGGTGGGGTGGAGACGCCTCGAATTCCAGTTTGTACCCCTGAGATACTATTTGAAGGATCCAGGGATCCACCTGTGAGCGAGCCCACTGATCGCTGAAATTCTTGAGGCGGCCCCCCACCGTACCTGGCTCCGCCTGTGGAGCCTCACCGTCATGCGGCGGACTTGGAAGAAGAAGCGGGGGAGGACTTTTGCTCCTGGGAACCTGCTGTTTGTTGCAGCCTTTTTCCCCTACCTCTGCCTCTGGACAGAAAAGACCCGTCTTTTCCACACTTGTTTTTCTGGGTCCGAAAGGACTGAACCTGATAAAACGGCGCCTTCTTAGGCTGTGAGGGGACATGGGGTAAAAATGCAGACTTCCCAGACGTTGCTGTGGAAACTAGGTCCGAGAGACCATCCCCAAATAATTCCTCACCCTTATAAGGCAAAACTTCCATGTGCCTTTTAGAATCTGCATCTCCTGTCCACTGGCGAGTCCATAAGCCTCTCCTAGCAGAAATGGACAATGCACTTACTTTAGATGCCAGCCGGCAGATTTCCCTCTGTGCATCTCTCATATATAAGACTGAGTCTTTGATATGGTCTATGGTTAGCAGGATCGTGTCTCTGTCTAGTGTGTCAATATTTTCTGACAGTTTATCTGACCACGCGGCGGCAGCACTGCACATCCATGCTGACGCAATAGCTGGTCTAAGTATAATGCCTGAGTGTGTATATACAGACTTCAGGATCGCCTCCTGCTTTCTATCAGCAGGTTCCTTGAGGGCGTCCGTATCCGGAGACGGTAGTGCCACCTTTTTAGACAAACGTGTGAGCGCTTTATCCACCCTAGGAGGTGTTTCCCAACGTGACCTATCCTCTGGCGGGAAAGGGAACGCCATTAGTACCTTCTTAGGAATTACCAATTTTTTATCAGGGAAAGCCCACGCTTCTTCACACACTTCATTTAATTCATCTGATGGGGGAAAAACTACGGGTAGTTTTTTCTCCCCAAACATAATACCCTTTTTAGTGGTACCTGTAGTTATATCAGAAATGTGTAACACCTCTTTCATTGCCTCAATCATGCAGTGAATGGCCTTAGTGGGCATCAGGTTAGACTCATCGTCGTCGACACTGGTGTCAGTATCAGTGTCGACATCTGGGTCTGCGGTCTGAGGTAGCGGGCGTTTCAGAGCCCCTGATGACCTTTGAGACGCCTGGACAGGCACGAGCTGAGAAGTCGGCTGTCCCACATTTGGCATGTCGTCAAATTTCTTATGTAAGGAGTCTATACGTGCACTCATTTCTTTCCATAAGCTCATCCACTCAGGTGTCTGCCCCACAGGGGGTGACATCCCTTCTAAAGGCATCTGCTCCGTCTCCACATCATTATCCTCATCAAACATGTCGACACAGCCGTACCGACACACCGCACACACACAGGGAATGCTCCAACAGAGGACAGGACCCACAAAAGCCCTTTGGGGGGACAGAGTGAGAGTATGCCAGCACACACCAGAGCGCTATATAATGCAGGGACTAACTGAGTTATGTCCCTTATAGCTGCTTTTTCTATATAAATGTATACTGCGCCTAAATTTAGTGCCCCCCCTCTCTTTTTTACCCTTTTCTGTAGTGTAGACTGCAGGGGAGAGCCAGGGAGCTTCCTTCCAGCGGAGCTGTGAGGGAAAAATGGCGCCAGTGTGCTGCAGGAGATAGCTCCGCCCCTTTTCCGCGGACTATTCTCCCGCTTTTTCCTATATTCTGGCAGGGGTATTTTCCACATATATATAGCCTCTGGGGCTATATATTGTGGTATTTTTGCCAGCCAAGGTGTTATTATTATTGCTTCTCAGGGCGCCCCCCCCAGCGCCCTGCACCCTCAGTGACCGGAGTGTGAAGTATGTGTGAGGAGCAATGGCGCACAGCTACAGTGCTGTGCGCTACCTTGGTGAAGACTGAAGTCTTCTGCCGCCGATTTTCCGGACCTCTTCTTGCTTCTGGCTCTGTAAGGGGGACGGCGGCGCGGCTCCGGGACCGAACACCAAGGCTGGGCCTGCGGTCGATCCCTCTGGAGCTAATGGTGTCCAGTAGCCTAAGAAGCCCAAGCTGGCTGCAAGCAGGCAGGTTCGCTTCTTCTCCCCTTAGTCCCTCGCTGCAGTGAGCCTGTTGCCAGCAGGTCTCACTGAAAATAAAAAACCTAATTTCTATACTTTCTTTCTAAAAGCTCAGGAGAGCCCCTAGTGTGCATCCAACCTCGGCCGGGCACAAAATCTAACTGAGGCTTGGAGGAGGGTCATAGTGGGAGGAGCCAGTGCACACCAGGTAGTCATAAATCTTTCTAGAGTGCCCAGCCTCCTTCGGAGCCCGCTATTCCCCATGGTCCTTACGGAGTTCCCAGCATCCACTAGGACGTCAGAGAAATGGTGGTTGGCGTTTTCTCTTTTGTGTTGTTGCCTGTGATGTAGTAGCCTGAGAACTAGTTCCAGCTTCCTCTTCACTTTGTGGTTCGGATTGTTGCATTTGTGTAGTTGGCCCAGAATCTTCCTCAGTTTAGACCACATCTTCCTCAGCCACTGAGCTCACACCAGCCTGTTGTAGTGTTTGTTTACCAGTAGATGGAGGGACTTCAGTACTGGGTCCAGTTCCTGTCTCCTCTGCAAAGCCAGCTTCTTGCTCCTGTGCTAACTGCTGTAGCCTTTGTTGGATTCTTGCTTGTTTGTCCCCTATTGCAGCATACTGTTCGCGAAGTTGCCTCAATTCCTGGGCAAGGTCACGCTCCATGATGCAGGTAACATGCGCGTCTGGTTCAGGGGTGTTTTATACCTGCGTAGGCATGCTTAGCAAAAATTAGCACAGGTGATGCATACACAATTGGTACATTTGCGGTGATTGCTAACACTATTTAAGCATGTTCTAGCCATTTGTGGGTGTATGGAGAGTACAGAGTTGAGTGTGGAGTGTCTAGAGTGCAGAGTGGAGAGTGCATTGTGGAGGTAAGTTGTGGATTTTTGTGCTGTCTCTCAAAATTTGTTCTGTTTTTAAATTTATTTTGCAGGAGTATTTATTTATTACCAGTTATTTATATAGCGTACACATATTCCGCAGTGCTTTCCAGGGAATATTTTGCCCATTCACATCAGTCCCTGCCCCTGTGGAGCTTACAATCTATATTCCCTGCCACATGTACACCCACACACATTAACAGGCAGTATGGATGGTGTAATGGTTAGCATTACTGCCTCACAGCACTGAGGTCATGGGTTCGATTCCCACCATGGCCCTAACTGTGCGGAGTTTGTATATTCTCCCCGTACTTGCGTGGGTTTCCTCCGGGTACTCCGGTTTCCTCACACAATCAAAAAATATACTGGTAGGTTAATTGGTTCCCAACAAAATTAACACTAGTATGAATGTGTCTGTGTACATGTGGTAGGGAATATAGAATGTAAGCTCCACTGGGGCAGTGACTGATGTGAATGGGCAAAATATTCTCTGTACAGCGCTGCTGAATATGTGTGCGCTATATAAATAACTGGTAATAAATAATAATAATAATAATTAATGCTAGGGTTAATTTTTGTTGGGATCCAATTAGCCTACCAGTATATTTTTGGAGTGTGGGAGGATACCAGAGTACCCGGAGGAAACCCACGCAAGTACGGCGAGAATATCCAAACTCCACACAGTTGGGGCAATGGTGGAAATCGAACCCATGACCTCAGTGCTGTGAGACAGTAATGCTAACCATTACACTATCCGTACATGGCAATGTAATGTGTTATGCAGAGTCGTGTCTATTTTATGGCGGGATTTTTTGTTTTTGTGGTAAGAATGTTGTATGGTGTTGATTGCGTGAGTTTGCACAGCACAGCGGGTGTTTGCTACATGTCCCTTTGTAGTTTATTGTGGTGTGTTGCGTTTATTTGCTGTATTGTGGTTGCAGAGCGTGTACCACAACTAATGCATGTTTTAAATTTTAATTTTTGTATATATTTGGTTTGTATGGAAAGATGTTTGTAGTGTGGATGACATGACTGTTGCTGTGATTAATTATTGTACTTCACATTATCAAGGAAACAAAACTACATATATCTGCGGGTAAGTATATGCTTGTTCATAGGTGTGTGTTGTGTTGCGTTTTCATAGGTGGGTGTTGGTTTAGCTATGTGTGTGTTTATTATGTTTCTTTCTCTTTCTCCTGAAGAAAGCATCTTTTTTACTGTTTATTAAGGCAAAGTAGCCCATTTTATTTTGTCTTTTTGTGGACTTTGATATTTTTTAACATCTATTTCATCTGCAGGTAAGTATATGCATGTTTATAGGTGTGTGTTGTGTTGTGTTGTGTGGTGGGGTGTTGGTTTTTCTTACTGTGCTTCTCAAGGCAGAGTTAATTGTGTGGTAATTTTCAACCTAAGTAGCCTTGTGTTGTTTATATCCAGATGTTTGCATTTGTTTATTTGTGGTAGTTTTGTCTGGTAAGTATATGCATGCTCATTGTGTTGTTGTGCCTTGTTGTGTTATTTTGCTAAATAAGTGTATAATTTTAAAAAACAAATTTTAATTATGTTCCTTTTCTCCTGGTGTGCAAAATGTAGATATGGATTATCGCACATCTGTAAGGGGTTTTTCAAATGTTAATTTGTTTTTGAAGAATGTTTGGTAACAATCCTACGATTATGATTTATCACTCTGTAAAATTTGTATTTCAGATAGTTGTGGCAGCATACCTGTATGACTTATACAGCCAACCCCTACCTGCCCCTCATCCTCGAAGGCAACGGAGGTGTGCAAGGCCTAGTATCTTTCGTACCCTTGTCACCGTTTTTGGGATGCCAGATGATGAGGGGGTGTGGCGCTATAGGCTGCCCCCTCATGTCATCCTAGAACATCTCTCTCAATAATAAAGAATGTTCTAGAGAGTACAGTTCGGCATCCTACATCAATTCCACCACTGACACAATTCATTGCTGTCTTACATTTTTCTGCCTCAGGGTCCTACCAGCATATAGTTGGTATTCTGGTAGGTGTCTCCCAGGCAGCATTCTTAAGGATCCTGAGGCGCATCATAGCTGCATTTCTAAAAAGTACTAAGTAGTTCATAACAATGCCATCGGATGTGGAGTCCCTATCTGTGGTGAAGCAGAAATTCCGTGAAGGGGGAGTCGCTTCCCACATGTTATTGGGGTAGCAGATGGTACACACATTCCACTTGTGGCACCAACACATCATAAAGAAATCTTTGGGAACCAAAAAATATTCCACTCTTTGAATGTGATGGTTGTTTGTGGCCCATCCCTCCAGATCTTTTCCCTGAATGCCCGGTACCCAGGAAGTGCCCATGATTCCCATTACAGTCCGGTTCCAAGCTAGGCTCGGGTTTTCCCGCCTGACCCGTAAACCTGAACGAGGCAAAAGTCTTAAAACCCGCTGCCGGATTCTCGCGGGATTTGGATTCCATATAAGGAGCCGCACATCGCGCCCATTTTCACTCCAGTCTCGGAGAGTGTAATGAGAGGATATGTCTCCATCCTCAGTGTCTGTGTGGGGGAGAGAAAGTAGGTTGGCGAGTCTTGTGCTGTGTTGTGCTGCTCAGTCCAGTCCGGTGTAGTCAGTGTATTGTGCGGCATCAGTCCAGCCAGTCACAGTGTTGGTGTCCTTGCATTTTTGCTGTGTTGTCTTGCATCAGACCAGAGGTAGTGTCTTGTGCAGCATCAGTCCAGTGACCAGTCACAGTGGTGGTGTCCTCTGCTGCCATATATCCAGTGTAGCTGTATAAGTCCCTTTCAGTGGTGCTGTGTTGTCCTGCATTAGACAAGGGGAAGTGTCTTGTGCAGCATCGGTCCAGTGACCAGTCACAGTGGTGGTGTCCTCTGCTGCCATATATCCAGTATTACTGCCGTATAATTCCTGTGATACTGGCGTATAATTCTCGGAATACTGGCGTATACTTCCTGAGATACTGCCATATAATTCCCGTGATACTGGCATATAATTCCTGTGATACTGACTTATAATTCCCGTGACACTGGTGTATAAATCCTGTGATACTGCCATATAATTCCTGTGATACTGCCATATAATTCCCGTGATACTGGCGTATAATTCCTATGATACTGCCATATAATTCCCATGATACTGGCGTATAATTCCTGTGAAACTGTCATATAATTCTCGGAAAACTGTCGTATAATTCCCGTGATACTGGCGTATAATTCCTATGATAGATCAAGCTGATGTAACACCAAGATGGCTGCATCACCTTTTGCATGCTCCTGATCATCTCCATAAAACAGCTGAAATTCACCACAACTGACCCATAAATCATCGTAAATATCCAAGGACTTACCTTTAACTTGTTCTACTCTACGCGGACATCTGATCAAAACCAACGGATTGCATTCCTGCGCTGAGATACACACTAGATTGAAACCTCTGCAACTCTCCACTTAGAAGTCCTTCAGTTTGGAATCTACTGTGCTCTGCATTGGACATCCCAGACAAGGTACTGTGAACTACAACCTATATTTGGCTCCATCCAGCCCCTCACTTAGACATCATTCACCTCTGTTCTCTGAGCAAAAAATAACTGACTTCTTGCATTAATCAACTAATATACAGCATATTCAGGCTCTGAATCACTGAAGGGTCACTGCTCACTTCAATTTGCAAGAGCCATTCCAAAGGACACATGTTATCACTACCCCCCACAAGAAATTTACTTCAAAGGCCTCTCACACTGAGATCTTTCACACCTACACAACAGGAATTGGATTCTAACACCTCTCCACAAGCCTGCTTTTGACTAAATCAGCAACAGAAAAAGCAGTTATTTTATTTACAGTATCACTTGTTTCAAATATACCCATTGTATTAAGGAGCAGCAATAGGTTACAGCAACAACGATTATAGCGATTACAATTAAGATGGCGCCGCAGATGGCTGCCTCGGAGCTACGCAGCTCAGCCAAAATACCTGTTTCCCCTTGTTTTCCCTTGCCCTTGTCTACCCCACCGGTGACCAATTACAGCAGGGAAGCCCTCCTTAGTTGGAGCGCTCCCGAGGTGCTTACCACACGTCCGGGCCCGTCGGCGGGCAGATCAGCGGCCCTTGCAGCCCTCGCTGCCCTTGCTGCCCTGTGTGGAAAGGATGCAGACGTTGTGGACACCGAAGTGGATGACCGAGCAGCCGCGCCCCCCCGCAGCCCAGGTGGCGACTGGCGGATGGATCACCGGCCCCGGAAAGAGAATGACGGGGGCCCTCATGTCGGCCCTAGTAGAAGGACCTGGACTCAGAGGAGAGGCTGTCGCGCAGGCGCCCTAGTGAGGTGGCGGCGGTGAGGGCACCGGTCTGCACTACCCGCGATCCTGCTTTCGAATGTGCGCTCACTGGCAAACAAGTTCGACGAATTGTCCCTCCTTCTGGGCAGCGCAGGGTCAGGCATTACAGGGTCATCTATCCTCTGCTTTACGGAGACGTGGCTGGACGACCATATTGCGGACAACCCGATGTCTCTGCCGGGCTTCAGTCTCTTCAGGGCCGATCGCTCCAAGGTTCTCTCAGGAAAAACGAAGGGTGGTGGCATCTGCTTCTACATCAACGACGGATGGTGCACCAATGTCGCGATCATAGGCAAATCATGCAGCCCTCACCTGGAGATGCTGAGTATCAACTGCAACCCTTTCTATTCCCCCCGGGAATTTGCCTCAATTGTCCTTGTGGGAGTGTACACCCCCCCCCCTCGCCTGCGCGAACGAAGCCCTGCACCACCTGGCCATATGTATATCCGACATAGAACAAAAACACCCAGACTCTCTGCATATAGTACTGGGTGACTTCAACAGAACTAACCTGAGCAAGGAGCTACCTAAGTACAAACAACAAGTCACGTGTCCCACTAGAGAAGGGCGCACCCTTGATCACTGCTACACTACCCTCAAGTCTGCCTTCCGGTCTATCCCGCGTGCTGCACTCGGCCTATCTGACCACTGCCTCGTCCACCTACTCCCTACCTATACACAGAAGCTGAGAGCAGTTAAGCCTGTCGTTAAGACTGTCAAGAAATGGACCAATGAGGCCAAGATGAAGCTCCAGGCCTGCTTTGACTGCACGGAATGGGGGGTCTTTGAAGCCTCGGCAACCGACCTGAATGACTTGACAGACACTGTCACATCCTACATCAGCTACTGTGAGGACATGTGTGTACCTACCAAGACTTACCGCATTTACAACAACAACAAGCCCTGGTTCAATGCCCAGCTCAGGCAACTTCGTCGAGCCAAAGAGGAGGCCTATAGCAGCGGTGACAGAGCACTATACAACCGTACTAGGAACTCTCTGACTAAAGGAATTAGGCTAGCAAAAAAGCGGTTCTCGGACAAGCTGACAAACGATCTCTCCACCAATGACCCCGTATCTGTATGGAAAGGAATGCAATCCATAACCAACTATAGGAAAACATCAAAGTCCACCGCCATGCACCAAGACCTTGCAGATGAACTGAACCACTTTTATTGCAGGTTCGCAAAAGAAGTCCCCTGCAACCCAAACAATCACCTCTACGATGCCCCGAACACCGACGGCCAACCCCAGGCACTGCAAGTCACCCAAGAAGAGGTGGAGGCATTGTTCAAAAGGACCAAAACCAGGAAAGCTCCGGGTCCTGACGGAGTGTCACCATCTGCCCTAAGAGCATGTGCGGGTCAGCTCGCCCCCATATTCACCAAGATCTTCAATAAATCGCTGGAGCTACAGAAAGTCCCTTCCTGCCTCAAAAGGTCTACTATAGTCCCGGTCCCCAAGAAACCCACTATCACGAACCTGAACGACTACAGGCCGATAGCACTGACGTCTGTGGTCATGAAAACGTTCGAGCGTCTGGTTTTGAATCACCTGAAAACTGTGACTGGCCCCCAACTGGACCCCCTGCAGTTCGCCTATCGCTCGAATCGGTGTGTCGAGGATGCAGTCAACCTGGGCCTGTACTACATTCTACAGCACCTAGACATTCCCGGTACCTACGCGAGGGTCCTGTTTGTCGATTTCAGCTCGGCCTTCAATACAATCGTCCCCAGCATCCTTCACCCCAAATTACTTCGCCTAGGGGTCCCAGAAGCTACCTGTTCCTGGATAATAGACTTCCTGACAGATAGGACACAGGTGGTGAAAGCGGGGGAATTCACCTCTCAAGCGTGGTCCATCAGTACAGGGGCCCCTCAGGGCTGTGTCCTCTCACCCCTGCTCTTCTCCCTGTACACAAGTGACTGTACCTCAGAGGCGCAATCAGTAAGGATCATCAAATTTGCCGATGACACCACCGTCATCGGCCTCATCAAGGATGGGGACGAATCAGCCTATAGACGGGAAGTAGACCGGCTGGCCCAGTGGTGCATCCACAACAACCTTGACCTCAACCCCCTCAAAACTGTCGAGATGATAGTGGACTTCAGGAAGAAGTCATCTAGTGCACCTCCGCTAACGATTGCTGACAGTGTGGTATCGCTAGTGGACTCCTTCAAGTTTCTAGGGACCACAATCTCCAGGGACCTTAAATGGGGGTCCAACACTGACGCCACTGTTGGGAAAGCGCAGCAGAGGTTGTTCTTCCTCAGGCAACTAAGGAAGTTCAACATCCCACAGAAGCTCCTGCTCCTCTTCTACTCCGCGATTGTGGAGTCAGTACTGTGCTCCTCGATACTCGTATGGTACAGCTCCGCCAGCGCGAGGGACATATGCAGGCTCCAAAAGGTGGTCAGAACCGCAGAGAAGATCATCGGGGCCGACCTTCCCTCAGTCCAGGACCTGTACTTGTCCAGAGCTAAAAAGCG
The DNA here is from genome assembly GCF_028390025.1 of Pseudophryne corroboree. NCBI lineage: Eukaryota > Metazoa > Chordata > Amphibia > Anura > Myobatrachidae > Pseudophryne > Pseudophryne corroboree. The sequence continues at coordinate 952,511,830 of NC_086445.1, read as the reverse complement.
GGCAATGAAGATAGTAAAAGACCAGCTACAACCCGGCCACAGCATGTTTAACTTGCTTCCTTCAGGCAGGCGTTACAGGGCTGTCCCCGCCAGATCCACCAGAAGCCTCAAAAGTTTCTTTCCCCAAGCTGTCCGCCTGCTGAACTTCTGAACATTGACTGACTAGACGTACATGTAACTCACTTGTGTCCCTACGGTATACCTATCTGTGTAACTTTACTTGCCCCCCCCCACACACACACACACACACACACACCTGCTTACCCGTTACCTACTTGGCTGTTGTATAGCAAATCGAAGACAAATTCCTAGTATACGTAAGTATACCTGGCCAATAAAGCTGATTCTGATTCTGATTCTGATGATACTGCCATATAATCCCCGTGATACTGGTGTATAATTCCTGTGATACTGCCATATAATTCCCATGATACTGGCGTATAATTCCTGTGAAATTGCTATATAATTCTCGGAATACTGGCATATAATTCCTGTGATACTGCCATATAATTCCCGTGATACTGTCGTATAGTTCCAGTTATCCTGCCATATAATTCCATATAATTCCGTATAATTCCGTATAAATCCAGTCCAGTGGTGCTGCCATATAAATTCAGTGGTGCTGTCCTGTGCTGTATATTATTTACTCCAAATAAAGGTATTTAATCCCAAAAAAATGCAGTGTTTGCCCTGTGAGGTGTAGGGGTATGCTCTCTTGTGCCGCATATTGTGTTATATAACTCCAGAAAAATAATGGAGAACAAAAATTTGGAGGATAAAATAGGGAAAGATCAAGAACCACTTCCTCCTAGTGCTCAAGCTGCTGCCACTAGCCATGACATAGATGATGAAATGCCATCAACGTCGTCTGCCAAGGCCGATGCCCATTGTGATAGTAGAGGGCATGTAAAATCCAAAAAAGCCAAAGTTCCGTAAAAAGACCCCCAAAAATAATTTTAAATGGTCTGAGGAGAAACATAAACTTGGCAATATGCCATTTATGACACGGAGTGGTAAGGAACGGCTGAGGCCCAGGCCTATGTTCATGACTAGAGGTTCAGCATCACATGACGATGGAAACCCTCATAACTGAGGCCTTGACACTTATGTAGGTGTTATACATGCATCTGGTATACGCCATTAGTGCAGTGGGTTTTAGACAATTGATGGAGGTATTGTGTCCCCGGTACCCATCTAGAGTCCACTGCACTAGGAAGGCGATAGCAAGATTTTGCCATTTAATTTCAGTGATTTGGACGTATAATTTCAGTGATTTTGACAATTATTTCCAGTGATTTGGACGTATAATTATTAATTACAGTGATCTTGACAATTATTTCCAGTGATTTGGACGTATAATTCCAGTGATTTTGCCAATTACTACCATTGATTTGGACCTATAATTATTCATTACAGTGATCTTGCCAATTAATTCCAGTGATTTGGACGTATAATTACAGTGATCTTGCCAATTAATTCCAGTGATTTGGACGTATAATTCCAGCAATTTTGCCAATTAATTCCAGTGATTTAGACGTATAATTCCAGTGATTTGGACGTATTATTCCAGTTCGAATTGTTTGTGTTGCTTGGCTTAGTCATACAGCTACCTCATTGCAACTCTTCCACATCTTTGCATGAGGTGCTGTTTGTGGCCTAGTTTTTGAAAAGTGCCATCCTGTCTGACACTGCCGTATGAGTCCAGGGGTACTGCTGTATTTGTCCTGGGGTACTGCCGTATAAGTCCACCAATTGCAGAATTTTTAAAAAATGACAGGGGTGTGCTGGAGATGCTGTCAGTGCACCAAACAATTGCGGCCCACTCTCGACATTCAGCTACTGCATAACACTGCTAGATGGGCCAGGTGGTTGTGTCGCTTAGCTTAGTCATACAGCAACCTCGGTGCACCTTTTTTTCTTCTTTGCGTCATGTGCTGTTTGGGGCCTTTTTTTGATATCTGCCCTCCTGTCTGCCGCTGCAGTGCCACTCCTAGATGGGCCAATTGTTTGTGTCGCTTGGCTTAGTCATACAACTACCTCATTGCAATTCTTTTTCTTCTTTGCATGATGTGCTGTTTGGGGCCTTTTTTTAATATCTGCCCTCCTGTCTGACACTGCAGTGCCACTCCCTGATGGGCCAGGTGTTTGGGTTGTCCACTTGTGTCGCTTAGCTTAGTCATCCAGCAAGCTTGGTGCAACCTTTTGGCCTAAAAACAATATTGTGAGGTGTGAGGTGTACAGAATAGACTGGAAATTAGTGGAAATGATTGTTATTGAGGTTAATAATACAGAAGGAGCAAAATTACCCCCAAATTCTGTGATTTTAGCTGCTTTTATGTTTTTTCAAAAATCATCCAGATCCAAAACCAAAACACAAAAGGGTGGTTTTGGCAAAACCAAGCCAAAACCAAAACACGGAAGTGGAATTAGAGAACCAAAACCAAAACTCAAAAAGTGCCAGCCGCACATCTCCATGTGATTCGACAATCAAGGATATGGCAAAACTTAAGCTTGTTGGAAGGACAAGACGCGTGGATATTGGGTGAGTTTTTACTGCATCATGTATTAAAGGTTAAGTTTCTTTGCTTTGTAATTGTTGTCCATATTTGTGGCTTATTATTGTATTTTGTTTTCGCTGGAGATCGTAGATATCCTTTCACCCCCTGGCTCATGACTCCTTACAGCGGAACAACACCAGGACCAAAATCAGTATTTAAGTCCACGCTTACAGTCACTAGGCAGCTGGTGGAGCATACAATTGTTGTCCTAAAAGGGCACTTCCGTGTGCTCCACCGCACTGGTGGCGACCTCATGTATTCACCGGAAATGATAAGTAAAATCATGGTCCTGTGTGCAATCCTCCACAATATTGCTATAAGGAGGTGTGTGGAGCTGCCTGCAAATAAGGTATTGGCAGGGCCGTTTCTAGACAATTTGGCTCCCAGTGCGAGATTTCAAAATGCGCCCCCCCCCCCCCATTGCTATAAAAAAAAATTGCGTGCCCCCCCCATATAGACAGAAAAAAAGCATGCGCGCGCCGAAGGCGCGCGCGCTCCCGACAAGGCTGTGTTGCCTGATTAAAATGGGCGTGGTCTCATTACAGTGGGCGTGGCCTCGTCTGATATCACACCCACCACAGGGGGAAAAAATAAAAATAAAAAGTCCCCTTTTTACACACGGCAGGCAGGTGTCCCCATTTACAAAGTGCGGCAGGCAGGTGTCCCCATTTTACACAGTACGGTAGGCAGGTGTCCCCATTTAACAAAGTGCGGCAGGCAGGTGTCCCCATTTTACACAGTACGCAGGCAGATATCCCCATTTTACACAGTACGCAGGCAGGTGTCCCCATTTTACACAGTACGCAGGCAGGTGCCCCCATTTTACACAGTGCGGCAGGTATCCCCATTTTACACAGTGCGGCAGGTGTCCCCATTTTACACAGTGCGGCAGGTGCCCCCATTTTACACAGTGCGGCAGGTATCCCCATTTTACACAGTGCGGCAGGTGTCCCCATTTTACACAGTGCGGCAGGTGTCCCCATTTTACACAGTGCGGCAGGTATCCCCATTTTACACAGTGCGGCAGGTGTCAAGTGGGAGGAGGGAGGAAGGGAGGGGGAGAGAGAGAGAGAGAATACTTACAACTTGCCGCTCTTCGGGTCCCGCGCGCCGGCCGCCTCCTCCGTCGATGGTTATCTCCAGTCCTCTCCTCCCTCTCTCTTCCACCCGAGCGCTCCTGCTCGGGGGGGGGGGGCTTCGCGGAATGACGCGTTTGCGTTGTGACGTCACGACGCAAACGCGTCATTCCGCGAAGCCCCGCCCCCTGAGCAGGAGCGCTCGGGGGGAGAGAGAGGGAGGAGAGGAGTAGTCACAAAGTGCCGCGGCGGGCGCCCCGTGCGGTTGCACGGCTCGCCCGCCGCTAGAAACGGCACTGGGTATTGGACCCAGAGGATGAGGAGCCAGGGGTTGGCCGGACATGGAGGCAGGGCTACATGTCCCTGCGGGGACATACCCTTAGGTCAAAAATAGTACAACAATATTTCAGGTAGGTTTGAGTTATGAGCACGTCAGACAAGTGTTTATTGGTGCTTTAAAATGCATATTTTGGAAAGGTATAACATATTTTTTTTGTTTAAAAAAAAAATTGCCATACCAAATAGTAAGCAGATTTGGAATTGCTTACAAACATTTTTTCGGGTTTTTGTTTTGGATAAAACAATAAGAGCAATGTTGTGGATGAACAGTAAACATATTGTAAAATGTTTTGTAAAAATCAAATAAGCATGTTATGAGTTAATGAATAACAGTAGTGTTGTGTTGACAACATATATATTGCTTATAAGAACAATGATGTAATGTATGTATTGTCAGATTACAATGTTTTTTATTTTAAAGACAAAAAATTCTGCAGCATACTGTATGTGTTTGATTGTGTTGCCTTTATGTGTATTTTTTTTTTACTTTTACTTTTTTTTTACTATTTATCAACACAATAATACAACAATCCTGCAATGTTTAGTTGAGTGAGAAGCATAAATGAAAGGTGTTTTGCAAATTTTCTAATTACAATAGCATACACTCGCAATTTCGTACGCAACCGAGAATGTGGACCATACTGTTAATGTGTATTATTAGCAATAAAGCTAATTTGTATTTATGAGCATCACAGCTGTTGACCAATCAACAGTGGGCAGATATTATAAATAATCACAATTTAGATTAGTACGCCAATGGCACCATGCGAGCTGCCGCATCTACCATGAGGGAGCTGCGGATCCTTACCTCAGTTATGGACCGCAGCATAGGCCACATGGGCCCTTATGTGCCAAACACCTGTAAGCGTGCGGCCTACGCAGATGTCTGTATGAAGCTAAGGGTGAATCTACGCAACAGGTGGACCATCGTCCAATTGGAAAGATGGTGGTCCGACCTGCGATGGAGACAGCCAAAGTTGCTTGTGCAGTTACGTCTACAAATTCGGGAATGTAAGTAATGCATACTGTAGCATTTGTGTGCGCATGGGTGTGTTTGCAGTGTAAAGTTGTGAAGTATTTGCTAACACAAGTGTGTGTATGTTGTTTTGCGTGTTTACAACAAATGTTTTAAGTAACCTATAAACTGTGTTCCTCTCTCCTTAGGAAGAGCTGAAAGAAGTGTGGTCCTCCACCCACAACCTCCCTCCCCCACTCAACCACCCTCTCCCCCTCAACCACCTGCCCCCATTCATCCACCCTCTCCCCTTCAACCTTCCTCCCCAATTCAACCACCCTCTCCCCCTCAACCTCTCTCCCCCAATCAACCACCCTCTCCCCCTCAACCTCTCTCCCCCAATAAACCACACTCTCCCCCTCAACCTCTCTCCCCCAATCAACCACCCTTTCCGCCTCAACCACCCATCCCCATTCAACCACCCTCTCCCCTTCAACTACCCGCCCCATTTCAACACCCTCTCCCCCTCAACCATCCGCCCCCATTCAAGTCCCTTCTCCATACAGCAACAAAACCCCGGTGTAGAAGAGGAGGAGGAGTATGTGCATCTGGATTAGTGTAAGTGTGTTTTTTTTTTCTTTTTGGCCTTTAAACCGATACAGTACTTCTACATGTGACTACAAACTTTGCCTATTCAGCTGCTGTGGAACTATAGAGCCCAGCATGCCCTGCAACAGTTGTGCAATTTGGGAATGTGTAAACTTTTGCAGGGCATGCTGGGATGTGTAGTTAAACAACAGATGGGGAGCCACAGTTTGCTGACCCTGGACCTAGACCAGTGATGGAGATACTTTGGTCCTCCAGCTGGTGTTGAATAAAACATACCAGCATGCCCTACTACAGTTTTTGCATGGCCAAATTGCCCAACTCTTGAAGGGCATGCTGGGCTGTGTAGTTTCACATCAGCTGGATAGCTATAGGTTCACCATGCCTGACCTAGAGATCGAGGTGTTGAAGTGTACATTTATTCTACATTGCATAATAAGTGGGGTTTTTTTTGCTGAATTAGAAAACATTTTTTTCAGATGCTGAGTTTGGAGTTCGCAATGCGGACATACCGGCACCATCCACCAGTGTGGCAGAAGAGGAGGAAGAGGAGGGCGGGACTATGGAGGAGTGTAAGAATTTTAAATTTGTATTTGTTTATGTAATTTACATTGCCCTTTAAACAGATACTTCAACATGTGTCTACAAACTTTGTCTATCCAGCTGGTGTGGAACTAGGGTGTGGTATTGAAAGTCGACAGTAACTAGGTCGACAATGTCTAGGTCGACCACTATTGGTCGACAGTAACTAGGTCGACAGGGTGTCTAGGTCGACAGGGTCTTTAGTTCGACATGTTCTAGGTTGACAGGTCAAAAGGTCAACATGAGTTTTTAATGTTATTTTGGTGTCGTTTTCTTCGTAGATTGACCGGGAACCCCAATTAGTGCACCGCGTCCCCTCGCACGCTTCGGGCATGGTGCCTTCGCTCCGCTACCGCTTCGCTCGGCACAGATTACCGTTCCAATCGTAGTCCACGTGGATCGTTAAGTATGAAAAGGTTCAAAAAAAGAAAAAAATTGTGAAAAACTCATGTCGACCTTTTGACCTGTCGACCTAGAACATGTCGACCTAGTTACTGTCGACCAATAGTGGTCGACCTAGACATTGTCGACCTAGTTACTGTCGACTTTCAGTCCGGATCCCGTGGAACTACACAGCCCAGCATGTCCTGCAACAGTTTTTGCATTTGTCCATGCTAAAATTGTTGCAGGGCATGCTGGTATGTGTCATTCAACACCAGCTGAAGGGCCAAACAATCACCATCCCTGACCTAGACAGTGAGCTGTGGAAGTGCGTTTGCTAATTTGTTTCTGTATTGCATAAGGGGGGTAATTCTGAGTTGATCGCAGCAGCAAGTTTGTTAGCAATTGGGCAAAACCATGGGGGTAATTCCAAGTTGATCGCAGCAGGAAATTTTTTAGCAGTTGGGCAAAACCATAGGGGTCATTCCGAGTTGTTCGTTCGTTATATTTTTCTCGCAACGGAGCGATTAGTCGCTAATGCGCATGCGCAATGTCCGCAGTGCGACTGCGCCAAGTAAATTTGCTAAGAAGTTTGGTATTTTACTCACGGCATTACGAGGTTTTTTCTTCGTTCTGGTGATCGTAATGTGATTGACAGGAAGTGGGTGTTTCTGGGCGGAAACTGGCCGTTTTATGGGTATGTGCAAAAAAACGCTACCGTTTCTGGGAAAAACGCGGGAGTGGCTGGAGAAACGGAGGAGTGTCTGGCCGAACGCTGGGAGTGTTTGTGACGGCAAACCAGGAACGAAACTGACTGAACTGATCGCAGTTGCCGAGTAAGTGTCGAGCTACTCAGAAACTGCTAAGAAGTGTCTATTCGCAATTTTGCTAATCTTTCGTTCGCAATTTTGATAAGCTAAGATTCACTCCCAGTAGGCGGCGGCTTAGCGTGTGCAAAGCTGCTAAAAGCAGCTTGCGAGCGAACAACTCGGAATGAGGGCCCATGTGCACTGCAGGTGTGGCAAAAATAACATTTGCAGAGAGAGTTAGATTTGGTTGGGTTATTTTATTTCTGTGCAGGGTAAATACTGGCTGCTTTATTTTTACACTGCAAATTAGATTGCAGATTGAACACACCACACCCAAATCTAACTCTGTCTGCACATGTTATATCTGCCTCCCCTGCAGTGCACATGGTTTTGCCCAACTGCTAACAAAATTCCTGCTGCGATCAACTTGGAATTACCCCCAATGTCTGAAATTATTTGTATTTATTTTTTAAACATTGTTTACAGGTGCTGAGGTTGGAGATCGAAATGCAGGCATCTGGATATTCCTGGCCCGGATGGAGCAGCATGCCGATGCCCTCCTGGAAGACATTTTTGTATTAAATTTTTTTTCCCAATAATTGTTGATTTAATATCTGTTTTTATATTTTGGATATTTTTATTAGTATTACATTTTTTGGACAAAAATTTTGTGTGTTTTGTAAAAGGCCAACATCATATATGTAGAGATGTAGCATCACTTGGTGAGTGAAAAAGTACCATCTAAACAACTCCTAACTGACATTTTAATTACACAGCCTGTGACACGGCAGTTAGAAACTGATTGGTACTTTGGGGGTCATTCCGAGTTGATTGCTCGCTAGTTGTTTTTAGCAGCCGTGCAAATGCATTGTCACCGCCCACTGGGGAGTGTATTTTCGCTTTGCAGAAGTGTGAACGCTTGTGCAGCAGGGCGCCTGCAAAATCATTTTGTGTAAAACAAGACCAACCCTGTAGTTACTCTTCGTGTGCGTTGATTCTAACAATGGAGGGACAGCTTTTGACGTCACACACCCGCCCAGCGTTCGCCCAGCCACGGCTGCGTTTTTCCAGACACGCCTGCGTTTTTCTAAGTACTCCATGAAAACGGTCAGTTGACACCCAGAAACGCCCTCTTCCTGTCAATCTTCCTGCTTTCGGCTATGCGACTGAAAGCTTCGCTAAAACCTGTGCAAAATCATGATGCTCTTTGTACCCGTACGTCACGCGTGCGCATTGCAGTGCATACGCATGCGCAGATTAGCCATTTTTTCCACTGATAACTACTCACCGAACAACAGCAGCTAGCGATCAACACAGAATGACCCCCTTTAGCTCTCCCCATTTAAACACTTTACAAACGATGAAGCATATATGTCTAAGGGGGTAATTTCGACCCGATCGCTCACTGCAGTTTGTCACAGCGCAGCGATCGGGTCGTAACTGCACATGAGCCGGCGCCGCAGTGCGCCGGCGCATAGCAGCTTTCGTTGCCTAGTGATCGCCTCTGAGACAAAGGTGGTTGCTGGGCAGGAGGGGGCTGAACGGCGGCGTTAAGCCGCCATTTAGAGGGAGCGGTCCGGCCAACGCAGGCGTGGCCGGACCATTGGGGGGCGGGCCACGGCGGTTGCGTGACGTCTCACGCAGCCACTGCGGCCAGTGGCAGCGACAATTAACTCCCGGCCAGCCGCAGGAGCTGCGCTGGCCGGGAGTTACTCCTCAAATACAAAGGCATTGCCGCTGTGCGATGCATTTGTATTTGTGCGGGGGGGAGGGGGGCGGCACTGACATGCGGGGTGGACTAGCCCTGTGCTGGGCGTCCCCCCGCATGTCAGGGAAGATGCTCGTAGCTGTGCTAAATTTAGCACAGATACGATCAACTCGGAATGACCCCCTAAATTCTTAATGTGTGTATAATGTATGTGATACAGTCACGGATTAAACAATCTCATAATAAATGAGATATGGTACAATTTAACTTATCTTTTTTTAATTTTAAATGTTTTTAATTTCTGGGTATTGTGCAAATTGGACAACAAAGATATTAAACTGATATGTTTGTTGCCTTAATTGCTGAATGTTATTGAACAATTAAGTTGTCAAACTTCAATTTTCAGTGTTTGAACACTTAATTGTTCAATCACATTACAATTCCTTTGGGGAATTGATTATTAAAAAAAAATAACCATAAAAAAAATAACCGTTGTGCGAATATTTGCAAGCTTGCGAATGCAACGCACGTGTACAAAAAACTCCATGTTGCTAGCGATGCAAATTGCAACCTTGTGAATGCATTGCTCCATGCAAATCAGAATAGTGTACACCTCTTTTGTGCACTGCTGCACATTTGTGTGCACTCGTGCATGGTGGGCATAAATTTGCACTCTTGCGTTGCATTCGCACGCCTGTGAACTCTGCTTGCATGCGAAGTGAACAGCAATCAGGTCTGAATTAGCCCAATAGTGTCCCCAGTTCATATTATGTCACAATATAGTGTTTCCTCTACATATTGTGCCACAATACGGTGCCCCAGTTCATATTATGTAACATTATAATGCCATCCTGTTCATTTTATATTACATTGTAACGAGCAGATTAAGGAACATACCTAGATATGTTGCAGGCCCCAAGGCAAAAGTGTGTAAGGGCCCCTATATACCACCCAATGGTGAAAAATGTATACTGTATGACAAATGTAACTTTGACAGGGAAGGTGGCCCCTCTCAGTTCTGGACCTAATAGCAAATGCACTCCCTGTACCTATGGTAGCTACGCCCTTGCGACTTGCCATCATTGATGGGACAATGAATACTGAATTATACCAGGATATTCTAAAGGAAAATATCAGGACATCTGTCCACAAGCTGTATCTCAAGAGAATGTGGGTCATGCAGTAAGACAATGACCCAAAACACACAAGTCATTCGACCAAAGACTGGTTAAGAAGAATAAATAAAAAGTTTTGGGAAGGCCAAGTCAAAGTCCAATTAAAATGTTGTTAAAGGATCTGAAGTGAGCAGTGCAAGGGATGAAATCCACCAATATAACAGAGTTGAAGCTGTTTAGTTCAGGGGAATGGGCTAAAATTCCAAGTCAATGTTCAGGACTAATCACCAGTTACCGGAAATGTTCATATGCAGTTATAGCTGCACAAGTGGGTCATACCAGATACGGAAAGCAAAGGTTCACATACTTTTGCCACTCAGTTATGTGATATTGGATAATTTTCCGCAATAAAAAATTAGCACATGTTATATTTTGGTCTCCTTTGTTTGATTTGGTTCTCTTTGTCTACTTTTAGGACTTGTGTTGAGGTAGTCTGAGGTAGTTTTAGGCCAAATTTCAGCAGAAATATCGAAAATTTTGCAGGATTCAAAAACTTCCAAGTACCGTTGTACTAGTGTGCTGAAGATAAACCTACATCAGGCTATGTCAAACTGAAAATAAACCATTTAACTGTTACCACAGTAGATGTTAGAGTATTCCAGCCAATCAAAAATAAATCATGATGACTGAGGATAAGGAATGATGATGCTAACGAGGAATGTGGAGGAGGAATGATGATGAGGAGTAATGATGATGATGATGATGAGGAGGAAGAATGAGAAGGAGGGGCTTTAGTGTGGTGTAATGTATATAAGGGGCTCTGCTGTCTAACAAGAATAAGGGGCTCTGCTGTCTGGGGTAACATGTAGAAGGACTGCTGTGTGGCGTATTAAGTATAAGGGACTCTACTGTTGCACAATATGTAAAATGGGCTCTGCTTATGGACTATATTTATAAGGGGTTCAGCTTTCTTGCATAACATGTATAAGGGGTACTACTGTGTGGTATACTGTATATAAGGTGTTCTGTTGCCTGCTGTAATGTTTATAAAGGGCTCTTATTGCTGTCATAACGCATAACATGTATAAGGGTTACTACTGTGTGGTGTAAAATGCATAAAGGGCTCTACTAAGTGATGTAATGTGAATGAAGGACATTACTATGCAGTGTAATGTAAATAATGGACACTACTGTGCAGTGCTTTGTGAATAACAGACACTACTTTGCGGTGTAATGGGAATAAGGGACACTACTGTGCAGTGTAACGTGAATAACGGACACTACTGCGTGGTGATATGTGAATAACGGACACTACTGTGTGGTGTAATGTGAATAACGGACACTACTGTGCAGTGTAATGTGAATAAGGGGCACTAATGTGTGGTGTAATGTGAATAACAGACACTACTGTGAGGTGTAATGTGATTAACGGAAACTACTGTGCAGTGTATTGTGAATAATATGGAGTACTGTGAGGTGTAATGTGAATAACGGACACAATTGTGAGGTTTAATGTGAATTTGTACTATTCTATGACCACGCCATTCATTTTTACTATCCCTATCAGATACTGTATGAGTGGGTGCCAGTTCTCTTTCTAGCATAGAGTACCAAAGTGTCTAATTACAGCTCTGATATTGCATCTTAAATATACAGTAACAATATACTGATAACCAGAAACTGCCACCTAGTCACACTCCTCAAATGGTGTTATCTGCATACAGACGGCAAGGTTAGCTTATACAGGAAGAGCCGCGCTAATCGTGGCTCAGTCTGTGCCGCTGTGCGCTCGCCGAGGCGTGCCTATTGCAGCGTCTGGTGAGATACGCACTCGCCCCATTCACAGAGCGTCTCTGTGCACTCCTGTTGCGTGTCAAGGCGCCGGATTGCCTAGTCACGCCGGGAGTGCACATTTGCAATGGAGCCGCATCAGATGTTGTATACCTTTTTTTCTTTTTCTTTTTTTAATGGTTTATTTATAATTTTAAGTATACTGTACCATATTATAAAATCACTAGCATCTAGATGAGAGTGGGTTAGATGCAACTTGAAGGTAAGTGTTTGCAGAAAGGAACCATGCCACAAATATAGGGTAAATATAATAAGGTACACTAATCGCTAAATTGCCTTGTTGAACTTGACAATTCCACTTCACAAAAACAGTACTCACCGTTGAGTGGTGCAACTATATCAGAGTAGACATTTGATACCTTGTTGGTAAGGTAGAATCCTATGACAGTACCATGTTGAAATTCACAGAAATCTATTATAATCCATTCTACTAATAATGTTTAGCTGTGGAGTTTGTATAGCTGTATGCGTGATTGTATGAACAAGTTATCAATTGGTATGACTGAAATTGCCATACAGGCTAATTAGAAGGGGTCTACATATACTTTTGGATATGTAGCGTTAAGTTAGGGTAAGGACCTGATCCTGACTTGGGCACAGTCACGTCCAGATTTGCGTCTGTCATGGCAGCCTACATCTTATAACGTCACTATATCAACAAGATAGCACTCTGTCTGTCTATGTTTGCAGCAGTGTCGTGCAGTGAGGGCCATGGCTGGTGAGCAGTGGTGCAAGTGGGCGGGTACGGGTGGGTACGGCGTACCCGTAAGAATTTAGCCGTGGGTACCCCGTACCCACACCGACGGGCCGCCGCTCCTCTTCCTTCCCTCCCTCCCCTGCTCCACGCCGCACCGCCGCTGATGTGAGGACAGGAGAGTGCAGCCTGCGCCTCTCGTTCCCCTCAGTCTCCGGTGGGTGTTTCAGTTTACTTCAGCGCCGATCCATGAGCCAATCAGAGCTCGCACCCGCGAGCTCTGATTGGCTCACGGATCGGCGCTGAATTAAACTGAGACAACCGCCGGAGACTGAGGGGAACGAGAGGCGCAGGCTGCACTCTCCTTCCCTCACATGACAGACAGGAGGACAGTGACGGCAGCGGTGAGTAGGGGAGGGGGGCATGTTATACCTGGCACTGGGGGGGCATGTATACCTGGCACTGGGGGCATATCTGGCACAGGGGGGCATATATACCTGGCACTGGGGGATATCTGGCACTGGGGGGGCATGTTATACCTGGCACTGGGGGATATCTGGCACTGGGGGCATATCTGGCACAGGGGGGTATTTATACCTGGCACTGGGGGATATCTGGCACAGGGGGGCATGTATACCTGGCACTGGGGGCATATCTGGCACAGGGGGGCATATATACCTGGCACTGGGGGATATCTGGCACAGGGGGCATGTATACCTGGCACTGGGGGATATCTGGCACTGGGGGGGCATGTTATACCTGGCACTGGGGGATATCTGGCACTGGGGGAGGCATGTTATACCTGGCACTGGGGGATATCTGGCACTGGGGGGGCATGTATACCTGGCACTGGGGGATATCTGGCACTGGGGGGGCATGTATACCTGGCACTGGGGGATATCTGGCACTGGGGGCATATCTGGCACAGGGGGGCATATATACCTGGCACTGGGGGATATCTGGCACTGGGGGGGCATGTTATACCTGGCACTGGGGGATATCTGGCACTGGGGGGGGGCATGTATACCTGGCACTGGGGGATATCTGGCACTGGGGGCATATCTGGCACAGGGGGGCATATATACTAGAGATGAGCGGGTTCGGTTTCTCTGAATCCGAACCCGCACGAACTTCATGTTTTTTTTCACGGGTCCGAGCGACTCGGATCTTCCCGCCTTGCTCGGTTAACCCGAGCGCGCCCGAACGTCATCATGACGCTGTCGGATTCTCGCGAGACTCGGATTCTATATAAGGAGCCGCGCGTCGCCGCCATTTTCACACGTGCATTGAGATTGATAGGGAGAGGACGTGGCTGGCGTCCTCTCCATTTAGATTAGGAGAGAGAGAGAGAGATTGACCTGAGGCTGATACTGTAGAAGAGAGTGCAGAGTTTAGTGACTGACCACAGTGACCACCAGCAGTGCAGTTGTTTTATTTAATATATCCGTTCTCTGCCTGAAAAAAACGGAACACACAGTGACTCAGTCACATACCATATCTGTGTGCACTGCTCAGCCCAGTGTGCTGCATGCCTGCATCATCTATGTATATATTATATATCTGACTGTGCTCAGCTCACACAGCTTATAATTGTGGGGGAGACTGGGGAGCACTGCAGTGCCAGTTATAGGTTATAGCAGGAGCCAGGAGTACAAGACAGTCACATACCATATCTGTGTGCACTGCTCAGCCCAGTGTGCTGCATCATCTATGTATATATTATATATCTGACTGTGCTCAGCTCACACAGCTTATAATTGTGGGGGAGACTGGGGAGCACTGCAGTGCCAGTTATAGGTTATAGCAGGAGCCAGGAGTACATATTATATTAAAATTAAACAGTGCACACTTTTGCTGCAGGAGTGCCACTGCCAGTGTGACTGACCAGTGACCTGACCACACTGACCACCAGTATAGTTAGTAGTATACTATATTGTGATTGCCTGAAAAAGTTAAACACTCGTCGTGTGACTTCACTTGTGTGGTGTTTTTTTTTTATTCTATAAAAAACTCATTCTGCTGACAGACAGTGTCCAGCAGGTCCGTCATTATATAATATATATACCTGTCCGGCTGCAGTAGTGATATATATATATTTTTTATATCATTATTTATCATCCAGTCGCAGCAGACACAGTACGGTAGTTCACGGCTGTAGCTACCTCTGTGTCGGCACTCGGCAGTCCATCCATAATTGTATACCACCTACCCGTGTTTTTTTTTTTCTTTCTTCTTTATACATACATACTACTACATCTCTTTATCAACCAGTCTATATTAGCAGCAGACACAGTACAGTACGGTAGTTCACGGCTGTGGCTACCTCTGTGTCGGCACTCGGCAGTCCGTCCATAATTGTATACCACCTAACCGTGGTTTTTTTTTCTTTCTTCTTTATACATACATACTACGACATCTCTTTATCAACCAGTCTATATTAGCAGCAGACACAGTACAGTACGGTAGTTCACGGCTGTGGCTACCTCTGTGTCGGCACTCGGCAGTCCGTCCATAATTGTATACCACCTAACCGTGGTTTTTTTTTCTTTCTTCTTCATACATACATACTACGACATCTCTTTATCAACCAGTCTATATTAGCAGCAGACACAGTACAGTACGGTAGTTCACGGCTGTGGCTACCTCTGTGTCGGCACTCGGCAGTCCGTCCATAATTGTATACCACCTACCCGTGGTTTTTTTTTCTTTCTTCTTTATACATACATACTACTACATCTCTTTATCAACCAGTCTATATTAGCAGCAGACACAGTACAGTACGGTAGTTCACGGCTGTGGCTACCTCTGTGTCGGCACTCGGCAGTCCGTCCATAATTGTATACCACCTACCCGTGGTTTTTTTTTCTTTCTTCTTCATACATACATACTACGACATCTCTTTATCAACCAGTCTATATTAGCAGCAGACACAGTACAGTACGGTAGTTCACGGCTGTGGCTACCTCTGTGTCGGCACTCGGCAGTCCGTCCATAATTGTATACCACCTAACCGTGGTTTTTTTTTCTTTCTTCTTCATACATACATACTACGACATCTCTTTATCAACCAGTCTATATTAGCAGCAGACACAGTACGGTAGTTCACGGCTGTAGCTACCTCTGTGTCGGCACTCGGCAGTCCGTCCATAATTGTATACTAGTATCCATCCATCTCCATTGTTTACCTGAGGTGCCTTTTAGTTGTGCCTATTAAAATATGGAGAACAAAAATGTTGAGGTTCCAAAATTAGGGAAAGATCAAGATCCACTTCCACCTCGTGCTGAAGCTGCTGCCACTAGTCATGGCCGAGACGATGAAATGCCAGCAACGTCGTCTGCCAAGGCCGATGCCCAATGTCATAGTACAGAGCATGTCAAATCCAAAACACCAAATATCAGTAAAAAAGGACTCCAAAACCTAAAATAAAATTGTCGGAGGAGAAGCGTAAACTTGCCAATATGCCATTTACCACACGGAGTGGCAAGGAACGGCTGAGGCCCTGGCCTATGTTCATGGCTAGTGGTTCAGCTTCACATGAGGATGGAGGCACTCAGCCTCTCGCTAGAAAAATGAAAAGACTCAAGCTGGAAAAAGCAGTAGCACCGCAAAGAACTGTGCGTTCTTCGAAATCCCAAATCCACAAGGAGAGTCCAATTGTGTCGGTTGCGATGCCTGACCTTCCCAACACTGGACGTGAAGAGCATGCGCCTTCCACCATTTGCACGCCCCCTGCAAGTGCTGGAAGGAGCACCCGCAGTCCAGTTCCTGATAGTCAGATTGAAGATGTCAGTGTTGAAGTACACCAGGATGAGGAGGATATGGGTGTTGCTGGCGCTGGGGAGGAAATTGACCAGGAGGATTCTGATGGTGAGGTGGTTTGTTTAAGTCAGGCACCCGGGGAGACACCTGTTGTCCGTGGGAGGAATATGGCCGTTGACATGCCTGGTGAAAATATCAAAAAAATCAGCTCTTCGGTGTGGAACTATTTCAACAGAAATGCGGACAACAGGTGTCAAGCCGTGTGTTCCCTTTGTCAAGCTGTAATAAGTAGGGGTAAGGACGTTAACCACCTCGGAACATCCTCCCTTATACGTCACCTGCAGCGCATTCATAATAAGTCAGTGACAAGTTCAAAAACTTTGGGTGACAGCGGAAGCAGTCCACTGACCAGTAAATCCCTTCCTCTTGTAACCAAGCTCACGCAAACCACCCCACCAACTCCCTCAGTGTCAATTTCCTCCTTCCCCAGGAATGCCAATAGTCCTGCAGGCAATGTCACTGGCAATTCTGACGAGTCCTCTCCTGCCTGGGATTCCTCCGATGCATCCTTGTGTGTAACGCCTACTGCTGCTGGCGCTGCTGTTGTTGCTGCTGGGAGTCGATGGTCATCCCAGAGGGGAAGTCGTAAGACCACTTTTACTACTTCCACCAAGCAATTGACTGTCCAACAGTCCTTTGCGAGGAAGATGAAATATCACAGCAGTCATCCTACTGCAAAGCGGATAACTGAGGCCTTGGCATCCTGGGTGGTGAGAACCGTGGTTCCGGTATCCATCATTACTGCAGAGCCAACTAGAGACTTGTTGGAGGTACTGTGTCCCCGGTACCAAATACCATCTAGGTTCCATTTCTCTAGGCAGGCGATACCGAAAATGTACACAGACCTCAGAAAAAGAGTCACCAGTGTCCTAAAAAATGCAGCTGTACCCAATGTCCACTTAACCACGGACATGTGGACAAGTGGAGCAGGGCAGGGTCAGGACTATATGACTGTGACAGCCCACTGGGTAGATGTATGGACTCCCGCCGCAAGAACAGCAGCGGCGGCACCAGTAGCAGCATCTCGCAAACGCCAACTCTTTCCTAGGCAGGCTACGCTTTGTATCACCGCTTTCCAGAATACGCACACAGCTGAAAACCTCTTACGGCAACTGAGGAAGATCATCGCGGAATGGCTTACCCCAATTGGACTCTCCTGTGGATTTGTGGCATCGGACAACGCCAGCAATATTGTGTGTGCATTAAATATGGGCAAATTCCAGCACGTCCCATGTTTTGCACATACCTTGAATTTGGTGGTGCAGAATTATTTAAAAAACGACAGGGGCGTGCAAGAGATGCTGTCGGTGGCCAGAAAAATTGCGGGACACTTTCGGCGTACAGGCACCACGTACAGAAGACTGGAGCACCACCAAAAACTACTGAACCTGCCCTGCCATCATCTGAAGCAAGAAGTGGTAACGAGGTGGAATTCAACCCTCTATATGCTTCAGAGGTTGGAGGAGCAGCAAAAGGCCATTCAAGCCTATACAATTGAGCACGATATAGGAGGTGGAATGCACCTGTCTCAAGCGCAGTGGAGAATGATTTCAACGTTGTGCAAGGTTCTGATGCCCTTTGAACTTGCCACACGTGAAGTCAGTTCAGACACTGCCAGCCTGAGTCAGGTCATTCCCCTCATCAGGCTTTTGCAGAAGAAGCTGGAGACATTGAAGGAGGAGCTAACACGGAGCGATTCCGCTAGGCATGTGGGACTTGTGGATGGAGCCCTTAATTCGCTTAACAAGGATTCACGGGTGGTCAATCTGTTGAAATCAGAGCACTACATTTTGGCCACCGTGCTCGATCCTAGATTTAAAGCCTACCTTGGATCTCTCTTTCCGGCAGACACAAGTCTGCTGGGGTTGAAAGACCTGCTGGTGAGAAAATTGTCAAGTCAAGCGGAACGCGACCTGTCAACATCTCCTCCTTCACATTCTCCCGCAACTGGGGGTGCGAGGAAAAGGCTCAGAATTCCGAGCCCACCCGCTGGCGGTGATGCAGGGCAGTCTGGAGCGACTGCTGATGCTGACATCTGGTCCGGACTGAAGGACCTGACAACGATTACGGACATGTCGTCTACTGTCACTGCATATGATTCTCTCACCATTGAAAGAATGGTGGAGGATTATATGAGTGACCGCATCCAAGTAGGCACGTCACACAGTCCATACTTATACTGGCAGGAAAAAGAGGCAATTTGGAGGCCATTGCACAAACTGGCTTTATTCTACCTAAGTTGCCCTCCCACAAGTGTGTACTCCGAAAGAGTGTTTAGTGCCGCCGCTCACCTTGTCAGCAATCGGCGTACGAGGTTACATCCAGAAAATGTGGAGAAGATGATGTTCATTAAAATGAATTATAATCAATTCCTCCGCGGAGACATTGACCAGCAGCAATTGCCTCCACAAAGTACACAGGGAGCTGAGATGGTGGATTCCAGTGGGGACGAATTGATAATCTGTGAGGAGGGGGATGTACACGGTGATATATCGGAGGGTGATGATGAGGTGGACATCTTGCCTCTGTAGAGCCAGTTTGTGCAAGGAGAGATTAATTGCTTCTTTTTTGGGGGGGGTCCAAACCAACCCGTCATATCAGTCACAGTCGTGTGGCAGACCCTGTCACTGAAATGATGGGTTGGTTAAAGTGTGCATGTCCTGTTTTGTTTATACAACATAAGGGTGGGTGGGAGGGCCCAAGGACAATTCCATCTTGCACCTCTTTTTTCTTTTATTTTTCTTTGCGTCATGTGCTGTTTGGGGAGGGTTTTTTGGAAGGGACATCCTGCGTGACACTGCAGTGCCACTCCTAAATGGGCCCGGTGTTTGTGTCGGCCACTAGGGTCGCTAATCTTACTCACACAGTCAGCTACCTCATTGCGCCTCTTTTTTTCTTTGCGTCATGTGCTGATTGGGGAGGGTTTTTTGGAAGGGACATCCTGCGTGACACTGCAGTGCCACTCCTAAATGGGCCCGGTGTTTGTGTCGGCCACTAGGGTCGCTAATCTTACTCACACAGTCAGCTACCTCATTGCACCTCTTTTTTTCTTTGCGTCATGTGCTGATTGGGGAGGGTTTTTTGGAAGAGACATCCTGCGTGACACTGCAGTGCCACTCCTAAATGGGCCCGGTGTTTGTGTCGGCCACTAGGGTCGCTAATCTTACTCACACAGTCAGCTACCTCATTGCGCCTCTTTTTTTCTTTGCGTCATGTGCTGATTGGGGAGGGTTTTTTGGAAGGGACATCCTGCGTGACACTGCAGTGCCACTCCTAAATGGGCCCGGTGTTTGTGTCGGCCACTAGGGTCGCTTATCTTACTCACACAGTCAGCTACCTCATTGCGCCTCTTTTTTTCTTTGCGTCATGTGCTGATTGGGGAGGGTTTTTTGGAAGGGACATCCTGCGTGACACTGCAGTGCCACTCCTAAATGGGCCCGGTGTTTGTGTCGGCCACTAGGGTCGCTAATCTTACTCACACAGTCAGCTACCTCATTGCGCCTCTTTTTTTCTTTGCGTCATGTGCTGATTGGGGAGGGTTTTTTGGAAGGGACATCCTGCGTGACACTGCAGTGCCACTCCTAAATGGGCCCGGTGTTTGTGTCGGCCACTAGGGTCGCTAATCTTACTCACACAGTCAGCTACCTCATTGCGCCTCTTTTTTTCTTTGCGTCATGTGCTGATTGGGGAGGGTTTTTTGGAAGGGACATCCTGCGTGACACTGCAGTGCCACTCCTAAATGGGCCCGGTGTTTGTGTCGGCCACTAGGGTCGCTTATCTTACTCACACAGTCAGCTACCTCATTGCGCCTCTTTTTTTCTTTGCGTCATGTGCTGATTGGGGAGGGTTTTTTGGAAGGGACATCCTGCGTGACACTGCAGTGCCACTCCTAGATGGGCCAGGTGTTTGTGTCGGCCACTAGTGTCGCTTAGCTTAGTCATCCAGCGACCTTGGTGCAAATTTTAGGACTAAAAATAATATTGTGAGGTGTGAGGTATTCAGAATAGACTGAAAATGAGTGGAAATTATGGTTTTTGAGGTTAATAATAATATGGGATCAAAATGACCCCCAAATTCTATGATTTAAGCTGTTTTTTAGTGTTTTTTTAAAAAAACACCCGAATCCAAAACACACCCGAATCCGACAAAAAAAATTCGGTGAGGTTTTGCCAAAACGCGGTCGAACCCAAAACACGGCCGCGGAACCGAACCCAAAACCAAAACACAAAACCCGAAAAATTTCAGGCGCTCATCTCTAATATATACCTGGCACTGGGGGATGTCTGGCACAGGGGGGCATGTATACCTGGCACTGGGGGATATCTGGCACTGGGGGCATATCTGGCACAGGGGGGCATATATACCTGGCACTGGGGGATGTCTGGCACAGGGGGGCATGTATACCTGGCACTGGAGGATATCTGGCACTGGGGGCATATCTGGCACTGTAGGGGCATTTCTGTATCTGGCACGGGGGGCAATGTATATCTGACACAGTGGGGGCATTTGTGTATCTAGCACTGTGGGGCAATGTGTATCTGACACTGTGAGGCAATGTTTGGCACTCTGGGGGCATTTCTGTATCTAGCACTGTGGGGCAATGTGTATCTGGCACTGTGGGGCAATGTGTATCTGGCACTCTGGGGACATTTGTGTATCTGGCACTGTGGGGCAATGTGCATCTGGCACTGTGGGGCAATGTGCATCTGGCACTGTGGGGCAATGTGCATCTGGCACTCTGGGGACATTTGTGTATCTGGCACTGTGGGGCAATGTGCATCTGGCACTGTGGGGCAATGTGTATCTGGCACTGTGAGGCAATGTGTATCTGACACTCTGGGGACATTTGTGTATCTGGCACTCTGGGGACATTTGTGTATCTGGCACTCTGGGGACATTTGTGTATCTGGCACTGTGGGGCAATGTGTATCTGGCACTGTGGGGTTATATGTATCTGGCACTGTGGGGCAACGTATATCTGACACTATTGGGGTCATACGTGTATCTGCCCCTCCCCCATATGTGTATCACGCCTCCATTTTCATTGGCCACGCCCCATGTGGCATTTGGCCACACCCATTTTTTTGCGCGCGCACCTTCGGCGCGTGCACACAGTACCCGTAAGACATTTTTTCTACTTGCACCACTGCTGGTGAGGCACTGACTAACTGCACCCTGCACCCCCCCCCCATTATTATAAAAATAAAAAAATAAACAGCGTGGGGTTCCACTTGTTTATTAAAAACAGAGCACCAGGCACAGCCAGCCAGGGGTGTAATGCTATAGCAGGGAGACCACTCATTGTGGGGTCCCCCTGCCATGACATTAACCACCCCAAACCAGTCAGCCCAGGGTTGGAATTCCTCAGAAGGCAGGGACAATCCAGAGAATAAAATGGGGTCCCCCCTTCCGAGCAACAACCAGATTAGCCCAGTGCTATGCCCCGCACCCTGGTGGCGGTGGGTGCGGGGTTCATGTTATAATATTGTTCTTTGCAAACAGCCTACAGGTCCCAGCAAGCCTGCCCCAGCATTCCGGCACTTAGTGAACCACAAGTGCCAGCATGCCCGGACACAAAGGACCCCCTGGCACCTGTAGTCCGCCTGTAAAGAAAATATTAAAAAAATAAGATTTTACTCACCGGTAAATCTATTTCTCGTAGTCCGTAGTGGATGCTGGGAACTCCGTAAGGACCATGGGGAATAGCGGCTCCGCAGGAGACTGGGCACAACTAAAAGAAAGCTTTTAGACTACCTGGTGTGCACTGGCTCCTCCCACTATGACCCCCCTCCAAGCCTCAGTTAGGATACTGTGCCCGGAAGAGCTGACACAATAAGGAAGGATTTTGAATCCCGGGTAAGACTCATACCAGCCACACCAATCACACCGTATAACTTGTGATACTATACCCAGTTAACAGTATGAAATATAACTGAGCCTCTCAACAGATGGCTCAACAATAACCCTTAGTTAGGCAATAACTACATACAAGTATTGCAGACAATCCGCACTTGGGATGGGCGCCCAGCATCCACTACGGACTACGAGAAATAGATTTACCGGTGAGTAAAATCTTATTTTCTCTGACGTCCTAGTGGATGCTGGGAACTCCGTAAGGACCATGGGGATTATACCAAAGCTCCCAAACGGGCGGGAGAGTGCGGATGACTCTGCAGCACCGAATGAGAGAACTCAAGGTCCTCCTCAGCCAGGGTATCAAATTTGTAGAATTTTGCAAACGTGTTTGCCCCTGACCAAGTTGCAGCTCGGCAAAGTTATAAAGCCGAGACCCCTCGGGCAGCCGCCCAAGATGAGCCCACTTTCCTCGTGGAATGGGCTTTTACTGATTTAGGATGCGGCAATCCAGCCGCAGAATGCTCCAGCTGAATTGTGCTACAAATTCAGCGAGCAATAGTCTGCTTAGAAGCAGGAGCACCTATTTTGTTGGGTGCCTACAGGATAAAAAGCGAGTCAGTTTTCCTGACTCCAGCCGTCCTGGAAATATAAATTTTTAAGGCCCTGACTACGTCCAGTAACTTGGAATCTTCCAAGTCCCTAGTAGCCACAGGCACTACAATAGGTTGGTTTAAGTGAAAAGCTGATACCACCTTAGGGAGAAACTGGGGACGAGTCCTCAATTCTGCCCTATCCATATGGAAAATCAGATAAGGGCTTTTACATGACAAAGCCGCCAATTCTGACACACGCCTGGCCGAAGCCAAGGCCAACAACATGACCACTTTCCACGTGAGATATTTAAAATCCACAGTTTTAAGTGGCTCAAACCTATGTGATTTTAGGAAACTCAACACCACGTTGAGATCCCAAGGTGCCACAGGAGGCACAAAAGGGTGCTGAATATGTAGCACTCCCTTTACAAATGTCTGAACTCCAGGCAGTGAAGCCAGTTCTTTCTGGAAGAAAATCGACCGAGCCGAAATCTGGACCTTAATGGAACCCAAGTTTAGGCCCATAGTCACTCCTGACTGTAGGAAGTGCAGAAAACGACCCAGCTGAAATTCCTCTGTTGGGGCCTTCCTGGCCTCACACCACGCAACATATTTTCGCCAAATACGGTGATAATGGTTTGCGGTTACTTCTTTCCTGGCTTTTATCAGCGTAGGAATGACTTCCTCCGGAATGCCTTTTTCCTTTAGGATCCGTACTTCAACCGCCATGCCGTCAAACGCAGCCGCGGTAAGTCTTGGAACAGACAGGGCCCCTGCTGTAGCAGATACTGTCTGAGCGGTAGAGGCCATGGGTCCTCTGATATCATTTCTTGAAGTTCTGGGTACCAAGCTCTTCTTGGCCCATCCGGAACCACGAGTATCGTTCTTACTCCTCGTTTTCTAATTATTCTCAGTACCTTTGGTATGAGAGGTAGAGGAGGGAATACATAAACCGACTGGTACACCCACAGTGTCACTAGAGCGTCCACAGCTATTGCCTGAGGGTCCCTTGACCTGGCGCAATATCTAGTTTTTTGTTTAGGCGGGACGCCATCATGTCCACCTGTGGCCTTTCCCAACGGTTTACCAACAGTTGGAAGACTTCTGGATGAAGTCCCCACTCTCCCGGGTGTAGGTCGT
The DNA here is from genome assembly GCF_028390025.1 of Pseudophryne corroboree. Classification (NCBI taxonomy): domain Eukaryota; kingdom Metazoa; phylum Chordata; class Amphibia; order Anura; family Myobatrachidae; genus Pseudophryne; species Pseudophryne corroboree. The sequence continues at coordinate 952,487,747 of NC_086445.1, read as the reverse complement.
GTCTGCTGAGGAAGTCTGCTTCCCAGTTGTCCACTCCCGGAATGAACACTGCTGACAGTGCTAAGACGTGATTCTCCGCCCATCGGAGAATCCTTGTGGCTTCTGCCATCGCCATCCTGCTTCTTGTGCCGCCCTGTCGGTTTACAAGGGCGACTGCCGTGATGTTGTCTGATTGGATCAGTACCGGCTGGTTTTGAAGCAGAGGCCTTGCCAGACTTAGGGCATTGTAAATGGCCCTCAGTTCCAGAATATTTATGTGTAGGGACGACTCCTGACTTGACCAAAGTCCTTGGAAATTTCTTCCCTGTGTGACTGCCCCCCAGCCTAGAAGGCTGGCATCCGTGGTTACCAGGACCCAGTCCTGTATGCCGAATATGCGGCCCTCTTGAAGATGAGCACTCTGCAGCCACCACAGTAGAGATAACCCTGTCTCCAAGGACCAGGGTATCAGCCGATGCATCTGAAGATGCGATCCCGTCCACTTGTCCAAGAGGTCCCACTGAAAGGTTCTTGCATGGAACCTGCCAAATGGAATTTTGCTTCGTAAGAAGCTACCATTTTTCCCAGGACTCGTGTGCAGTGATGCACCGATACCTGTTTTGGTTTCAGGAGGTCTCTGACTAGAGATGACAGCTCCTTGGCTTTCTCCTGCGGGAGAAACACTTTTTTTCTGTTCTGTGTCCAGAACCATCCCCAGGAACAGTAGGCGTGTGGTAGGAACCAGCTGTGACTTTGGAATGTATAGAATCCATCCGTGCTGTTGTAGCACTTCCCGAGATAGTGCTACTCCGACCAACAACTGCTCCTTGGACCTCGCCTTTATAAGGAGATCGTCCAAGTACGGGATAATTAAAACTCCCTTTTTTCGAAGGAGTATCATCATTTCTGCCATTACCTTGGTAAAGACCCTCGGTGCCGTGGACAGTCCAAACGGCAGTGTTTGGAATTGGTAATGGCAATACCCCAAATCTGAGGTACTCCTGGTGAGGATGGTAAATGGGGACATGTAGGTAAGCATCCTTGATGTCCAGGGATGCCATGTAATCCCCCTCCTCCAGGCTTGCAATAACCGCCCTGAGCGATTCCATCTTGAACTTGAATTTTTTTATGTATGTGTTCAAGGATTTCAAATTTAAAATGTGTCTCACCGAACCGTCCGGTTTCGGTACCACAAACAGTGTGGAATAGTAACCCCGTCCTTGTTGAAGTAGGGGCACCTTGACTATCACCTGCTGGGAATACAGCTTGTGAATTGCCTCTAGCACAGGGAGTTGTCGGCAAGGCATATTTGAGGAAACGGCGGGGGGGGGGACGCCTCGAATTCCAGCTTGTACCCCTGAGATACTACTTGAAGGATCCAGGGATCCACCTGTGAGCGAGCCCACTGATCGCTGAAATTTTTGAGGCGGCCCCCCACCATACCTGGCTACGCCTGTGGAGCCCCCGCGTCATGTGGTGGACTCAGAGGAAGCGGGGGAAGAATTTTGATTCTGGTAACTGGCTGACTGGTGCAGCTTTTTCCCTCTTCCCTCGTCTCTGTGCAGAAAGGAAGCGCCTTTGACCCGCTTGCTTTTCTGAAGCCGAAAGGACTGTACGTGATAATACAGTGCTTTCTTAGCCTGTGAGGAAACCTGAGGTAAAACTTTTTCTTCCCAGCTGTTGCTGTGGATACGAGGTCCCAGAGACCATCCCCAAACAATTCCTCACCCTTATAAGGCTCTATGTGCCTTTTAAAGTCAGCATCACCTGTCCAGTGTCGGGTCTCTAATACCCTCCTGACAGAATGGACATTGCATTAATTCTGGATGCCAGCCGGCAAAATATCCCTCTGTGCATCCCTCATATATAAGACGACGTCTTATGTTCGCAAAATAGTATCCCTTTTTGACAGGGTTACAGACCACGCTGCAGCAGCACTATCTGCAGGTCTCAGTCTAGTACCTGAGTGTGTAAATACAGACTTCAGGATAGCCTCCTCCTTTTTATCAGCAGGTACCTTCAAAGTGGCCGTATCCTAAGACGGCAGTGCCACCTTTTTTGACAAACGTGTGAGCGCCTTATCCACCCTAGGGGATATCTCCCAGCGTAACTTATCCTCTGGCGGGAAAGGGTACGCCATCAGTAACTTTTTAGAAATTACCAGTTTCTTATCGGGGGAACCCACGCTTTTTCACACTTCATTCACACATTTGATGGGGGAACAAAACACTGCCTGCTTTATCTCCCCAAACATAAAACCCTTTTTTAGTGGTACTTGGGTTAATGTCAGAAATGTGTAACACATTTTTTATTGCCGGGATCATGTAACGGATGTTCCTAGTGGATTGTGTATATGTCTCAACCTCGTCGACACTGGAGTCAGACTCCGTGTCGACATCTGTGTCTGCCATCTGAGGGAGCAGGCGTTTTTGAGCCCCTGATGGCCTTTGAGACGCCTGGGCAGGCGCGGGCTGAGAAGCCGGCTGTCCCATAGCTGTTACGTCATCCAGCCTTTTATGTAAGGAGTTGACACTGTCGGTTTATACCTTCCACCTATCCATCCACTCTGGTGTCGGCCCCACAGGGGGCGACATCACATTTATCGGCATCTGCTCTGCCACCACATAAGCCTCCTCATCAAACGTGTCGACACAGCCGTACCGACACACCGCACACACACAGGGAATGCTCTGACTGAGGACAGGACCCAGTGCCAGATTAAGGTCCACATGGGCCTGGAGCTGAAATTTCTGAAGGGCCTATTTTGTGCTGCCGCAGGGGGTGTGACTAGTGATGTGGGGGACATGACCAGTGCTGTGGGGATGTGGTCTGAAAAGGGGGTGTGGTCTGAGTTATGGACTGTGGCTAGTACCTTTCTACAGTCACCTCAATTGCCTTAAATCAACAGTGTAATGTGAGTCTATAAAAGTAAATGCCGATTGTTAACGTGACTGAAAATGAAATATGTCAGATACAGTAATGATTACAACATATGTATGTTTATAACATTTTACAATTAAATGCAAACAGTAATAACAAATCTAGGACATCATACTGCATTAAACAAATAAAATAAAACTTGGTCATAAAAGTGGTAAAATAGATTTTTTAATCTCAAAAAATTTCAGCCATCTTAAGCAATGAATATAGGGTCCAGGTATGTTTAATGGCATACAAAGCGCTTAACCTGCATTTACAGTATTCTAGGGTTGAGCCATTCACCCGAAAAAGATCACAGGAGTTTCCTGAAGTACTGTAAATTGCAGTAGTAAGGACAGCAGCTTTAACTCATCGGCAGCTGTGAGTGCTGGTCATACAGGGTAACAAAATAGAAAGCAGCGTGAACATACCAGTCAAGTGTTCTTTCTATTCTATGGAGTCCCTTTTGTGGCAGGTAGGAAAAACCCCTTCTTACCATTGTTCCTGAACTACTGTATTGGCGTTGCGGCGATCATGTGTAGCTGGACTGCAGACTATGTGGACTGGGTGTTGCAGCAGTTCTATGTAGTTGGCGCGCTATTTTAGTGATGAGCGCCTGAAATTTTTCGGGTTTTGTGTTTTGGTTTTGGGTTCGGTTCCGCGGCCGTGTTTTGGGTTCGACCGCGTTTTGGCAAAACCTCACCGAATTTTTTTTGTCGGATTCGGGTGTGTTTTGGATTCGGGTGTTTTTTTAAAAAAAACCTAAAAAACAGCTTAAATCATAGAATTTGGGGGTCATTTTGATCCCATATTATTATTAACCTCAAAAACCATAATTTCCACTCATTTTCAGTCTATTCTGAATACCTCACACCTCACAATATTATTTTTAGTCCTAAAATTTGCACCGAGGTCGCTGGATGACTAAGCTAAGCGACCCTAGTGGCCGACACAAACACCTGGCCCATCTAGGAGTGGCACTGCAGTGTCACGCAGGATGTCCCTTCCAAAAAACCCTCCCCAAACAGCACATGACGCAAAGAAAAAAAGAGGCGCAATGAGGTAGCTGTGTGAGTAAGATTAGCGACCCTAGTGGCCGACACAAACACCGGGCCCATTTAGGAGTGGCACTGCAGTGTCACGCAGGATGTCCCTTCCAAAAAACCCTCCCCAAACAGCACATGACGCAAAGAAAAAAAGAGGCGCAATGAGGTAGCTGTGTGAGTAAGATTAGCGACCCTAGTGGCCGACACAAACACCGGGCCCATCTAGGAGTGGCACTGCAGTGTCACGTAGGATGTCCCTTCCAAAAAACCCTCCCCAAACAGCACATGACGCAAAGAAAAAAAGAGGCGCAATGAGGTAGCTGTGTGAGTAAGATTAGCGACCGTAGTGGCCGACACAAACACCGGGCCCATTTAGGAGTGGCACTGCAGTGTCACGCAGGATGTCCCTTCCAAAAAACCCTCCCCAAACAGCACATGACGCAAAGAAAAAAAGAGGCGCAATGAGGTAGCTGTGTGAGTAAGATTAGCGACCCTAGTGGCCGACACAAACACCGGGCCCATCTAGGAGTGGCACTGCAGTGTCACGCAGGATGTCCCTTCCAAAAAACCCTCCCCAAACAGCACATGACGCAAAGAAAAAAAGAGGCGCAATGAGGTAGCTGTGTGAGTAAGATTAGCGACCCTAGTGGCCGACACAAACACCGGGGCCATTTAGGAGTGGCACTGCAGTGTCACGCAGGATGTCCCTTCCAAAAAACCCTCCCCAAACAGCACATGACGCAAAGAAAAAGAAAAGAAAAAAGAGGTGCAAGATGGAATTGTCCTTGGGCCCTCCCACCCACCCTTATGTTGTATAAACAAAACAGGACATGCACACTTTAACCAACCCATCATTTCAGTGACAGGGTCTGCCACACGACTGTGACTGATATGACGGGTTGGTTTGGACCCCCCCAAAAAAAGAAGCAATTAATCTCTCCTTGCACAAACTGGCTCTACAGAGGCAAGATGTCCACCTCATCATCATCCTCCGATATATCACCGTGTACATCCCCCTCCTCACAGATTATCAATTCGTCCCCACTGGAATCCACCATCTCAGCTCCCTGTGTACTTTGTGGAGGCAATTGCTGCTGGTCAATGTCTCCGCGGAGGAATTGATTATAATTCATTTTAATGAACATCATCTTCTCCACATTTTCTGGATGTAACCTCGTACGCCGATTGCTGACAAGGTGAGCGGCGGCACTAAACACTCTTTCGGAGTACACACTTGTGGGAGGGCAACTTAGGTAGAATAAAGCCAGTTTGTGCAAGGGCCTCCAAATTGCCTCTTTTTCCTGCCAGTATAAGTATGGACTGTGTGACGTGCCTACTTGGATGCGGTCACTCATATAATCCTCCACCATTCTTTCAATGGGGAGAGAATCATATGCAGTGACAGTAGACGACATGTCCGTAATCGTTGTCAGGTCCTTCAGTCCGGACCAGATGTCAGCATCAGCAGTCGCTCCAGACTGCCCTGCATCACCGCCAGCGGGTGGGCTCGGAATTCTGAGCCTTTTCCTCGCACCCCCAGTTGCGGGAGAATGTGAAGGAGGAGATGTTGACAGGTCGCGTTCCGCTTGACTTGACAATTTTCTCACCAGCGGGTCTTTCAACCCCAGCAGACTTGTGTCTGCCGGAAAGAGAGATCCAAGGTAGGCTTTAAATCTAGAATCGAGCATGGTGGCCAAAATGTAGTGCTCTGATTTCAACAGATTGACCACCCGTGAATCCTTGTTAAGCGAATTAAGGGCTCCATCCACAAGTCCCACATGCCTAGCGGAATCGCTCTGTGTTAGCTCCTCCTTCAATGTCTCCAGCTTCTTCTGCAAAAGCCTGATGAGGGGAATGACCTGACTCAGGCTGGCAGTGTCTGAACTGACTTCACGTGTGGCAAGTTCAAAGGGCAGCAGAACCTTGCACAACGTTGAAATCATTCTCCACTGCGCTTGAGACAGGTGCATTCCACCTCCTATATCGTGCTCAATTGTATAGGCTTGAATGGCCTTTTGCTGCTCCTCCAACCTCTGAAGCATATAGAGGGTTGAATTCCACCTCGTTACCACTTCTTGCTTCAGATGATGGCAGGGCAGGTTCAGTAGTTTTTGGTGGTGCTCCAGTCTTCTGTACGTGGTGCCTGTACGCCGAAAGTGTCCCGCAATTCTTCTGGCCACCGACAGCATCTCTTGCACGCCCCTGTCGTTTTTTAAATAATTCTGCACCACCAAATTCAAGGTATGTGCAAAACATGGGACGTGCTGGAATTTGCCCATATTTAATGCACACACAATATTGCTGGCGTTGTCCGATGCCACAAATCCACAGGAGAGTCCAATTGGGGTAAGCCATTCCGCGATGATCTTCCTCAGTTGCCGTAAGAGGTTTTCAGCTGTGTGCGTATTCTGGAAAGCGGTGATACAAAGCGTAGCCTGCCTAGGAAAGAGTTGGCGTTTGCGAGATGCTGCTACTGGTGCCGCCGCTGCTGTTCTTGCGGCGGGAGTCCATACATCTACCCAGTGGGCTGTCACAGTCATATAGTCCTGACCCTGCCCTGCTCCACTTGTCCACATGTCCGTGGTTAAGTGGACATTGGGTACAGCTGCATTTTTTAGGACACTGGTGACTCTTTTTCTGAGGTCTGTGTACATTTTCGGTATCGCCTGCCTAGAGAAATGGAACCTAGATGGTATTTGGTACCGGGGACACAGTACCTCCAACAAGTCTCTAGTTGGCTCTGCAGTAATGATGGATACCGGAACCACGTTTCTCACCACCCAGGATGCCAAGGCCTCAGTTATCCGCTTTGCAGTAGGATGACTGCTGTGATATTTCATCTTCCTCGCAAAGGACTGTTGGACAGTCAATTGCTTGGTGGAAGTAGTAAAAGTGGTCTTACGACTTCCCCTCTGGGATGACCATCGACTCCCAGCAGCAACAACAGCAGCGCCAGCAGCAGTAGGCGTTACACGCAAGGATGCATCGGAGGAATCTCAGGCAGGAGAGGAATCATCAGAATTGCCAGTGACATGGCCTGCAGGACTATTGGCATTCCTGGGGAAGGAGGAAATTGACACTGAGGGAGTTGGTGGGGTGGTTTGCGTGAGCTTGGTTACAAGAGGAAGGGATTTACTGGTCAGTGGACTGCTTCCGCTGTCACCCAAAGTTTTTGAACTTGTCACTGACTTATTATGAATGCGCTGCAGGTGACGTATAAGGGAGGATGTTCCGAGGTGGTTAACGTCCTTACCCCTACTTATTACAGCTTGACAAAGGGAACACACGGCTTGACACCTGTTGTCCGCATTTCTGTTGAAATACCTCCACACCGAAGAGCTGATTTTTTTGGTATTTTCACCAGGCATGTCAACGGCCATATTCCTCCCACGGACAACAGGTGTCTCCCCGGGTGCCTGACTTAAACAAACCACCTCACCATCAGAATCCTCCTGGTCAATTTCCTCCCCAGCGCCAGCAACACCCATATCCTCCTCATCCTGGTGTACTTCAACACTGACATCTTCAATCTGACTATCAGGAACTGGACTGCGGGTGCTCCTTCCAGCACTTGCAGGGGGCGTGCAAATGGTGGAAGGCGCATGCTCTTCACGTCCAGTGTTGGGAAGGTCAGGCATCGCAACCGACTCAATTGGACTCTCCTTGTGGATTTGGGATTTCGAAGAACGCACGGTTCTTTGCGGTGCTACTGCTTTTGCAAGCTTGAGTCTTTTCATTTTTCTAGCGAGAGGCTGAGTGCCTCCATCCTCATGTGAAGCTGAACCACTAGCCATGAACATAGGCCAGGGCCTCAGCCGTTCCTTGCCACTCCGTGTGGTAAATGGCATATTGGCAAGTTTACGCTTCTCCTCCGACAATTTTATTTTAGGTTTTGGAGTCCTTTTTTTACTGATATTTGGTGTTTTGGATTTGACATGCTCTGTACTATGACATTGGGCATCGGCCTTGGCAGACGACGTTGCTGGCATTTCATCGTTTCGGCCATGACTAGTGGCAGCAGCTTCAGCACGAGGTGGAAGTGGATCTTGATCTTTCCCTAATTTTGGAACCTCAACATTTTTGTTCTCCATATTTTAATAGGCACAACTAAAAGGCACCTCAGGTAAACAATGGAGATGGATGGATACTAGTATACAATTATGGACGGACTGCCGAGTGCCGACACAGAGGTAGCTACAGCCGTGGACTACCGTACTGTACTGTGTCTGCTGCTAATATAGACTGGTTGATAAAGAGATGTAGTAGTATGTATGTATAAAGAAGAAAGAAAAAAAAAACCACGGGTAGGTGGTATACAATTATGGACGGACTGCCGAGTGCCGACAAAGAGGTAGCTACAGCCGTGAACTACCGTACTGTACTGTGTCTGCTGCTAATATAGACTGGTTGATAAAGAGATGTAGTAGTATGTATGTATAAAGAAGAAAGAAAAAAAAACCACGGGTAGGTGGTATACAATTATGGACGGACTGCCGAGTGCCGACACAGAGGTAGCTACAGCCGTGGACTACCGTACTGTACTGTGTCTGCTGCTAATATAGACTGGTTGATAAAGAGATGTAGTAGTATGTATGTATGTATAAAGAAGAAAGAAAAAAAAACCACGGGTAGGTGGTATACAATTATGGACGGACTGCCGAGTGCCGACACAGAGGTAGCTACAGCCGTGAACTACCGTACTGTACTGTGTCTGCTGCTAATATAGACTGGTTGATAAAGAGATGTAGTAGTATGTATGTATAAAGAAGAAAGAAAAAAAAACCACGGGTAGGTGGTATACAATTATGGACGGACTGCCGAGTGCCGACACAGAGGTAGCTACAGCCGTGGACTACCGTACTGTACTGTGTCTGCTGCTAATATAGACTGGTTGATAAAGAGATGTAGTAGTATGTATGTATAAAGAAGAAAGAAAAAAAAAACACGGGTAGGTGGTATACAATTATGGACGGACTGCCGAGTGCCGACACAGAGGTAGCTACAGCCGTGAACTACCGTACTGTACTGTGTCTGCTGCTAATATAGACTGGTTGATAAAGAGATGTAGTAGTATGTATGTATAAAGAAGAAAGAAAAAAAAACCACGGGTAGGTGGTATACAATTATGGATGGACTGCCGAGTGCCGACACAGAGGTAGCTACAGCCGTGGACTACCGTACTGTACTGTGTCTGCTGCTAATATAGACTGGTTGATAAAGAGATGTAGTAGTATGTATGTATAAAGAAGAAAGAAAAAAAAACCTCGGGTAGGTGGTATACAATTATGGACGGACTGCCGAGTGCCGACACAGAGGTAGCTACAGCCGTGAACTACCGTACTGTGTCTGCTGCGACTGGATGATAAATAATGATATAAAAAATATATATATATCACTACTGCAGCCGGACAGGTATATATTATATAATGACGGACCTGCTGGACACTGTCTGTCAGCAGAATGAGTTTTTTATAGAATAAAAAAAAAAACACCACACAAGTGAAGTCACACGACGAGTGTTTAACTTTTTCAGGCAATCACAATATAGTATACTACTAACTATACTGGTGGTCAGTGTGGTCAGGTCACTGGTCAGTCACACTGGCAGTGGCACTCCTGCAGCAAAAGTGTGCACTGTTTAATTTTAATATAATATGTACTCCTGGCTCCTGCTATAACCTATAACTGGCACTGCAGTGCTCCCCAGTCTCCCCCACAATTATAAGCTGTGTGAGCTGAGCACAGTCAGATATATATACATAGATGATGCAGCACACTGGGCTGAGCAGTGCACACATATATGGTATGTGACTGAGTCACTGTGTGTATCGTTTTTTTCAGGCAGAGAACGGATATATTAAATAAAACAAAACTGCACTGTCTGGTGGTCACTGTGGTCAGTCACTAGTAAACTCTGCACTCTCTACACTTCTACAGTACTCCTAAGATCCAGTAAATCAGGTCAATCTCTCTCTCTCTCTCTTCTAATCTAAATGGAGAGGACGCCAGCCACGTCCTCTCCCTATCAATCTCAATGCACGTGTGAAAATGGCGGCGACGCGCGGCTCCTTATATAGAATCCGAGTCTCGCGAGAATCCGACAGCGTCATGATGACGTTCGGGCGTGCTCGGGTTAACCGAGCAAGGCGGGAGGATCCGAGTCTGCTCGGACCCGTGAAAAAACCATGAAGTTCGGGCGGGTTCGGATTCAGAGAAACCGAACCCGCTCATCTCTACGCTATATGCGCACTTACTTGTTTCAAACAAACTACGTAAGTGTCTGGTGGCAGCAGCAACTTAAGGTGAGGTGGTTGCAGAAAGGAGGACAGCCTAGTCCTCAGTGTTCAGGCCACTGGTAAGTCTGGGCTGCGCCCCCCTTTCCCTGTAGATAGTGGTTACCTTGCATAAAGACAATCACATTGTGATGTTTTTAAGTGAGGGTATTAAATGAAGGTGCCAGCATCTGATGCACTTATTCTGTGGTTCCAGGGTGTGTTCTCTTTAAATGTAACATTGCGGTCAGCACTGTCTCAAGGGGATCTGGTCTTTAGGTCGACAGTAAGTAGGTTGACCAGTATTGGTCGACAGTAAGTAGGTCAACATAGTATCTAGGTCGACAGGGACTCTAGGTCGACATGACAAAAGGTCACCATGAGTTTTTCAGATTTTTTTTCTTCATTTTTTAAAACTTTTTCATACTTTACGATCCACGTGGCCTACAATTGGGAACGGTAACCTGTGCCGAGCACAGTGGTAGCGGAGTGAGGCACCTTGCCCGAAACATGGCGAGCGAAGAGAGCCATGCGAGGGGACATGGTGCACTAATTGGGGTTCCCGGTCACTGTACAGAGAAAATCACACAAAAAAAGAAAAAAAATCATGTCGACCTAGTACACGTCGACCTAGAGTCCCTGTTGACCTGGAAACCATGTCGACCAATAGTGGTCGACCTAGACACAGTCGACCTAAATCTAATCTACCTAACATACCACACCCGTCTCAAAACTCAAAAGGTAAATACTGCTGCCTGTACTACACTAACTCACCCATCACAGAGCATCAGTGACCACTACATAATACAGAGAGCTTCACTGACGCAATATAATACAGAGAGCATCTATGACGCCATATAGTACAGAGAGAATCAGTGACGACATATACCGAAAGCGTCAGTGACTACCATATAATACAGAGAGCACCAGTGACTACCATATAATACAGAGAGCATCAGTGATGCTATATAATACAGAGAGCATCTGTGACACCACATAATACAGAGAGCGTCAGTGACGCCATAAAATACAGAGAGCACCAGTGACGCCATATAATACCGAGAGCATCAGTGATGCTATATAATACAGAGAGCATCTGTGACGCCACATAATACAGAGAGCGTCAGTGACGCCACATAATACAGAGAGCATCAGTGACGCAATATAATTCAGAGAGCATCTATGACGCCATATAGTACAGAGAGAATCAGTGACGCCATATACCGAAAGCGTCAGTGACGCCATATAATACAGAGAGAATCAGTGACGCCATATAATACAGAAAGAATCAGTAACGCCATATAATACAGAGAGCGCCAGTGACGCCATATAATACAGAGAGCATTAGTGACGCCATATAATACAGAGAGCGTCAGTGATGCCATATAATACAGAGAGCGTCAGTGACGCCATATAATACAGAGAGCGTCAATGACGCCATATAATAGAGAGTGCCAGTGACGCCATATAATACAGAGAGTGCCAGTGACGCCATATAATACAGAGAGCGCCAGTGACGCCATATAATACAGAGAGCGCCAGTGACGCCATATAATACAGAGAGCGTCAGTGATGCCATATAATACAGAGAGCGTCAGTGATGCCATATAATACAGAGAGCGTCAATGACGCCATATAATAGAGAGTGCCAGTGACGCCATATAATACAGAGAGCGCCAGTGACGCCATATAATACAGAGAGCGCCAGTGACGCCATATAATACAGAGAGCGCCAGTGACGCCATATAATACAGAGAGCGTCAGTGATGCATATAATACAGAGAGCGTCAGTGATGCATATAATACAGAGAGCATTAGTGACGCCATATAATACAGAGAGCGTCAGTGACGCCATATAATACAGAGAGCGTCAGTGACGCCATATAATACAGAGAGCGTCAGTGACGCCATATAATACAGAGAGCGCCAGTGACGCCATATAATACAGAGAGAATCAGTGACGCCATATAATACAGAGAGAATCAGTGATGCTATATAATACAGAGAGCGCCAGTGACGCCATATAATACAGAGAGAATCAGTAACGCCATATAATACAGAGAGAATCAGTAACGCCATATAATACAGAGAGAGCCAGTGACGCCATATAATACAGAGAGAGACAGTGACGCCATATAATACAGAGAGAATCAGTGACGCCATATAATACAGAGAGAATCAGTAACGCCATATAATACAGAGAGAATCAGTGACGCCATATAATATAGAGAGCGCCAGTGACGCCATATAATACAGAGAGAATCAGTGACGCCATATAATACAGAGAGCGCCAGTGACGCCATATAATACAGAGAGAATCAGTGACGCCATATAATTATAAAGAGCGTCAGTGATGCCATATAATACCGGGAGCGTCAGTGATGCCATATAATACCGGGAGCGTCAGTGATGCCATATAATACCGGGAGCGTCTAACTATAACTAACTAACCCCATTATTCCCAATAGCATTTCCCTTATTATACTTCTCCCTCCACCCCCACTCAGGTGCTAACAAACTGGTGCTTTTTTCTATTAAATTCCCCTCACCTGTTGAAGATCATGTTAATCCTATTAGGGGGGCCACCAGGAGGAGGTAGGAGCTGTGTGTGCAGTGCTGTAACACAGCCTCTGTAAGTCCCCAGCTTGCACCCATCGTAGAGCATTTTTTTTATAACCATAAAATAATCAAATCAGCTGCAGTACAGAGGACAAATGACGTCACTCTTTCCACTCTGTCCAGTGTCAGTGTCCTCTCTGCACGGATGCTCACAGTGCAGAGTTGAAAGTTCATCACTCCTTTACTGCTGCTAAGCCGTTTGTGCACATTCTTTCATCCACTCTGGCTTCCCCTGCTAGCTCCGCCCCCGGGGTGGACCCTATGTGACGTCATACAGTGCAGGCAGGGCTGAGTGTGGAGCTCCTCACAGCTCCGCTGTTTTTAATGCCAGGGACGCGGCTTCAAGCGAACGGAGGTATTCTCCTGGGGAGGTAGGGGAGGCGGCGGCTCAGCAGGTTTTGCATGGGGGCCTGGGAGGCCGGCTGCTGGCAGCTTGTGATAGGAAAAAAAAATTCCTGTCAAAGCTGCCAATCTCCTGTGGGCCTATTTTCATGGGGAGGCCTGGAGCTGCAGCTCCATCCTCCCCATTGTTAATCCGGCCCTGACAGGACCCCACACAGCCCTTTGGGGAGACAGAGAGAGAGAGTATGCCAGCACACACCAGAGCGCTATATAATTTAGGGATTAACACTATATTGAGTGAATTTTTCCCAATAGCTGCTTGTATATACAATATTGCGCCTAAATTTAGTGCCCCCCCTCTCTTTTTAACCCTTTGAGCCTGCAAACTACAGGGGAGAGCCTGGGGAGCTGTCTTCCAGCTGCACTGTGAAGAGAAAATGGCGCCAGTGTGCTGAGAGAGATAGCTCCGCCCCTTTTTCGCGGACTTTTCTCCCGTTTTTTTATGGATTCTGGCAGGGGTATTTATCACATATATAGCCTCTGGGGCTATATATTGTGATATATTTGCCAGCCAAGGTGTTTTTATTGCTGCTCAGGGCGCCCCCCCCAGCGCCCTGCACCCTCAGTGACCGGAGTGTGAAGTGTGCATGAGGAGCAATGGCGCACAGCTGCAGTGCTGTGCGCTACCTTGGTGAAGACTGATGTCTTCTGCCGCCGATTTTCCGGACCTCTTCTTGCTTCTGGCTCTGTAAGGGGGACGGCGGCGCGGCTCCGGGAACGAACACTAAGGCCAGTTCCATGCTGTCGATCCCTCTGGAGCTAATGGTGTCCAGTAGCCTAAGAAGCCCAAGCTAGCTGCAAGCAGGTAGGTTCGCTTCTTCTCCCCTTAGTCCCTCGATGCAGTGAGCCTGTTGCCAGCAGGTCTCACTGTAAAATAAAAAACCTAAAATAAACTTTCTTTCTAGGAGCTCAGGAGAGCCCCTAGTGTGCATCCAGCTCGGCCGGGCACAGAAATCTAACTGAGGCTTGGAGGGGGGTCATAGTGGGAGGAGCCAGTGCACACCAGGTAGTCTAAAAGCTTTCTATTAGTTGTGCCCAGTCTCCTGCGGAGCTGCTATTCCGCATGGTCCTTACGGAGTTCCCAGCATCCACTAGGACGTCAGAGAAAAGACAAGACACCTAATATTGTAATATTTTATTATGCAGGGTCTTCACCTGGGGGCGGCAGCCTTTAAGCTCTTTTTCATGGCCGCCGCCCACCATGACTCCCGCAGATTCTATCTTCGGGAGCTCTTCCATGCTCCCTACCCCCCGGCGGACTGACAGCCACTGCCTCCAGCTGGCTTTTATAAGCCAGACAGAGGGGGCAGGGCGATGATGCGTCGGCCATCTTGGATTTCAAAAATGGCTCTGCAGTGACATTTTAGAAATGGGACAAGCTGCTAACCTCTGCTTGCATGGCTGACAGGGCTTGGATCCTCTAGGATCCAAACCTGCCACCATGCACCATTTCCATTGCCCGCTACCGCCGCTGCTAATACCGCTACCCCCGCCGCCAATACCGCTACCCCCGCACTGCCAATACCGCTACCCCCACCCAGGGGTGTATCTAGAGGTCTAAGTGCCCCTGGCAAATTCAGCGACTGCCCACCCCCCCCTCCCCCACACACACACACACACACACACACTTCCCCCCAAAGGAAGCATTTTAGTCCAGTAGTGGTTGCTGTGGTGGGCATACAGGTACCAGATATGCTGGGAATGATGGAGAGTAGACAGACACAAGGAGTGGGAAAGGAGGTACCAGATACACTGGGGATGATGGAGAGTAAACAGACCCAGGGGGTGGGAAAGGACTGGAGGTGCCAGAGACCCAGGCACAAATAAACATGTTGGAGAGGAAGGGGAGGGAAAGGAAGTAGGAGTCAGGGCAGACAAACTGGTCTCTGAACACTTACCTTCTCTTCTACTGCCACGGCTGTTCCTAGTGCAGTGAAGTCCACAAGTTTCCACATCACTCGTCTCCATGGTGAGACAGCCCAGGCAGAGTCCATAGTTGTGCTGCAGTGCTTGGAGCAGGCATGACTAGGGGAAGAGAGAGGCAAGTCAAGTGTAGAGGCAGGTGCTGGGCAGCACAGTTGTGCACAACAACAGCTATGTTGTGGCTGCTCTCAGTGCTCTGTAACTTAAAGACTAACTGGACGAGTGCACATTGCCTTGTGACTGAACGGCGTGCATCCAGCATTTTGTAAAGCACTGACATCAGGGAACCAAGAGCTCCGGCTCCTCCCACATTATGCCCTTGATTGCTGGGATATTGCTTGCCCTGCCTTCACTAGACTCGTCTGGGCGGCTAGCTGCTTCGTAGGTCACAAAAAAAAAAAATTTACACCGATTTTAACCTTACCAGCGGCGGTTAGCAGATGGGTCTCCTAGAATCTAAAAGATTCTACTCCCTGGCCACAGGTCCGTGGCACCACTAATACCGCTACCCTGCGCCACCACAGTACCGACTTCTGCATTGCCGTGGGGAGGGGGTGGAGTGATCAGTCAGCACAGCACTGACAGCCGGATACAGTCACAATCAGTGCTTTATCTGGCTGTCCAATCACAGCTGCCTTAGTGACAGGGGCATGCTGTCATGTAGGCTGGAGGCACGCTCCTGTCACTGAGGCACTTATAGTAGTGTCGCTTCTGTATCATTTTTCAATGGGCTTTTGCAGCCCATGCCTTGGCCCCGCCCCCTGCCCACCCCTGCATCAGCTCCTTCACTATGGTCAACGAGAGGCACCGCTCTCGCTGCCTCCCACCCTGCTATACATGCGTCAGCACAGGGGAAATTATTAGTATAATACAAAGAACATACCTATGACTCAAAATCTGTGTCATAAGTATCTTCTTTGTATTATTTTAATCATTATGACAGGGGTGGCAGTGCCTCCCCTGACTGCACGTCCCTCGTTTGCAGTAGTATTATTTCCTGCATCCCACCACCCACCTGTCCAATATTGATGGTGGCTGTATAGCAGTGACACATCATAGCAGGGGGGAGAGAGCAGACTACCTGGACCCTCCGCAGCCCAGCACACAATAGTGTGAGCTGGACTTGGGTAGTGATGCTGCTGCTGCAAAACAGAAGAAGTCTCCTCTCTCACCCCGCATGATGTGATAGACGCTGCTCTGCTATACAGCGGTCAGCAATAGCACACAATTAAGAAGTGTTACAGGGCACTCATGGTTATGGACAAACATACCCTTTTAGAACACTTCAGGAACTGTTTCCTTTATTTTTTTGTTTAATTAATTGTTCCTTGGTATGGCTAATGGACAGAGCCATAACTAGATTTTTTGGTGCCCTGTGCCAGAAAGAGAATTGGGACCCCTCTATTTTTCCAATAGGGATACAAGTCATATGCCTCGTGGGGAAGGGGTATGACAAATTGATCCCAGAGAAAGCCCATGCTATGATGCCCCTTCCCACACATATACATATACACTGTACATATATTACACACACACACATTTATAGGACACTACAAGAAAATGAATTTGGACACAAATCCTTTTTATACCACATCCATGCACTCAGCCTGAGAGCTTGCCGCCATTCAGTCACAATACCCCTCATATTTCAAGAGACTGCCACACCCAGGACTCAAACCCACAACCTGCTGCATCCCACCGAGCCCATGCTATGATGCCCCTTCCCACTAGAGATGTGCGGCTGGCACTTTTCATGTTTTTTCGTGTTTTCATGTTTTGGTTATGGTTCTAATTCCATTTTCGTGTTTTGGTTTTGGCTTGGTTTTGCCAAAACCACCCTTTTGTGTTTTGGTTTTGTTTCTGGATGATTATTGAAAAAAACATAAAAACAGCAAAAATCACAGAATTTGGGGGTAATTTTGCTCCTACAGTGTTATTACCCTCAATAACAATCATTTCCAGTCTATTCTGAACACTTCACACCTCACAATATTGGGGTAAATTTACTAACATTCGTAATTTTCTGTTTGAGGTCAAAGTTCAATCACGAATGACATCAAAAGTGTAAATATGCAACTTTTTGAATTTATTACGACTAATTTACTAAGCTGCCGTATTCTGCATTTTCGGTTTTTCCGATGTCGATGTCATTCGTTTTTTTAGGCAGTGTTTTACGTGAGTGACTTGTAAAACACTGCCGACTTTAATACAATGAATCTCGGCCGGATCTGAGAGATCCGTGCTGGGCTTCATTGTGCACCTTGTAAAAAAAAAAAAAAAGTTTAAACTTAAAAAAAAAAATTGCGTGGGGTCCCCCCTCCTAAGCCAAACCAGCCTCGGGCTCTTTGAGCCGGTCCTGGTTGCAAAAATATGGGGAAAAAATTGACAGGGGTTCCCCCATATTTAAACAACCAGCACCGGGCTCTGCGCCTGGTCCTGGTCCAAAAATACGGGGGACAAAAAGCGTAGGGATCCCCCGTATTTTTGAAACCAGCACCGGGCTCCACTAGCTGGACAGATAATGCCACAGCCGGGGGTCACTTTTATACAGCGCCCTGCGGCCGTGGCATTAAATACCCAACTAGTCACCCCTGGCCGGGGTACCCTGTAGGAGTGGGAACCCCTTCAATCAAGGGGTCCCCCCCCTCCAGCCACCCAAGGGCCAGGGGTGAAGCCCGAGGCTGTCCCCCCCCATCCATGGGCTGCGGATGGGAGGCTGATAGCCATTGTGTAAAAAAATGAATATTGGCCCTCATTCCGAGTTGTTCGCTCGCAAGTGAATTTTAGCAGATTTGCTCATGCTAAGCCGCCGCCTACTGGGAGTTAATCTTACCATCTTAAAATTGCAAACGATGTATTCGCAATATTGCGATTACACACCTCGTAGCAGTTTCTGAGTAGCTTCAGACTTACTCGGCATCTGCGATCAGTTCAGTGCTTGTCGTTCCTGGTTTGACGTCACAAACACACCCAGCGTTCGCCCAGACACTCCTCCGTTTCTACAGCCACTCCTGCGTTTTTTCCGGAAACGGTAGCGTTTTTTCCCACACGCCCATAAAACGGCCTGTTTCCGCCCAGTAACACCCATTTCCTGTCAATCACATTACGATCGCCAGAACGATGAAAAAAAATGAAAATTTACTTGGCGCAGTCGCAGTGCGGACATTGCGCATGCGCATTAAGCGGAAAATCGCTGCGATGCGAAGATTTTTACCGAGCGAACAACTCGGAATGAGGGCCCTTGTTTTTAGTAGCAGTACTACAAATCCCAGCAAGCCTCCCCCGCAAGCTGGTACTTGGAGAACCACAAGTACCAGCATGCGGCGGAAAACCGGGCCCGCTGGTACCTGTAGTACTACTACTAAAAAAATACCCCAATAAAAACATAAGACACACACCTTGAAAGTATAACTTTAATACATACATCCACACCACCATATACACATACTTACCTTATGTTCACACGAGGGTCGGTCCTCTTCTCCATGTAGAATCCATGGTGTACCTGTTGAAAAAATTATACTCACAAAATCCAGGGTAGAAGGCTCTTCTGCTTGTAATCCATTTGTAATCCACGTACTTGTCAAAATAAAAAAACGGACACCCGACCTCAAACTGAAAGGGGCCCCATGTTTTCACATGGGACCCTCTCCGAATGCCAGAAACCCCCTCTGACTTATGTCTAAGTGGGTTTCTTCAGCCAATCAGGGAGCGCCACGTTGTGGCACCCTCCTGATCGGCTGTGTGCTCCTGTACTGTCTGACAGGCGGCACACGGCAGTGTTACAATGTAGGGCCTATGCGCTCCATTATAACCAATGGTGGGAACTTTGTGGTCAGCGGTGAGGTTACTTTCGGTCAACCGCTGACCACGAAATGACTGGTTTGTTTGGGCCCCCACCAAAAAAGAAGCAATCAATCTCTCCTTGCACAAACTGACTCTACAGAGGCAAGATGTCCACCTCCGATTCCTCACCCCTTTCACTGTGTACATCCCCCTCCTCACAGATTATTAATTCTTCCCCACTGGAATCCACCATCACAGGTCCCTGTGTACTTTCTGGAGGCAATTGCTGGTAAAGGTCCTCCCGGAAGACTTTATAATTCATTTTGATGAACATCATCTTCTCCACATTTTGTGGAAGTAACCTCCTATGCCGATCGCTGACAAGGCTGCACTAAACACTCTTTCGGAGTACACACTGGAGGGGGGGCAACTTAGGTAAAATAAAGCCAGTTTGTGCAAGGGACTTCAAATTGCCTCTTTTTCCTGCCAGTATACGTACGGACTGACATGCCTACTTGGATGCTGTCACTCATATAATCCTCCACCCTTCTTTCAATGGTGACAGAATCATATGCAGTCACTGCAGTCACTGTAGACATGTCAGTAATCATTGGCAGGTCCTTCAGTCCGGACCAGATGTCAGCTTTCGCTCCAAAACTGCCCTGCATCACTGCCAGCGGGTGGGCTAGGAAATGTTATCCTTTTCCTTGCAGCCCCAGTGGCGGGAGAAATTGAAGGAGGAGCTGTTGACAGTTTGCTAATCAGCAGGTCTTTGCACCTCTGCACACTTGTGTCTGCTGGAAAGAGAGATAATACGTAGGCTTTAAACCTAGGATCGAGCACGGTGGCCAAAATGTAGTGCTCTGATTTCAACAGATTGACCACCATTGAATCCTGGCAAAGCGAATGAAGGGCTCCATCCACAAGTCCCACATACTTTGAAGAATCGCTCCATCTTAACTCCTCCTTCAATTTATCCAGCTGTTTCTGCAAAAGCCTGATGAGGGGAATGACCTGACTCAAGCTGGCAGTGTCTGAACTGACTTCACATGTGGCAAGTTCGAAGGGTTGGAGAACCTTGCACAAGACAGAAATCATTCTGCACTGTGCTTGAGTCAGGTGCATTACTCCTCCTTTGCCTATGTCGTAGGTGGATGTATAGGCTTGAATGGCCTTTTGCTGCTCCTCCATCCTCTGAAGCATATAGAGTGTTGAATTCCACCTCGTTACCACCTCTTGCTTCAGTTGATGGTGGGGCAGGTTCAGGAGTGTTTGCTGGTGCTCCAGTCTTCGGCACGCAGTGGCAGAAAGCTGAAAGTGGCTCGCAATTTTTCAGGCCACCAACAGCATCTCCTGCACACCCCTCTCATTTTTCAAAAAATTCTGCACCACCAAATTAATTGTATGTGCAAAACATGGGACATGCTGGAATTTGCCCAGATGTAATGCATGCACAATATTGGTGGTGTTGTCCGATATCACAAATCCCCAGGAGAGTCCAATTGGGGTAAGCCATTCTGCGATGATGTTCCTCAGTTTCCGTAAGAGGTTGTCAGCTGTGTGCCTCTTATGGAAAGCGGTGATATATAGCATAGCCTGCCTAGGAACGAGTTGGCGTTTGCAAGATGCTGCTACTGGTGCCGCTGCGAGAGGCCATACATCTACCCAGTGGTCTGTTACAGTCATATAGTCCTTAGTCTCTGTATCGCCTGCCTAGAGAAGTGGAACCTAGATGGGATTTGATACCGGGGACACAGTACCTCAAAAAATTCTTAAAGTGACTCTGAACTAATGGTGGATACCGGACGCACCTCTAACACCAACATAGCTGTCAAGGCCTCAGTTATCCGCTTTGCAAAAGGATGACTGCTATCATATTTATCTTCCTCACAAAGGACTGTTGGACAGTCAGTTACTTACTGGAAGTAGTACAAGTGGTCTTCCGACTTCCCTTCTGGCATGACGATCGACTCCCAGCAGCAACAACAGCAGCGGCAGCAACAGCAGGCGTAACACTCAAGGATCCTACGGAGGAATCCCAGTTAGGAGAGGACTCCTCAGTCTTGACAGTGACATGGCCTGCAGGACTACGGACGTTCCTGACTGAGGAGGAAGTTGACGTTGAGGGAGTTGGTGGTGTGGCTTGCAGGAGCTTGGGTACAGGAGGAAGAAGGGATTTAGGTGTCAGTGGACTGCTTACGCTCTTACCCAAAGTTTCACAACTTGACACTGACTTCTGATGAATGCGCAGCAGGTGACGTATAAGGGAGGATGTTCCTAGGTGGTTAACATCCTTACCCCTACTTATTACAGATTGACAGAGGCAACAGATGGCTTGATACCTGTTGTCCGGATTTGAGGAGAAATAATTCCACATCGAAGAGGTGGCTTTTTTGGTAGTTTGCCCAGGCATAACAATGGGCTTCTTAGTCCCAAGGACAACAGGTGTGTCCCCCGGTGCCTGACTTAAAGAAACCACCACCATCAGAATCCTCATCGTCAACTTCCTCCTCAGCGCCAGCAACACCCATATCCTCATCCTGGTGTACTTCAACAGTGACATCTTGAATATCAGGAACTGGACTGTAGTTGCTCCTTCCAGCACTTGCAGGGGACGTGCAAATGGTGGAAGGAGCCACCTCTTCCCGTCCAGTGTTGGGAAGGTCAGGCATCGCAACCGCCGACACACTTGGACTTTCCTTGGGGATTTGTGATACCATCTCAGAGCGCACAGTTCTTTTCTGTGTTCTTTCCAGCTCAACTCTTTTAATTTTTCTAGCAGGAGGATGAGGGCTTCCATTGTCATGTGAAGCTGCACCACTAGCCATGAACATAGGCCAGGGCCTCAACCATTCCTTGCCACTCCGTGTCGTAAATGGCATTTCTCTAACGTCCTTAAGGATGCTGGGACTCCGTAAGGACCATGGGGAATAGACGGGCTCCGCAGGAGATAGGGCACTTTAAGAAAGCTTTGGACTCTGGGTGTGCACTGGCTCCTCCCTCTTTGCCCCTCCTCCAGACCTCAGTTTTACACTGTTTTACACTGTGCCCAGAGCAAGATGGGTGCACTGCAGAGAGCTCTCCAGAGTTCTCTGCCTAAAAGCATTTTTGTTTGGATTTTTTCTTTCTACCTTTTACTACTTTTTCACAGGGAGCACTGCTGGCAACAGGCTCCCTGCATCGAGGGACTGAGGAGAGAGGAGCAGACCTTCTTGTCAAAGATAGGCTCTGCTTCCTCGGATTCTGGACACCATTAGCTCCAGAGGGGGTGAACGCAGGTTCTTACTGGGCGTCCACCCCCGGAGCCACGCCGCCGTTCTCCTCACAGAGCTAGAAGTACAGAAGACAGAAGTCGTCAGGCAGCAGAAGCCTTCAGCTTCACTGAGGTAACGCACAGCACTGCAGCTGTGCGTCATTGCTCCCATACACCTCACATACTCCGGTCACTGTAAGGGTGCAGGGCGCAGGGAAGGGGGGGGGGGGGGGGGTTTACATATTATACAGCGCTGCTGGGGAAAAACAATTTGTGTTGGTCTCCAGCATACTCTCTCTCTGTCTCTCCAAAGGGCCTTGACAGGGATACTGTCTTCAGGAGAGGGGTTCCCTGTCTGTGTGTGAAGTGTGTCGGTACGCATGTGTCGACATGTTTGACGAGGAAGGCTTGCTTAATGTGGAGGGAGAGTGCTTGAATGTCAGGTCGCCGTCGGCAACGCCGACACCGGAATGGGTGGATATGCTGAATGTCTTGAATGCAAATGTCAATCTATTGCATAAAAGATTAGACAAGGCAGAAGCTAGGGATCAGTCAGGTAGCCAAGTCCATGCCTGTCCCTGGGGCGCCAGGTCCTTCGGGGTCTCAGAAGCGCACCATATCCCAGATCGATGACACAGATACCGACACAGATACTGACTCTAGTGTTGACTATGAAGATGCAAAATTACAGCCAAAGGTGGCTAAGGGTATACGGTACATGATTATGGCCATTAAAGAGGTTTTGCATATTACTGAGGAACCCCCTGTCCCTGACACGAGGGTACACATGTATAAAGGGAAAAAGCCTGAAGTCACTTTTCCATCCTCATTTGAATTAAGTGACTTGTGCGAAAAGGCTTGGGAATCTCCGGATAGGAGACCGCAAGTTCCCAAAAGGATTCTCATGGCGTATACTTTTCCACAAACTGATAGGATACGCTGGGAATCTTCGCCAAAAGTTGACAAGGCGCTGACACGTTTGTTCAAAAAAGTGGCACTGCCTTCTCAGGATACGGCTTCCCTCAAGGAACCTGCTGATCGCAGGCAGGAAATTACCTTAAAGCACATTTACAATCATTCCGGTACTATTGCTCGACCGGCTATGGCGTCGGCCTGGGTTTGTAGTGCGGTTGTAGCATGGGCAGATTCCTTATCTACGGAAATTGACACCTTAGATAGGGACGCCATTCAAATGACCATAGAGCATATCAGAGATGCTGCCTTGTATATGAGGGATGCTCAGAGAGACATTTGTTTATTAAGCTCCAGAATAAATGCTATGTCTATTTCTGCTAGGCGGCTCTTGTGGACCCGACAGTGGACGGGAGATGCCGATTCAAAGTGGCATATGAAGTCCTTGCCTTACAAAGGGGTGGAGTTGTTTGGAGACGGCCTCTCGGATCTTGTCTCTACGGCTACGGCTGGTAAGTCAAATTTCTTACCTTATGCCCCCCCGCAGCATACAAAAAAGGCACCTCATTATCAAATGCAGTCCTTTCGTTCCAATAAAAACAAGAAGGTACGTGGATTATCCTTTGTTGCCAGAGGGAAAGGCAGGGGAAAAAAGCTGCACACAGCTAATTCCCAAGAGCAGAAGTCCTCCCCTGCGTCTGCAAAGTCCACCGCATGACGCTGGGGCTTTCCGAGGGGAGGCAGATCTGGTGGGGGCTCGTCTTCGATTTTTCAGCCACGTCTGGGTTCACTCGCAGGTGGATCCCTGGGCATTAGAGATTGTTTCTCAGGGATACAGGCTGGAATTCGAAGACTTGCCTCCTCGCCAATTTCTCAAATCGGCTCTGCCGGCTTCCCCGTCAGAGAGGGAGCTAGTGTTGGCAGCAATCCAAAAAGTGTATATTCAAAAGGTGATTGTCACAGTTCCTCATCTCCAGCAAGGAGAGGGATATTACTCAACCCTGTTTGTGGTCCCGAAACCGGACGATTCGGTCAGACCCATTTTAAACCTGAAATCTCTGAACCTGTACTTGAAGAGGTTCAAGTTCAAAATGGAATCACTCAGGGCGGTCATCGCCAGCCTGGAGGGGGGGATTGGATGGTGTCCCTGGACATAAAGGATGCTTACCTTCATGTTCCGATAGTCCCCCCGCATCAGGCGTTCCTGAGATTTGCAGTGCAGGACTGTAACTACCAATTTCAGACGTTGCCGTTTGGGCTTTCCACGGCCCCGAGAATTTTCACCAAGGTAATGGCGGAAATGATGGTGCTCATGCGCAGGCAGGGGGTCACAATTATCCCATACTTGGACGATCTCCTCATAAAGGCGAGATCTCGGGAGAGGTTGCTGGACAGCGTGTCTCTGTCCATGAAGACGTTGCAGATACACGGCTGGATTCTCAATATACCGAAGTCCCAGCTAGTCCCTACAACGCGTCTGACCTTTTTGGGGCTGATTCTAGACACAGACCAGAAAAAGGTTTTTCTTCCGATCGAAAAGATTCAGGAACTCATAGCCATGGTCAGGAACCTATTAAAACCAAAAAAAGGTTTCAGTGCATCATTGCACGCGGGTCCTGGGGAAGATGGTGGCTTCCTACGAGGCCATCCCTTTCGGCAGGTTCCATGCGAGGACTTTTCAATGGGACCTCTGGGAAGAAATTTCCAAGGTCTCTGGTCAAGCCTAGAGTCTTGTCTCCACATCAACGTCCTGCAGTTGAGGGCCATATACAACGCCCTGCGTCAAGCGGAGGAATTGCTTCGGAGAAAACCGGTTCTGATTCAGTCAGACAATGTCACGGCAGTGGCTCATATAAACCGCCATGGTGGAACAAGGAGCAGAATGGCCATGGCAGAAGCGACCAGGATTCTACGCTGGGCGGAAGGCCATGTAAGCGCGCTGTCAGCGGTGTTCATCCCGGGAGTGGACAACTGGGAGGCGGACTTCCTCAGCAGGCATGACCTGCATCCGGGAGAGTGGGGACTTCATCAAGAAGTCTTTGCACAGATCACGGATCGTTGGGGACTGCCTCAAATCGACATGATGGCATCCCATCTCAACAAAAAGCTAAAGCAGTATTGCGCCAGGTCAAGGGACCCTCAGGCGGTAGCGGTAGACGCTCTGGTGACACCTTGAGTGTTCAGATCGGTCTATGTGTTTCCTCCTCTTCCTCTCATACCGAAGGTGTTGAGAATAATACGAAGAAGCAGGGTCAGAACAATACTCATTGTTCCGGATTGGCCACGGAGGACTTGGTATCCGGAGCTGCAAGAGTTGCTCGCAGTGGATCCGTGGCCTCTTCCTCTAAGGCAGGACCTGCTGCGGCAGGGGCCCTGTCTGTTCCAAGACAACCCGCGGCTGCATTTGATGGCATGGCGGTTGAACGCTGGATCCTAGCGGAAAAAGGGATTCAGGAGGAAGTCATTCCTACCCTGATCAGGGCTAGGAAAGATGTGACGTTAAAACATTATCACCGTATATGGCGGAAATATGTTGCTTGGTGTGAGGCCAGAGCTGTGGGCCGTCTACTCCACTTCCTTCAAATAGGAGTGACTTTGGGCCTAAAATTAGGGTCCATAAAGGTCCAGATTTCGGCCTTATCCATTTTCTTTCAAAGAGAATTGGCCTCTATTCCTGAAGTACAGACCTTTGTGAAGGGAGTGCTGCATATTCAGCCTCCTTTTGTGCCTCCGGTGGCGCCTTGGGATCTTAACGTGGTGTTAAGTTTCCTCAAGTCACCTTGGTTTGAACCACTCAAAACTGTGGAGTTAAAATACCTCACGTGGAAAGTGGTCATGTTGTTGGCGTTAGCTTCAGCAAGACGTGTTTCCGAATTGGCGGCTTTATCACATAAAAGCCCATACTTGGTTTTTCACGTGGATAGGGCAGAGTTGAGGACTCGCCCTCACTTTCTGTCAAAAGTGGTCTCATCTTTTCATGTGAACCAACCTATTGTCGTGCCTGTGGCTACACGGGACTTGGAGGATTCCGAGTCCCTGGATGTAGTCAGGACTTTGAAGATTTATGTGACCAGAACGGCTAGAATCAGGAAGACTGAAGCTTTGTTCGTTTTGTATGCGGCCAACAAGGTTGGCGCTCCTGCTTCAAAGCAGACTATTGCTCGCTGGATCTGTAACACGATTCAGCAGGCACATTCTATGGCAGGATTGCCGTTACCGAAATCGGTTAAGGCCCACTCCACTAGGAAAGTGGGCTCTTCTTGGGCGGCTGCCCGAGGGTTCTCGGCATTACAGTTGTGCCGAGCAGCTACTTGGTCGGGGACAAACACCTTTGCAAAGTTCTATAAGTTTGATACCTTGGCTGAGGAGGACCTCCTGTTTGCTCAATCGGTGCTGCAGAGTCATCCGCACTCTCCCGCCCGTTTGGGAGCTTTGGTATAATCCCCATGGTCCTTACGGAGTCCCAGCATCCTCAAGGACGTTAGAGAAAATAAGATTTTACTTACCGGTAAATCTATTTCTCGTAGTCCGTAGAGGATGCTGGGCGCCCGTCCCAAGTGCGGACTTCTTCTGCAAGACTTGTATATAGTTATTGCTTACATAAGGGTTATGTTATAGTTTTCGGTGGTACCGTGGCTATGTTGTTGTTCATACTGTTAAGTGGGTAAGTTTATCTCAAGTTATACGGTGTGATTGGTGTGGCTGGTATGAATCTCGCCCTTAGATTTACAAAAATCCTTCCTTGTACTGTCCATCTCCTCTGGGCACAGTATCCCTAACCGAGGTCTGGAGGAGGGGCATAGAGGGAGGAGCCAGTGCACAACCAGAGTCCAAAGCTTTCTTAAAGTGCCCTATCTCCTGCGGAGCCCGTCTATTCCCCATGGTCCTTACGGAGTCCCAGCATCCTCTACGGACTACGAGAAATAGATTTACCGGTAAGTAAAATCTTATTATTGGCAAGTTTAAGTTTCTCCTCAGACGATTTAAATTTCTTTTCTTGGTTCTTCTTACTGAACTTTGGCTTTTTGGATTTTACACGCCCTCTACTATCACATTGGGCATTGGCCTTGGCAGACGACGTTGATGGCATTTCATAGTCTATGTCATGGCTAGTGGCAGCAGCTTCAGCACTAGGAGGAAGTGGTTCTTCTTGATCTCTCCTTATTTTCTCCTAAAAATTTTTGTTCTCCATTATTTTTTGGGAGTTATTTGAGACAATATGCTTCACAGGAATGACTGGAATTACCGATGACACTGGACACTACCACTGGTCTGATGCAGCCCAACAGGTTGTTATAATTGTTATACTGCAGCAGTGGATATATAGCAGCGTATATAGGGGGTCATTCCGAGTTGATCGTAGCTGTGCTACATTTAGCACAGCTACGATCATTTACACTGACATGGGTGGGGACGCCATGCACAGGGCGAGCCCGCCCCGCATGTCAGTGCCGCCCCCCCTCCCCCCCCGGCAGAAGTGCAAAGGCATCGCACTTCAAGAGTAGCTCCCGGCCAGCGCAGCTTTAGGGTGCTGGCCGGGAGCTACTCCTCGCTTCTTGCCCGCAGCGGCTGTGTGTGACACCACGCAGTCGCTGCAGCCCGCCCCCCGTTCGGTCCGGCCACACCTGCGTTGGCCGGACCGTGCCTACGAAACGGCGGCCAAACGCCGCCGTTTTGCCCCCTCCCGCCCAGCGACCGCCTCTGCTTGTCAGTCAGGCAGAGGCGATCGCAGCCCTGCCACGGCCTTCAGTCGTCTTGCATGCACCGGTGCACTATGGCGACGGCGCATATGCAGAAGAGACCCGTTCGCTCAGCTGCGATAAACAGCAGCGAGCAAACGGGTCAGAATGACCCCCATCGTCACTGGAATTACTGATGACACAGGACATTACCACTGGTCTGATGCAGCCCAACAGGTTGTTATAATTGTTTTACTGCAGCAGTGGATATATAGCAGCAGCGTATATTGGGGGTAATTCCAAGTTGATCGCAGCAGCAAATTTTTTAGCAGTTGGGCAAAACCATGGGGGTCATTCCGAGTTGTTCGCTCGCAAGTGAATTTTAGCAGATTTGCTCATGCTAAGCCGCCGCCTACTGGGAGTGAATCTTAGCATCTTAAAATTGCGAACGATGTATTTGCAATATTGCGATTACACACCTCGTAGCAGTTTCTGAGTAGCTCCAGACTTACTCGGCATCTGCGATCATTTCAGTGCTTGTCGTTCCTGGTTTGACGTCACAAACACACCCAGCGTTCGCCCAGACACTCCCCCGTTTCTCCGGCCACTCCTGCGTTTTTTCCGGAAACGGTAGCGTTTTCCCCCACACGCCCATAAAACGGCCTGTTTCCGCCCAGTAACACCCATTTCCTGTCAATCACATTACGATCGCCAGAACGATGAAAATGCCGTGAGTAAAATTCCTAAGTGCATAGCAAATTTACTTGTCGCAGTGCGGACATTGCGCATGCGTATCAAGCGGAAAATCGCTGCGATGCGAAGATTTTTACCGAGCGAACAACTCGGAATGACCCCCCATGTGCACTGCAGGAGGGCAGATAAAACATTTGCAGAGAGAGTTAAGGGGGGTACTCACGGGAGAGATGTGTGCTGAGCGATCTTAACACAGACCGCTCAGCACACATCTCTCACCCCGCTCAGCACAGCGCGATGTGCTAAGCGAGGGGGAAAGCCGACGGGGGGGCCGCTCACTTCACACAACGGTGAAGTGAGCGACCCGCTAGATTGAGCCTGCATGCAGGCTCAATCTATCATCGGCGATAGCGATGCGCGGGGCCGCGCATCGCTATCGCTGGAGGGCATACACACGGCAGATCCGCGCTTAAAATCTAAGCAATCTAGCAAGATTGCTTAGATTTTAAGCACGGATCTCTCCGTGTGTACCCCCCTTTAGATTTGGGTGGGTTATTTTGTTTTTGTGCAGGGTAAATACTGGCTGCTTTACTTTTACACTGCAATTTAGATTGCAGATTTAACTCACCACACCCAAATCTATCTCTCTCTGCACCTGTTATATCTGCCTCCCCTGCAGTGCACATGGTTTTGCCCAACTGCTAACAAAAATCCTGCTGCGATCAACTCAGAATTACCCCCATTGTCACTGGAATTACTGATGACACAGGACTCTACCACTGGTCTGATGCAGCCCAACAGGTTGTTATAATTGTTATACTGCAGCAGTGGATATATAGCAGCAGTGTATATCGTCACTGGAAGTACTGATGACACAGGACATTACCACTGGTCTGATGCAGCCCAACAGGTTGTTATAATTGTTATACTGCAGCAGTGGATATATAGCAGCAGCGTATATCGTCACTGGAATTACTGATGAGACAGGACACTACCACTGGTCTGATGCAGACAAACAGGTTGTTATAATTGTTATACTGCAGCAGTGGATATATAGCAGCAGTGTATATCGTCACTGGAATTACTAATGACACAGGACACTACCACTGGTGTTATAATTGTTATACTGCAGCAGTGGATATCGTCACTGGAATTACTGATGACACAGGACACTACCACTAGTCTGTTGCAGCAGAACAGGTTGTTATAATTGTTATACTGCAGCAGTGGATATATAGCAGCAGCGTATATCGTCACTGGAATTACTGATGACACAGGACACTACAACTGGTCTGCACAACACAGCACCACTTTATACAGCTACACTGGATATATAGCAGCAGAGAACACCAACACTGTGAATGGCTGGACTGATACAGCACAATACACTGACTACACTGGACTGGTCTGCATAACACAGCACCACTTTACAGCTACACTGGATATATGGCAGCAGAGATCACCAACACTGTGACTGCCTGGACTGATGCAGCACAATACACTGAGTGACTACACTGGCTGGACTGAGCAGCACAACACTTGCCACCCCACTTTCCCGCCCCAACACACAGACACTGAACACTGAGGACACGTCCTCTCTATACACTCTCCGAGACTGGAGTGAAAATGGCGTGGACGCTCGGCTCCTTATATGGAATCCAAATCCCGCGAGAATCCGACAGCGGGATGATGACGTTTTGCCGCGTTCGGGTTTCCGAGTCAAGAGGGAAAATCCGCGCCTGGCTCAGATCCGGACTCGGAAGGTAAAGTTCGGTAGGGTTCGGTTCTCTGAGAACTGAACCCACTCATCTCTACCTCCCACACATATACATATATACTGTACATATATTATACACACACATTTATAGGACACTGCAAGAAAATGGATTTGGACACAAATCCTTTTTATACCACATCCATGCACTCAGCCTGAGAACTTACCGCAATTCAGTCACAATACCTCAGAGACTGCCACACTCAGGACTCAAACCCACAACCTGCTGCATCCCAGCCAAACACCTCACCCACCGAGCCACTTGATGCTGCATAAAAACTGAGATTTCTAACTATATGAAGCTACCTGTTCCCCGTAAAAAAAAAACCAGCACCATAATCACGCAGATCCATGCAGTGTGCAGCCACACATCCAATCCATGGCAGCCACACACTACATAGATCTTCCCAGCCACAACGCTGATCACCCCTTCACAAAGTTCAAGGTAAGCTTCAAATAGTTAAAATTCTCAAGCTTAGTATTCTCTAGCTTTCTATGCAAGGGTGTAGAATAGAGTGACCAACTGCAATGTCATAGGCAATGAGTTTGAAACCTGGGCACATCAGCATTCCGAAATGTAATAAAGGACAGTGAGACTGAACAAGTACCATCAACAGCACCCCACACCCTGCAGCGCTATGTGCGGAACACACTCTGCACACACCTAGTTACGGCCCTGCTCATTTGATTTACAGAAAAAGATTGCCATCACAGAGACATAATACCTAGAACACCCCCTTGGTCGCCGATCCTTTGGCTCTGCTGACCGATTGTTTTTTTGGTTTTTGTTATAATGAGGAACTCAGTCACCTGTAACGTGGTGCAACGTGGTGCAGCAGCGCCCTCCTCCATACACTGACAATGAGAAGGCTTCTGGCTGCCTGTAGGGGGAGCTGCACCGGCAACATGCAGCTCCTCTCAGGCAGTACTGTATACATGTAGCTTTTTGAGTCTGAGACAGACAGCCGGGTGAGGCTGGAACAACAGGAAGGAGGGAGAAAGCTCTGCACACATCGGTACTGCTACTGGGAGGCGAGTGTGCAGGAAGAAACAGGTAAGAGACATATAATAATAGTACAGTATATAGATATTTAGGTGAACGACCCAGCACACTCAGGAGACACAGCAGGAGTACAGTGTGGAGAGGGCTGTGATGGCAGCTACAGGTAGAGCAGACCAGGTCACCAGAATGTCATGAAAGCAGTGAAGAGGGGGCTATGGCTATGCTGGCAGCTACTGGTAGAGGAGACAAGATAGCCTGAGGAGGGAGTGGTGCAGGGCCGGGTTAAGCCTTCAGGGGGCCTGTGGTACTTACGACAGGGTGGCCATCCCCCTCATGTGAGGATCGCACCCTGGCTTAGCCTACTGTGTGTGCGCCTCCTCCCCCTCCCAGCACCTCATCACCTCTGCCCCTAAAATAAATGTTTTGTTATATATTTAATTATCCCCCTCTCACTCCAACCCCTTATATAATATTATTTAATGATCTCCACCAATAAACCTATTGATCCCCCTCTCCACCCCCACCCCTTCTATATATTTAATGATCAACCCCATCTTAAATGATCTTCCCTCACGGTTGGTGGGAGAAGGGACCTTCTGACGTCACTAGGGGAGGAGACACGTCACCAGGGGGAGGAGCTATGGCCGAACAGGGTACCCGAAAAGTACCGTAGCGGGCTCGCTTCGCTCGCCACGCTTCGGGCTCGGTGGCTCGCTCCGCTTCACTCGCCACCTGATTACTAAAGGTAATAGTTGGTGGCGTGGATAGTAGAGGAACTATCCCGCTGGCCTAGCTCCTTCCCCTTGTGTCGTGGCTCTTCCCCTTGACGTAAAAGGTCCCTTAGGCCACTTGATTCTAGCATCTACCCTTCCCTCACCCCCACTCATTATAACCTTTACTGACTGAGGTGGGCTGCGTTCATTTCAGTCCTCCAGGAGACTCTCAACATTGTCAGTTTCAGTTCAATTCAGACTGGGTCCAGCCTCCGAGTCCTGCTCCTCATCGGATATGATGTCTTGGCAGTAACAGCACCAATTACCAGTCAGTGACACCGCCGGAGGAGAGGAGGGGAGTGAGGAAGCAGGCCAGGTACTTCTCTCCAGGCTCCGCCGCCAGCAGCTGTTGTTCTGCCTCTGAGAGTGCTGCTGCTGGCAACGGAACCTGGAGATGAACAGAATCATCCCTGGTGGTGCTCAGGCTGGGTCGGAGCAGCTCTGGCCAGGGGGGCACCAGAGACAGAGGGGCCCAGGGGTACTCACCCCCTGTGCCCCCTCCTTAATCTGGCACTGGGGTGGTAGTAGGCTGTGCATTCCTAGAAGCAGCATCCGGTCACACACACTACTACAGTACACAGGGATAGTGACCGCTAGGACTCCAAAAAAGGTTGCTTTTCTGGGTATTATATTACGTGATATATCTACCACTAATACAGTCTGTATTATGGTCTGGGCACTGGCCTACATTTCATTGCTGGGTATGGAGTATCATGTATGTAACACTACACAGTCTGTTTGGTCTGGGAGCTAACCATTTTCTACAGAGGCGGAACTGCTGTAGAAAATGGAGTTGGCTTCCGCTAGGCTCCTGACGTGAGGTGGTACCTCTGCTCCACTGTCTCTGGCTCCGCGTGCTGACCTGTGACCAGGGCTGGCCCAACCATTAAGCTGGGTAAGTGGCCGCATAGACCGATACACTGTGGAATGTGCCATCATACACCCCGGCACAGAGCTGCCGTGTGATTGGTGCGCTGTGCATCCTCGTATCTAGATTGTAGCTGCGGTAGGGGAAATGGCCAATCAGAGTGCATTTTATCATTAAGAGGACATGGATTTGGTGGCAGAGATATAACCTACTCCACAGCAAGGCTTGGAATGCAGGGCACAGTGTAAGGCACTCCTGGGATACTGCTGCTGAGGGGCAGTCTCATGAAGGAGGAACTGTGTGATGTAGGCTGCAGGAGCCAGGGGACACAGCAGGGGTACAGGCTCTGTATATGGAAAATATATGGATGGTCACATGATGTCCTGTCACACTGGAGACACTGCAGAGTGACAGACTCTGTATGGGGGACATGTGAATAACATTGTGCAACTGTGTGAAGTAATTTGAATTGGAGATAATATTGTGTGGCCACGACCATTTCTTGTAAGACCACACACCCTTTATGTTGCGAAGTCGCGTGTGGTCCCTTTATAAAGTATGGGAGGGGTGCTAGAATCTATATTCGGTTACTAAAAAATTAAGCTTGGGCCAGCCCTTACCTGCTGGCAAGGAGCCAAACAGACTACCGGGAGCTAGAGATAAACTGCAGTGCAGTATGGATGTACTGCTCCTCTCACTGCCATCGCTGTGCATACCCACTGACCTCTCAGACCCTGCTGTCACTGATACAAGCCAGAACTGGGCGGCCTCTGTTTCTGGCATTGACGCTCCTCCCCAGCGCTGTACCTACTGTCCCCTCTTCTAGCGCATGATTGTTTGCTGAAGTCTGTTACCAGCAATTCCCCACAGTCACCTTTGGTCTGCCTGGCACACTGCAGCGATTTGCGCACTCTACTGCATTACCTGGCTTCTGTTTGGGTTGGGACGATCTGCCTCTGCCTCCCTCTCTCTGTTTCTCTCCTCTCTCTCTCTCTCTCTTTCTGCTCTCTGTCCCTGACCCCCTGCTCTATCCCTCAAACTCTCACTCTCCCCTATCTTTTTTTCATTCCCAGACACCCTCTCTCTTTCGCTCCTCTCTCTGTCTTTCTTTTTTCCTGACACCCTCTCTCTCACTCCCCTCTCTCCTTCCCTGACACCTTCTCGCTCCCCCCTCTCTCTCTCACCCCCTCTCTCTATCTATCCCTGAAACTCTCTTGCTCTCCCCTCTCTTACCCCTCTCTTTGTCCCTGACACCCTCTCTATCTCTCACCCCCTCTTTCACTATCCCTGACACTCTCTTGCCCTCTCCATCTCTCTCATTCCCTCACTTTTCCTGCCCCCACCCCTTTCCTTTACAGGGGAGGAGACATTTCCCTGTTCACTACTCTGACTCTGAATGTTTACATAAGATTATACCCCTTTTCCACTAGCTCAAAAAACACGGGTAAATGCACGGGGGCGCGCATTTACCCGTGTTTTTGGCAAGTGGAAAAGGGTAAACCCGGATCAAGTGACCCGTGAATCCTACCCGGCTATTTACCTGGGTAGGACACGGGAATGATCCGGGTAGGGTGTAGTGTAAACGGGAGCCGTGTCGATGCGACACGGCTCCCGTTTACACTGTATGGATGGGCGGCGCTGGGAGATCATGTGATCTCCCTGCGCCGCCCCTGCCGTGTAGCTAGAAGCGTCACCAACCCGGCATATGCCGGGTTGTGACTGCTGATGGGAAAGGGACCGAGCACGGGTCGCAGCAGGGGGCAGCTCCCGTGTCAGGCTCCCGGCTGCGACCCGTGCTCGTAGGTGTAAAAGGGGTACGTGTGTAAGAGGAATGAAGTACCGCTCTATATAATAGCTTAAAGAGGGTCTGTTCTGTCTTATTTGTTCTGATTGAATCAATAAATTTGTGAACTGTTCAATATATGTGAACGTATTGTGCTAGATGACAAACAAGACACCAGTGTAGGTTTGGGAGAATTTGTATTAAAGATGTTAATAATCTTAGGGAATGAGTGGAGAGGTAGAAGAAATAAGTAAACGGGTATGGGTAGATTAAGTGTTGTGGACGGAGCCAAGGTGGGAAATGGACAGTACGGATGGTCTAATGGTTAGCATTACTGCCTCATAGGACTAAGGTCACGGATTTGATTCCCATCACAGCAACTGTATGGGGTTTGTATATTCTTCCTGTGCTTGCGCGGGTTTCCTCCTGGTACTCAGCTATACTCCCACAATCCAAAAATATA
Source organism: Pseudophryne corroboree (assembly GCF_028390025.1). NCBI lineage: Eukaryota > Metazoa > Chordata > Amphibia > Anura > Myobatrachidae > Pseudophryne > Pseudophryne corroboree. Next base: position 952,452,600 of record NC_086445.1, on the reverse strand, counting down.
CTGGTAGGTTAGTTAGCTCAACAAAAATGAATGCTAGAATGTAAGTGTGTCCGTGTACATGGGCAGACTAGATGGGCCAGGTGGTTCTTATCTGCCGTCGCATTCTATATACATACATACACTGCACGTACAGTGTGCAGGCTACTCAAGTACAAAATTACTATATGTATGTATATAGATATATACACATACATACATACATGAAACATGGCGAGCGAAGCGAGGGGACACGGTACACTAATTGGGGTTCCCCGTCACTTTACAAAGAAAACCACACCCAAAAAAGTTTAAAAAAAATTAATGTCGGCCATTTTCCATGTCGACCTAGTACATGTCGACCTAATGACCATGTTGATCTAATGCATGTCGACCAATAGTGGTTGTCGACCTAAGTGTTGTCGACCTAATGACCGTATCCCGTGGGGTGAGTGGGATTGTGTGACAGCGAGTGTGTATGAGTGACAACGTGTGGTGAGTGGGAATGTGTGACAGCGAGTGTGTATGAGTGACAACATGGGGTGAGTGGGAATGTGTGACACAGGGCCGGTGTCCCCAGTAGTTTTGCCCGCTGTAGCTGTGCCCTCAGTAGCTGTGCCCCCAGTAGTTTTTCCCCCAGTAGCTGTGCCCCCAGTAGTTTTGCCCCCAGTAGCTGTGCCCCCAGTAGCTGTGCCCTCAGTAGTTGTGCCCCCAGTAGTTTTGCCCCATGTGGCTGTGCCCTCAGTAGATGTGCCCACAGTAGCTGTGCCCTCTGTGGCTGTGCCCTCAGTAGATGTGCCCACACTATTTTGCCCCCTGTAGCTGTGCCCTCAGTAGTTGTGCCCCCAGTAGTTTTGACCCCTGTGGCTGTGCCCTCAGTAGATGTGCCCTCTGTAGCTGTGCCCCCAGTAGTTTTGCCTCCAGTAGCTGTGCCCTCAGTACATGTGCCCCCAGTAGTTTTGCCCCCTGTAGCTGTGCCCTCAGTACATGTGCCCCCAGTAGCTGTGCCCTCTGTAGCTGTGCCCCCAGTAGTTTTGCCTCCAGTAGCTGTGCCCTCAGTACATGTGCCCCCAGTAGTTTTGCCCCCTGTAGCTGTGCCCTCAGTACATGTGCCCTGTCGAATACTGTGACTGAGGCAACCTGCTGAAGGCCTAACAGTTATGTGTGTGCACTACGGGATAGTACGTATATTATGTATACATCCAATAAGCAAAGGGTTCTCATATTCACTAGTATAATATGAAAGCATAACAGAATCCATTTTGATTCTAGCTAGATGATATAGCAAATTCATCTTGAACTTTATACACACCCTGAGAGAAAAACAACTTTGTTGGCTAAGTATTGTTTCCAACTACGCACTTTCTAAAAGCTCATAGAGTACAGATGTAATTCCTAATATGGACACAGTTGAAGCTCACGAGTATCTTTTTAGTATTCTTGACAATTGTCCCAATATTGCATAACTCTATTGCCTAACATTGTATTCCTGAGGTATGAAATCATATGGGAGGAATATACAAAAGGGGCGTAACTGTGTATTATATAAAACTCATTGTTGATACGTGTATCTGGTTGTTGTTAAATGATTTGACACAGGACAAGAGAATGCTACCTCTCCCCTGTATACGGGCGTGGCCCTTTGAATAAATAATAATTGATTTTTATAAATCCATTTTCAATTCATTCTTTTACCTAACAACCCAAACAGCAACAAGATGGTTAATTTAGTTAATCCAAGAGAATTCAACAGATGGGGGCTCGCAATCGTTGGAACTATAGATCTCGATCTCTTCATCAAATTCTCAAAGGGGTGTGCCAGCCAGCCAGCAGCTGATGATGGAAGGAACATCCCAAATCATTACAGCACTGGTAAGTATAGAATACCATGGTATGTGCTGTATTCCAGTAAATGCTGTTTCTATACCTGCCAGCTGTCTGTGTGATTGTATTTTTTATAATATGAGAATGAGAAGTGGAGAGATTGACAAACTAGTAAAATAACTCAGGGACCTGTTTGTTGTTGCTTGTTTGTAAAATTAATACCAAAATTATGTCCAAATCGGTTGAAGGACCAAGTAACTCGGAAATGATGATTGACAGATGCTGTTGCATGTAAATAAGAATACCAAAATTAATTCAAAGATTTGAGCAAAGAAACAGTGACCTGTGTTTTTTTACTCTATGAATGATTGCGTGAATAAGTGCTTTGGACCAAGAGCCAAATAAAGTAAAAAGCACATAGACCACCTCCCCTTGTTAGTCAGCTACACATGTGTAAGAAGAGTACTTTAAATAAATAGAGTGAACAACCCGAGGTTATAGGGATGATATGTAATTGAGTGTAATAATATATTGCAATACTGAGCTACTAAGAGCTGCTGGTTGTTTTAAGCAACCATAACATGGCATGTTGCTTTGTGATAGTAGTCTGTGATAAGAGGATCTACTGCAGCTTCCCAGTTGACAGACGTGTCGCGTGTGTGAAAAATTGCAGGGATTGCAAATTTTTCCAGCGTATGGGAAGGGCAGGGAGGATTAACTCTAAGTGTGCATATCATGTATGGAAGAAATATTCCATAGAAGCACGAATTTTGTATAGTACTGTGACAAAGGGTACAGTATATGTTTTGCATTTCAATCATGCTGAATAATATTGGCCTGATCAACCAATACTAAGCGTATTTTGAAATCGGCAAAACTGTTGAAATCTGCAGGAAATTGAAGTTTGCAAACTGTATTTAAATTTTTGTATTATGGTTTTGTGTGTGGAACATAATGTTCAGTTAAGTATATTCTCAGATCTGTGTCTAATAGAAACCTTCTGTCTGTGATTGGCATGGTTACAAGTTTTGAAATAAGGGATATATATATAGATATATATATATATATATATATATATATTTATTTATTTGTGAACTGAGGAAACAAAAGTTGATGTCCGTGTTCAAAATGGCTTTTGGCAGATCTGTAGTTAAAAATATGTGTTTATCTAATGTTACTATCTAACTATGAAGTGAAGTTTCCATATGGTATTGTTTAACACGTAAATATTCTTTAATGCAATATATTGTGAGAAGGTCTGCCAGCAGAAAAAGAAAAGAAAAGAAAACCCCTTCAGTTTCCAATGCTGTGTAAAAGCACAGAGAGCTAGGGGGCTAGCGCAGAAACGTGCCCCCTCCTTTCCAGCAGCAGTGTAAGCCATGACGCAGTAAAGAAAGAAAAAAAAAGTGTTCAGTGAGCTTTGATTTTTTTCATCTAATAAGATGGATCATAATAAGCATAAGTCAGGGGTTTCCAATTTTTTTTAATCATGTGGCCCTAGAATATCAGAATTTTTTTCACGACACCCCTAGGGAAAAAAAATGTATTATTGAGAAATGTAAAAATAGATATTACATTAAGTAGATGGCGTTTATATGTCATCCTTAGAGTCAGTTGTGTGGTGAGGGAGATTTGCTTCTGTTTGGCCACATATTTTGGCAGCCACCAGCACTGGATAATTTGAATTGGTCCTGTATCACCAACCCAGGAAACCCCTGCAAGTGTCCTAGGCACCCCAGGGAGCTACGGTACACAGTTTGGGAACCTCTGCATAAGCAATACTCTAGAAATGTTTGTTATACAAACTATCTACTCCTGTTTTAATATAAAAACTAATATCTTTACCAGATAACCTGTAGAAAATGCTGCCAATTTCTTTCTACAGCATAATTGTTATCAGAAAAAAAAATAAAAATAAAAATCCCAGCAACAGATGTGGGCTAGAGATGTCAGCGCTAACAGCGTTAAAGCTAACAGATCTGCATCTGGCAGACAGTCCAGAAGACAACGCCCTAACTCTGGTGAACTAGATGGGAAAAGAGTTTTCGAAACAGCAGCTAAAATCATAGGGAAAGATAAAGGAATACGCATTCTTTAATGTATATGCTGTAAATCAAACATTGCGACAAGCAATTAATCACTACGATTCCAGTATTAACATACTTTTAGACAATTCTTCAAAGTTATTTGGAAGAAACCTAATGTAAAAGTTACAGTGTAAAATCATACTACATCACGGATTAGGTATTTCTAAAGATTCCAGGAAGGTTTAAAGAATTAAGCATTATTAATCTACAAAAGAGACAGGAAAGTCAGAATTTGAATCATGGCATGGTCCAATCGTTGGTTCAATAGTGGTAGAATTACACCTAAGCCTCTGCTTTGTCTCTCTTCTATATCATTTTTTTTGTTATTCTTTTTGGAATCCAGCAAAGATATGTTATCCAGCAAAGATATATTATCCAGAGACTGATTCAAAACTACTAAATGATTTGACGATTCAAATGGGTCACACAAATTATTTAAACAGTTACAAGAATATCAAAAGCTGCAAGAACCTTGGAAAGATATTTAACCAACACGAAAACACACAGTCCAGCACAGGACAATCACTAAAGAGAGTGAAGACGGTGTTATGGTGAGAAGTTGCTTATGTTTTGGTTCCATTACAGATCGCATAGGATGGTCCTGGGCAAGTACCGCTGACTACTGATACAGCCGTTGCAAAGGCTGCAGAAGAAGGACACCTAGATCCATGAGCTTGCAATTAAATGAAAAGGTCAGAGACCAGAGCTTAAAGGAACCTAACACTAAAAAAAACTATTGTATGGAGATACAATACAGAGACTGTTACTACTGTTACTACTACAGAGTTGTATTTGAATGAACCCTTCAATCAAGATAGAGATGATTCTGATCATTGATAATAGACTATGTGCTTATAAGCTAATATCCTACAGAACTTTTAACTTTTCTGAAAGTATACGGGAGCGACGTTATTTATAACAGCATCAGGACTTAATTTATTTATTTTTTCTTTGAAGAGAGAGCGAGCAAACGTGTGGTGTAGGTATGAGTACTCATCCATTATTGTGGATGGGAATTATTTCAATAAGACCTTCCTTCCTCTTTTCTTTTCTAAGCAGGAAATCCAGAGGGATTTATGACTGGTGTAACGAACACACACTTTGAAAAACGTGGTTGTGAGTATTATACTCCACTTGAAGACAGATGTATAGATTAATGCATGGATAATTTAAATAATTTAGGATATTATTCTGAGGAGTATCCAGTCCAGCAATACCATTAATTGTTGGAAAGATTTTAAGTACTGCAGCTATATAAATTGTATTGCTAATCATTATTTAAGACTATAATAGCAGGCCAAAGTTCTCTATGCAATTTACATTTGATGTGATTACCAAAACTTTATAGAGTCGTGACTCGTGATAATAGTGAAACACGGTACATGTTTATAGATACAACAGTATCTCAAGAAAGAACCACTGGTGATAATATTAGCTACACATATCGGGTGTATTTCAGTTAGTGGAAATAAAATAGGTCAATAATACAGAAAAAAAAATGATCTTATGTAGATAGAAAAGGTTGATTTAAGGGAATGTGAAAGGATTGTTACAATATACTAACCTAAGGTTTCTAGATGTGCTAGATATAATGAGTCAGGTATATATATAGTAATGGTTACATATGATGTTCATTAAAGTTTATGATGTAATATGTATTTTACTAGGAGTAGATTCAAAGGTTAAAAGAAGATATCATACATAACGGGGAATGGTAGTTGTCACCATGTCCTTAGGATATGATATATAATTGGTTACCTATTAATTCTAAAAATGTTTGTTATTTAAGAAGATTGATTTAGCAATTTTATACAAAAACATATATTAACTTGAGAAAAGTTTTCTTGTAGGATGAACTATTCCTAAAAAGAGTAATTGACTCAGTAATCAGGAAACATGTTTCTGCCACCAGAGTATCAATAAAACCTCGAAGTGGTAAAGGTGGCTAATAAGTTCTCCTATGGCTAATGAAGTCGTATGATTAATCAACTGGAAGTTGACGTTTTATTTCAATTAAATTATTGATAACATGATTGGTCTTTATGATAGGATATTCCAGAACTGTGGACATTTGTGATGATTCCAGGACATTGGACATGAACTATTACGATACCATATTGTTCTACATTCTTTAATACCACAAATTGGAGGATATTGTTGATTTCCGGAAACAGCACTTTGAGCTCACTGCTGTGCTTATTTGACCAAAGACATTACGGATCCTGATACGTGTAATGCCAAGTATATAAAGGAGGTCCATGATATAAAAGAACTTTAACCAAGGCATTATGATATGGACTGGAAAAGATAAATGTTTAAATCCTAGTATTCAATTTCAGGATTAGGAAAATGTTTTTTTTAAGTATATTGTAGGTGATTGTATGTGATGATGTATTCTGTGATGAGGTTTATTCTTTGGTATCCCCGATGTGATTATAGACATTCATTTGATGTTCACCGCATACAGGTGCGGCCTATGTTGTATTTAGAAGGCTACTGTCAGACGCAGAATAGCAATACTACATGAAAAGATTATTAGTGAACTATACGTTCCCAGAAATTCTCTTGAGATGACAGGGCACATGGATAATGTCCCTGATCAAAGGGTGGAGCTGTCGAATACTGTGACTGAGGCAACCTGCTGAAGGCCTAACAGTTATGTGTGTGCACTACGGGATAGTACGTATATTATGTATACATCCAATAAGCAAAGGGTTCTCATATTCACTAGTATAATATGAAAGCATAACAGAATCCATTTTGATTCTAGCTAGATGATATAGCAAATTCATCTTGAACTTTATACACACCCTGAGAGAAAAACAACTTTGTTGGCTAAGTATTGTTTCCAACTACGCACTTTCTAAAAGCTCATAGAGTACAGATGTAATTCCTAATATGGACACAGTTGAAGCTCACGAGTATCTTTTTAGTATTCTTGACAATTGTCCCAATATTGCATAACTCTATTGCCTAACATTGTATTCCTGAGGTATGAAATCATATGGGAGGAATATACAAAAGGGGCGTAACTGTGTATTATATAAAACTCATTGTTGATACGTGTATCTGGTTGTTGTTAAATGATTTGACACAGGACGAGAGAATGCTACCTCTCCCCTGTATACGGGCGTGGCCCTTTGAATAAATAATAATTGATTTTTATAAATCCATTTTCAATTCATTCTTTTACCTAACGACCCAAACAGCAACAAGATGGTTAATTTAGTTAATCCAAGAGAATTCAACAGCCCCCAGTAGCTGTGCCCTCTGTAGCTGTGCCCCCAGTAGTTTTGCCTTCAGTAGCTGTGCCCTCAGTACATGTGCCCCCAGTAGTTTTGCCCCCTGTAGCTGTGCCCTCAGTACATGTGCCCCCAGTAGCTGTGCCCTCTGTAGCTGTGCCCCCAGTAGTTTTGCCTCCAGTCAGAGGCGGAACTACCGCCAGTGCAACCAGTGCGTTGCACTGGGGCCCGCCACTGTCCAGGGGCCCAAAGCATGTAATGAGTCAAACTGACTCATTACATGCCGCTGTGTGCTGCGGGTAACCGCTGCCCGCAGCACACAGCCGCCCGCAGTACACAGGAGTCTGAGAGGAGCGCAGCGGTCACGGGCACGGGGGTAAGGAGAAGGAGGGAGGTGGAGGAGGGAGCCGCAGCAGCGCTTTGCTACTGGTTGAGGCGCTGCTGCTGCTGTCCCTTTGCTTCACTATAGGCTGTCTTCCAAGAACAACCTATAGTGAAGCAGAGGGACAGCAGCAGCAGCGCCTCCACCAATAACACAGCACTGCTGCGGCTCCCTGCTCCACCTCCCTCCTCCTCCTTCTCTCCTGCCTGGGATCTCTGCCAGAAGCTGCACCGAGGAGCCTGAGCCAGCGGAGAGGGTAAGTATAATTCTTTCTTTCTTTCTTTCTTTCTTTCTTTCTTTCTTTCTTTCTTTCTTCAAAAAGGGGGACTGTCTTCCGCAATGTGTAAAAAGGGGGAATCTTTGCCGCTATGTGTAAAAAGGGCACGCTGTCTGCTGTTATGTGTAAAAAGAGGAATCTGTCTGCCGTAAGGTGTAAAAGGGTCTCTACTAGGGAAGCCAATCCCGGGCCATTTTTTCAATCCCGGGTATCGGGATTGAAAAATGGCCAATCCCGGGATTCCCGGGATACCCGGGATTGGCTTTAAGATAGGTGGCCGCCCCCTCGCCCCACCCCGCCCTGCCCGCTCCGCCCATATAACTTACCATATACCGAGGGCGGGTGGGAGAGGATCATCCTTTGATTGCTGCTGATGGCTCCTGACAGCGCAGCGTGACCTTTCACGCTGTGCTGGGGACCCGGATGGAGGAAGCCGGGCAGCATCTGAGCGCCCTGTGGACGCTCAACGCTGATCCCTCAATCCCCGGGATTGGAGCTTCCAATCCCGGGATTGAATCCTTGCCATTTTTGGGCCTAAATCCCTGGATTCCGCCGATCCCGACCCCGGGATTGGCCACCATAGTCTCTGCCTGGTGTAGTGGTGCTACTGTGCGGTGTAATTTGAATAATGGAGACTACTGTGCACCGTTTTATGAGTTGGTATTATTTTGTGGCCACACCCCTTCCCCACGAAGCCACGCCACTATGTATTTTTGCGGGCACCTACGGCGTGCGCTGCCCCTGTTTTGCATGCAGGGGTGGGGCTCCAATGCCGTTTCTTGCACACAGTGCTAAAATGTCTAGTTACGGCACTGTTGCTAGGTATCCATTTCTCTGGCCCTGAACAGGTCCCCCTCACCAGATCCTCTCCAGGGGTGAGGGGGTGGACTTGGATGGGATGGGGGGGGCCCAAAACATTTTGTCGCACCTGGGCCCACCGCTCGCTAGTTCCGCCACTGCCTCCAGTAGCTGTGCCCTCAGTACATGTGCCCCCAGTAGTTTTGCCCCCTGTAGCTGTGCCCTTAGTAGATGTGCCCATAGTAGACGCTTATTTAAAAAAAAAATACTTACCAGTCCCGCTCCTACTTCCCGACCGCTGCTGCTGCTGTCCTCCGTCTCCGCCCACCGCTCCTCGAATCTATGGGATAGACGTTATGATGTCTCTCCCATAGCGCCGCACACTGCACAGACACTAGAGGTCAATTATGACCTCTATCGTCAGCAGCAGCTTCCACAATGGCGTGCAGTGAGCGATGACATCAGGCGCACCGCACAGCACCAGTAGTGGCTCTTGCCATGGCAGCAGCGGCGTCGCCCTCAGGACAGCAGCGCCCCGAAAAAACCTGCTTGCCCGTGGCAAGAGCTGCTACTGGTGTGACAGCGAGTGTGTATGTGTGACAATGTGAGGTGAGTGGTAATGTGCGACAGCGAGTGTGTATGTGTGACAATGTGAGGTGAGTGGAAATGTGTGACAGCGAGTGTATATGTGTGACAATGTGGTGTGAGTGGGTATGTGTTACAGTGAGTGAGAATGTGTGACAGCGAGTGTGTATGTGTGACAATGTGGGGTGAGTGGGAATGTGTGACAGCGAGTGTGTATGTGTGACAATGTGGTGTGATTGGGTATGTGTTACAGTGAGTGAAAATGTGTGACAGCGAGTGTGTATGTGTGACAATGTGGTGTGAGTGGGCATGTGTTACAGTGAGTGAGAATGTGTGACAGCGAGTGTGTATGTGTGACAATGTGGGGTGAGTGGGAATGTGTGACAGCGAGTGTGTATGTGTGACAATGTGGTGTGAGTGGGTATGTGTTACAGTGAGTGAGAATGTGTGACAGCGAGTGTGTATGTGTGACAATGTGGTGTGATTGGGTATGTGTTACAGTGAGTGAGAATGTGTGACAGCGAGTGTGTATGTGTGACAATGTGAGGTGAGTGGTAATGTGTGACAGCGAGTGTGTATGTGTGACAATGTGGGGTGAGTGGGAATGTGTGACAGCGAGTGTGTATGTGTGACAATGTGGTGTAAGTGGGTATGTGTTACAGTGAGTGAGAATGTGTGACAGCGAGTGTGTATGTGTGACAATGTGGTGTGATTGGGTATGTGTTACAGTGAGTGAGAATGTGTGACAGCGAGTGTGTATGTGTGACAATGTGGTGTGAGTGGGTATGTGTTACAGTGAGTGAGAATGTGTGACAGCGAGTGTGTATGTGTGACAATGTGGGGTGAGTGGGAATGTGTGACAGCGAGTGTGTATGTGTGACAATGTGGTGTGAGTGGGTATGTGTTACAGTGAGTGAGAATGTGTGACAGCGAGTGTGTATGTGTGACAATGTGGTGTGAGTGGGTATGTGTTACAGTGAGTGAGAATGTGTGACAGCGAGTGTGTATGTGTGACAATGTGGGGTGAGTGGGTATATGTTATAGTGAGTGAGAATGTGTGACAGCGAGTGTGTATGTGTGACAATTTGGGGTGAGTGGCTATATGTTATAGTGAGTGGTAATGTGTGACAGCGAGTGTGTATGTGTGACAATGTGTGACAGTGAGTGGGTATGTGTGACAATGTGGTGTGAGTGGGTATGTGTTACAGTGAGTGAGAATGTGTGACAGTGGGGGTGAGTGGGAAAGTGTTATGGGGTGGGGGTGGCGTACACTGACTGGGCAAGGGCCTGCCTACCTGCCTGCTACAATCGGGGGCTGCACAGGGCTGATAACAGAAGATAAAGCCTGTCCTAGTGAGATAACAGCCCAGCCCTGCAAGGTTCCAGCACCACAGCCTCAGTCACAAAGGGGGTCATTCCGAGTTGATCGCTAGCTGCCGTTGTTTGCAGCGCAGCGATCAGGCTAAAAAATCAGCATTTCTGCGCATGCGTATGGGCCGCAGTGCGCACGCGCGACATACTTTCACAAAAAAATATGCAGTTTTACACAAGGTCTAGCGACGCTTTTCTGTTGCAATGCTGATCGGTGAGTGATTGACATGAGTATGAATGGGGCATTTCTGGGAGGTAACTAACCATTTTCCAGGGATTGTGCTAAAAAATGCAGGCGTGCCTGGGGAAACGGGGGAGTGGCTGGCCGGACGCAGGGCGTGTTTGTGACATCTAAACAGGAACTAAACAGACTGAAGTGATCGCAAGGTAGGAGTAGGTCTGCAGCTACTCAGAAACTGCTTGAAAAAATTTCAGCACTGTTCTGCTAACCTTTCGTTCGCAATTCTGCTAAGCTAAAGGCCCGTACACACTGGTCGATATATCGGCCGTTCTCTTGAACGGCCGATATATCGCGGGACCGTCGGCCAGTGTGTACGGCCGATACGTCTGTGAACTCCGTTGTTCACAGACGTATCGCGTCGGCCGCGCAGCACAGCCGACGGCCAATATATCTACCAATATATTGGCGCGTCCCTGTGTGTGTACGGGGCGGTCGGCCGACCGCCCGTACACATGCTGCGGCGGCCGGCGGTGATTGACAGCTGAACTGGGCGGGCGTGTGTACACGCCCGCCCAGTTCATGACGTCAGTCCCTGACGGATCGAGCAGTGTGTATGCACAACACACTGCCCGATCCGTCCATAGATATATCTGCAGATCAATTGATCTGCAGATATATCTGTTAGTGTGTACCCACCTTAAGATACACTCCCAGAGGGCGGCGGCCTAGCGTGTGCACTGCTGCTAAAAGCATCTAGGGAGCGATCAACTCGGAATGAGGGCCAAAGTGGCAATAAATAATACAGGCAGCCCATTTAATTTAAATGTGAAGAATATTACACACCCCTGAGAAATAACAACCAATAATTTAAGGGGAATGAATCAGGAACGAAAATATAGTGTTATGGATTGTTTGAAGATAGATAGATAGATAGATAGATAGATAGATAGATAGATAGATAGATAGATAGATAGATAGATAGATAGATAGATAGATGGGTGATCTTCAGTATACCGAATGTCAGGATCCCGGCGTACAGTATACCGGCGCCAGATTCCCGACACCCGGCATACCGACAGATATTCTCCCTCATGGGGGTCCACGACCCCCCTGGAGGGAGAATAAATAGCGTGGCGAGCCCGCAAGGGGCTCCTTTGCGCTCACCACGCTGTCGGTATGCCGGTGGTCGGGCTCCCGGTGCCGGTATGCTGGTCACCGGGAGCCCGGCCGCCGGCATACCATACTACACCCAGATAGGTAGATAGTGTTAAATTAGCAGTGCGGGTCCTGGACTTGCTTTTTCTGCTTTCTACCCAATTCAGAATAAGCCTGATTTACTGTATGCTTAAAATACTGTAAGTGACAGTATTCGGTAGTCAGCTAAAAGTATTTAACTATAATTCATCTCAGCTACAATATGTTATGACCTAATTTCCTAGGTGCATACACCAAATGATAAATGCTGTTGTATTACATTCCACTCTAAGATTGCATAATTCTTTTTCTAAGACTTTCTTAAAGTCTGTTAGGTTCCATATTGCGTGTTCATCTTCTCTGCCATGCGCTGCTATAGTAGACATTTAACCGACGTATGGGTGTGAAGAAAATTCAGACTGTAGGAATGTTTATAATATTTATTGAAGTTCGCTTTGTTCCTGCTCATTGTAATTTGATGCTTGTTTGGACCTCTCCGCCGCCCATTTCAAACTTAGCATTTTTCAAGCTGATTTTGTAATGCTTCTGCTTTGTCTAATGACTAATCCTATCTGACCACTCTCACCTTTTTATAGACAACTGTTTATTAAACTTCCACCACTACTCTTACTGATAACTGTAAGTACAACCAAATGGTCCAGGCATATTCCTAAGTTTGTGACAAAGTGTACTTAAATTCCAGGCAAGTTCAGGGCAGGCAGCAATGAAGGCAATGTACAAGTCAAGCAAACAAGATATTTGACTTAAGTGTTGTATTGGCCTAGGAAGCATTGATGACCAATTCCATCGTGGGCATACTCATCAATTACTTGGCTCCATAGGAAATGTGGGATATGAGGATCCAGTGATAATATCTGTCCAGGATGATTTAACTTTTGGGCCTTTCCGCTCTGTATTTATCTAGTCATAATATTTTCACAAATTACACTGAATTGTGGAATATAAAATAATAATTATTGATCATAATGAGATTTGCTCATAACAGAGCTATTGCCATTTGCAAGTTTCACAGAAACAAAGGAAAACTGCAGGTGCACACTCTAAGCACTAAGAACACTAGTAATCAGAAAATTCTAATACATTACTGTTGTAATACTAAATGTAACACTTTATCAGACTTCTGCTTTTTACTAAAGTAACAGTTTTTAACACGTCAGTTACAACAGTAGTTCTTACATATCTTACTCTTATAGCACTTAAGCTGCTACTTCTTATTAATGTAAAACTTTTTAACACATTAAACTGCTACTTTTTGCTAGTGTAATTCTTTGGGGTGGTTGGGTTATTTTGCTAAGAACCTACCTTATACTCCAAGTTAAATGACAGCGTTTATTATAATTGTTCTGTTTCTTAGTGCATAGAGGCCCAAATGTATTAAGCCTTAACAAGAGATAAAGTGGAGACGGATAAAGAGTGACAAATGACCAGCCAGCTATCTCCTAACTGTCATTTTTCAAACACAGGCTGTGAAATGACAGTTAGGAAGCTGATTGTCTGGTGATTTATCACTCCTTACAGTATGTATCTCAACTTTTTCTCTTGTTAAGGTTTAATACATAAGCCAGAGTGTGCACCTGCATTTTTTCTTTTTTCTTGTTATGTTTAGAATTGGTGTGTCCAGTACAGCCTCCCTTACCCCTCCTATTTGCAAGTTAGTATGCACAAATAAATATTTAATATGTATATTGGTTGCTGATTAGTCATACTGGTTATTGACTATTAATACTGTATATGCCCAAGACATGCAGGCAACTGATTACCAGTGAACACATTACGTACAGTATGTTCTATGAGGAGTGCTACAAGAAAGCCTCAGAACACAAACTCCTTGTTTATCAAGATTAATACTATTTTATTTTTCAAAAAGATTGTAGTACAGTAAGCATGTACTTTGGCATGCACCCAGCAATGTACTTCAGAACTAGAGATGTGCACCGGAAATTTTTCGGGTTTTGTGTTTTGGATTCGGTTCCATGGCCGTGTTTTGGATTCGGACGCGTTTTGGCAAAACCTCCCTGAAAATTTTTTGTCGAATTCGGGTGTGTTTTGGATTCGGGTGTTTTTTTTACAAGAAACCCTCAAAAACAGGTTAAATCATAAAATTTGGGGGTAATTTTGATCCCATAGTATTATTAACCTCAATAACCACAATTTCCACTCATTTCCAGTCTATTCTGAACACCTCACACCTCACAATATATTATTTTTAGTCCTAAAATTTGCACCGAGGTCACTGGATGACTAAGCCAAGCGACCCAAGTGGCCGGCACAAACACCTGGCCCATCTAGGAGTGGCACTGCAGTGTCAGACAGGATGGCACTTAAAAAAATTAGCCCCAAACATCACATGATGCAAAGATAAATAAAAAAAAGAGGTGCAAGATGGAATTGTCCTTGGGCTCTCCCACCCACCCTTATGTTGTATAAACAGGACATGCACACTTTAAAAAACCCATCATTTCAGCGACAGGGTCTGCCACATGACTGTGGCTGAAATGACTGGTTGGTTTGGGCCCCCACCAAAAAAGAAGCAATCAATCTCTCCTTGCACAAACTGGCTCTACAGAGGCAAGATGTCCACCTCCTCCTCATCTTCCGATTCATCACCCTTTTCACTGTGTACATCCCCCTCCTCACAGATGATTAATTCGTCCCCACTGGAATCCACCATCTCAGGTCCCTGTGTACTTTCTGGAGGCAATTGCTGGTGAATGTCTCCACGGAGGAATTGATTATAATTCATATTGATGAACATCATCTTCTCCACATTTTCTGGAAGTAACCTCGTACGCTGATCGCTGACAAGTGACCGGCTGAACTAAACACTCTTTCGGAGTACACACTGGAGGGAGAACAGCTTAGGTAAAATAAAGCCAGTTTGTGCAAGGGCCTTTAAATTGCCTCTTTTTCCTGCCAGTATACGTACGGACTGTCTGACGTGCCTACTTGGATGCGGTCATTCATATAATCCTCCACCATTCTTTCAATGGTGACAGAATCATATGCAGTGACAGCAGACGACATGTCAGTAATCGTTGGCAGGTCCTTCAGTCCGGACCAGATGTTAGCACTCGCTCCTGACTGCCCTACATCACTGCCAGCGGCTGGTTTTGGAAATCTGATCCTTTTCCTGGCAGCTCCAGTGGCAGGAGAAAATGAAGGAGGAGCTATTGGCGGGTCACATTCCGCTTGACTTGACAAGTGTCTCACCAGCAGGTCTTTGAACATCTGCAGACTTGTGTCTGCCAGAAAGAGAGATACAACGTAGGCTTTAAACCTAGGATCGAGCACGGTGGCCAAAATGTAGTGCTCTGATTTCAACAGATTGACCACCTGTGAATCCTGGTTAAGCGAATGAAGGGCTCCATCCATAAGTCCCACATGCCTAGCGGAATCGCTCTGTTTTAGCTCCGCCTTCAATGTCTCCAGCTTCTTCTGCAAAAGCCTGATGAGGGGAATGACCTGACTCAGGCTGTCAGTGTCTGAACTGACTTCACGTGTGGCAAGTTCAAAGGGTTGCAGAACCTTGCACAACGTTGAAATCATTCTCCACTGTGCTTGAGTCAGGTGCATTCCCCCTCCTTTGCCTATATCGTAGGCAGATGTATAGGCTTGAATGGCCTTTTGCTGCTCTTCCATCCTCTGAAGCATATAGAGGGTTGAATTCCACCTCGTTACCACCTCTTGCTTCAGCTGATGGCGGGGCAGGTTCGGGAGTGTTTGCTGCTGCTCCAGTCTTCGGCACGCGGTGGCTGAATGCCGAAAGTGACCCGCAATTCTTCTGGCCACCGATAGCATCTCTTGCATGCCCTATCATTTTTTAAATAATTCTGCACCACCAAATTCATTGTATGTGCAAAACATGGGACGTGCTGGAATTTGCCCAAATGTAATGCACGCACAATATTGGTGGCGTTGTCCGATGTCACAAATCCCCAGGAGAGTCCAATTGGGGTAAGCCAATCTGCGATGATGTTCCTCAGTTTCCATAAGAGGTTGTCAGCTGTGTGCCTCTTATGGAAAGCGGTGATACAAAGCATAGCCTGCCTAGGAACGAGTTGGCGTTTGCGAGATGCTGCTACTGGTGCTGCCGCTGCTGTTCTTGCTGCAGGAGGCAATACATCTACCCAGTAGGCTGTCACAATCATATAGTCCTGAGTCTGCCCTGCTTTACTTGTCCACATGTCCGTGGTTAAGTGGATACTGGGTACAACTGCATTTTTTAGGACACTGGTGAGTCTTTTTCTGACGTCTGTGTACATTCTCGGTATCGTCTGCCTAGAGAAGTGGAACCAAGATGGTATTTGGTACCGTGGACACACTACCTCAAGAAATTCTCTAATTGCCTGTGAACTAACGCCGGATACTGGACGCACGTCTAACACCAACACAGCTGCCAAGGCCTGAGTTATCTGCTTTGCAACAGGATGACTGCTGTGATATTTCATCTTCCTCACAAAGGACTGTTGGACAGTCAATTGCTTACTGGAAGTAGTACAAGTGGTCTTCCGACTTCCCCTCTGGGATGATGATCGACTTCCAGCAGCAACAACAGCAGCGCCAGCAATAACAACAGCAGCAGTAGGCATTCCACTCAAGGATCCATCAGAGGAATCCCAGTCAGGAGAGGACTCGCCAGACTTGCCAGTGACATGGCCTGCAGGACTATTAGCGTTCCTGTCTAAGCGGGAAATTGACATTGAGGGAGTTGGTGGTGTGGTTTGCAAGAGCTTGGGTACAAGAGGAAGAAGGGATTTAGCTGTCAGTGGACTGCTTCCACTGTCACCCAAAGTTTTTGAACCTGTCAATAACTTCTGATGAATGTGCTCCAGGTGACGTTTAAGGGAGGATGTTCCTAGGTGGTTAACATCCTTACCCCTACTTATTACAGCGTGACAAAGGCAATACACGGCTTGACACCTGTTGTCCGCATTTCTGTTAAAATAATTCCATAATGAAGAGGTGATTTTTTTTGTAATTTGACCAGGCATGTCAATGGCCATATTCATCCCACGGACAACAGGTGTCTCCCCGGGTGCCTGACTTAAACAAACCACCTCACCATCAGATTCCTCCTTGTTAATTTCCTCCTCAGCGCCAGCAACACCCATATCCTCATCCTGACGTACTTCAACAGTGACATCTTCAATTTCAATATCAGGAACTGGACTGTGGGTGCTCCTTCCAGCACTTGCAGGGGGCGTGCAAATGGTGGAAGGCGCCACCTCTCCCCGTCCAGTGTTGGGAAGGTCAGGCATCGCAACCGACACAATTGGACTCTCCTTGGGGATTTGTGATTTAGAAGAACGTACAGTTCTTTGCTGTGCTTTTGCCAGCTTAAGTCTTTTCATTTTTCTAGCGGGAGGATGAGTGCTTCCATCCTCATGTGAAGCTGAACCACTAGCCATGAACATAGGCCAGGACCTCAGCCGTTCCTTGCCACTTCGTGTAGTAAATGGCATATTGGCAAGTTTACGCTTCTCCTCAGATGCTTTTAATTTAGATTTTTGGGTCATTTTACTTAACTTTTGTTTCTCTATCGTCCTAGTGGATGCTGGGGTTCCTGAAAGGACCATGGGGAATAGCGGCTCCGCAGGAGACAGGGCACAAAAAGTAAAGCTTTTTCCGATCAGGTGGTGTGCACTGGCTCCTCCCCCTATGACCCTCCTCCAGACTCCAGTTAGATTTTTGTGCCCGGCCGAGAAGGGTGCAATCTAGGTGGCTCTCCTAAAGAGCTGCTTAGAAAAAGTTTAGCTAGGTTTTTTATTTTACAGTGATTCCTGCTGGCAACAGGATCACTGCAGCGAGGGACTGAGGGGAGAAGGAGTCAACTCACCTGCGTGCAGGATGGATTGGCTTCTTGGCTACTGGACATCAAGCTCCAGAGGGACGATCACAGGTACAGCCTGGATGGTCACCGGAGCCACGCCGCCGGCCCCCTTGCAGATGCTGAAGTCAGAAGAGGTCCAGAATCGGCGGCTGAAGACTCCTGCAGTCTTCAAAAGGTAGCGCACAGCACTGCAGCTGTGCGCCATTTTCCTCTCAGCACACTTCACACGGCAGTCACTGAGGGTGCAGGGCGCTGGGAGGGGGGCGCCCTGGGAGGCAAATGATTACCTATAAAGGCTAAAAATACCTCACATATAGCCCTAGAGGCTATATGGAGATATTTAACCCCTGCCTAATTTTTCTAAATAGCGGGAGACGAGCCCGCCAGAAAAGGGGCGGGGCCTATCTCCTCAGCACACGGCGCCATTTCCTCTCACAGCTCCGCTGGTCAGGACGGCTCCCAAGTCTCTCCCCTGCACTGCACTACAGAAACAGGGTAAAACAGAGAGGGGGGGGCACATTTATGGCGATATTTTGATATAACAAAGCAGCTATAAGGGAGCACTTATTATAAGGCTATCCCTGATATATATATATAGCGCTTTTGGTGTGTGCTGGCAAACTCTCCCTCTGTCTCCCCAAAGGGCTAGTGGGTCCTGTCTTCGTTAGGAGCATTCCCTGTGTGTCTGCTGTGTGTCGGTACGTGTGTGTCGACATGTATGAGGACGATATTGGTGTGGAGGCGGAGCAATTGCCAAATATGAGGATGTCACCCCCTAGGGAGTCGACACCAGAATGGATGCCTTTATTTATGGAACTACGGGATAGTGTCAACACGCTAAAGCAGTCGTTTGACGACATGAGGCGGCCGGACAATCAATTAGTGCCTGTCCAGGCGACTCAAACACCGTCAGGGGCTGTGAAACGCCCTTTGCCTCAGTCGGTCGACACAGACCCAGACACAGGCGATGACTCCAGTGGTGACGGTGACGAATCAACCGTATTTTCCAGTAGGGCCACACGTTATATGATTTTGGCAATGAAGGAGGCGTTACATTTAGCTGATACTACAGGTACCACTAAACAGGGTATTATGTGGGGTATGAAAAAACTACCTATAGTTTTTCCTGAATCAGAAGAATTAAATGACGTGTGTAATGAAGCGTGGGTTGCCCCTGATAAAAAGCTGATAATTTCAAAGAAATTATTGGCATTATACCCTTTCCCGCCAGAGGTTAGGGAGCGCTGGGAAACACCTCCTAGGGTGGACAAGGCGCTAACACGCTTATCTAAACAAGTGGCGTTACCCTCTCCTGAGACGGCCGCACTTAAAGATCCATCAGATAGGAGGATGGAAAATATCCAAAAAAGTATATACACACATGCAGGTGTTATACTACGACCAGCTGTAGCGACTGCCTGGATGGGCAGTGCTGGGGTAGTTTGGTCAGAGTCCCTGATTGAAAATATTGATACCCTGGACAGGGACAATATTTTACTGTCGTTAGAACAAATAAAGGATGCATTTCTTTATATGCGTGATGCACAGAGGGATATCTGCACACTGGCATCACGGGTAAGTGCTATGTCCATTTCGGCCAGAAGAGCTTTATGGACGCGACAGTGGACAGGCGATGCGGATTCAAAACGGCATATGGAAGTTTTGCCGTATAAAGGGGAGGAGTTATTTGGAGTCGGTCTATCAGATTTGGTGGCCACGGCTACAGCCGGGAAATCCACCTTTCTACCTCAAGTCACTCCCCAACAGAAAAAGGCACCGACTTTTCAACCGCAGCCCTTTCGTTCCTTTAAAAATAAGAGAGCAAAGGGCTATTCATATCTGCCACGAGGCAAAGGTCGAGGGAAGAGACAGCAACACGCAGCTCCTTCCCAGGAACAGAAGCCCTCCCCGGCTTCTACAAAAGCCTCAGCATGACGCTGGGGCTTCTCAAGCGGACTCGGGGACGGTGGGCGGTCGTCTCAAAAATTACAGCGCGCAGTGGGCTCACTCGCAGGTAGATCCCTGGATCCTGCAGATAATATCTCAAGGGTACAGGTTGGAATTAGAGACAGATCCACCTCGCCGTTTCCTGAAGTCTGCTTTACCAACGTCCCCCTCCGAAAGGGAGACGGTTTTGGAAGCCATTCACAAGCTGTACTCTCAGCAGGTGATAGTCAAGGTACCTCTTCTACAACAAGGGAAGGGGTATTATTCCACTCTTTTTGTGGTACCAAAGCCGGATGGCTCGGTAAGGCCTATTCTAAATCTGAAGTCCTTGAACCTGTACATAAAGAAGTTCAAGTTCAAAATGGAGTCACTCAGAGCAGTGATAGCGAACCTGGAAGAGGGGGACTTTATGGTATCCTTGGACATCAAGGATGCGTATCTCCACGTTCCAATTTACCCCTCACACCAGGGGTACCTCAGGTTCGTTGTACAAAACTGTCACTATCAGTTTCAGACGCTGCCGTTCGGATTGTCCACGGCACCTCGGATCTTTACAAAGGTAATGGCCGAGATGATGATTCTTCTTCGAAGAAAAGGCGTATTAATTATCCCATACTTGGACGATCTCCTAATAAGGGCGAGGTCCAGAGAACAGCTAGAGATGGGATTAGCACTGTCTCAAGAAGTGCTAAAACAGCACGGGTGGATTCTGAATATTCCAAAATCCCAGTTAATGCCGACAACTCGTCTGCTGTTCCTAGGGATGATTCTGGACACGGTTCAGAAAAAGGTTTTTCTCCCGGAGGAAAAAGCCAAGGAGTTATCCGAGCTTGTCAGGAACCTCCTAAAACCAGGAAAGGTGTCTGTACATCAATGCACAAGAGTCCTGGGAAAAATGGTGGCTTCTTACGAAGCAATTCCATTCGGCAGATTCCACGCAAGAATTTTCCAAAGGGATCTGTTGGACAAATGGTCAGGGTCGCATCTTCAGATGCACCTACGGATAACCCTGTCTCCAAGGACAAGGGTGTCTCTTCTGTGGTGGTTGCAGAGTCCTCATCTATTGGAGGGCCGCAGATTCGGCATACAGGATTGGATCCTGGTGACCACGGACGCCAGCCTGAGAGGCTGGGGAGCCGTCACACAAGGAAGAAACTTCCAGGGAGTGTGGACGAGCCTGGAAACGTCTCTTCACATAAACATTCTGGAACTAAGAGCAATCTACAATGCTCTAAGCCAGGCAGAACCTCTGCTTCAGGGAAAGCCGGTGTTGATCCAGTCGGACAACATCACGGCAGTCGCCCATGTGAACAGACAGGGCGGCACAAGAAGCAGGAGTGCAATGGCAGAAGCTGCAAGGATTCTTCGCTGGGCAGAGAATCATGTGATAGCACTGTCAGCAGTGTTCATCCCGGGAGTGGACAACTGGGAAGCAGACTTCCTCAGCAGACACGATCTTCACCCGGGAGAGTGGGGACTTCATCCAGAAGTTTTCCACATGCTGGTAACCCGTTGGGAAAGACCAATGGTGGACATGATGGCGTCTCGCCTCAACAAAAAACTGGACAGGTATTGCGCCAGGTCAAGAGATCCGCAGGCAATAGCTGTGGACGCGCTGGTAACGCCTTGGGTGTACCAGTCGGTATATGTGTTTCCTCCTCTGCCTCTCATACCAAAAGTATTGAGAATTATACGGCAAAGAGGCGTAAGAACGATACTAGTGGTTCCGGATTGGCCAAGAAGGACTTGGTACCCGGAACTTCAAGAGATGATCACGGAAGATCCGTGGCCTCTACCTCTAAGGAGGGACTTGCTTCAGCAGGGTCCCTGTCTGTTTCAAGACTTACCGCGGCTGCGTTTGACGGCATGGCGGTTGAACGCCGGATCCTAATGGAAAAAGGCATGCCGGAAGAAGTCATTCCTACTTTGATTAAAGCAAGGAAAGAAGTAACCGTGCAACATTATCACCGAATTTGGCGAAAATATGTTGCGTGGTGCGAAGATCGGAGTGCTCCGACGGAGGAATTTCGACTGGGTCGATTCCTACATTTCCTGCAATCAGGATTGTCTATGGGTCTCAAATTGGGATCTATTAAGGTTCAAATTTCGGCCCTGTCGATTTTCTTTCAAAAAGAATTGGCTTCAGTCCCTGAAGTCCAGACCTTTGTTAAGGGAGTGCTGCATATACAGCCCCCTGTGGTGCCTCCAGTGGCACCGTGGGATCTCAATGTAGTTTTGGATTTTCTAAAATCTCATTGGTTTGAACCACTAAATAAGGTGGATTTGAAATATCTCACTTGGAAAGTGACCATGCTTCTAGCCCTGGCTTCTGCCAGGAGAGTGTCAGAATTGGCAGCTTTATCTTACAAAAGCCCATATCTGATTTTCCATTCGGACAGGGCAGAACTGCGGACTCGTCCGCATTTTCTCCCTAAGGTGGTGTCAGCATTTCATCTGAACCAGCCTATTGTAGTGCCTGCGGCTACAAGTGACTTGGAGGACTCCAAGTTACTGGACGTTGTCAGAGCATTAAAAATATATATTGCAAGAACAGCTGGAGTCAGAAAATCTGACTCGTTGTTTATATTGTATGCACCCAACAAGATGGGTGCTCCTGCGTCTAAGCAGACGATTGCTCGTTGGATCTGTAGCACAATCCAACTTGCACATTCTGTGGCAGGCCTGCCACAGCCTAAATCTGTAAAGGCCCACTCCACAAGGAAGGTGGGCTCATCTTGGGCGGCTGCCCGAGGGGTCTCGGCATTACAACTTTGCCGAGCAGCTACGTGGTCAGGGGAGAACACGTTTGTAAAATTTTACAAATTTGATACTCTGGCTAAGGAGGACCTGGAGTTCTCTCATTCGGTGCTGCAGAGTCATCCGCACTCTCCCGCCCGTTTGGGAGCTTTGGTATAATCCCCATGGTCCTTTCAGGAACCCCAGCATCCACTAGGACGATAGAGAAAATAAGATTTTACTTACCGATAAATCTATTTCTCGGAGTCCGTAGTGGATGCTGGGCGCCCATCCCAAGTGCGGATTATCTGCATAAATTGTACATAGTTATTGTTAACTAATTCGGGTTATTGTTGAAGGAAGCCATCTTTCAGAGGCTCCGCTGTTATCATACTGTTAACTGGGTTTAGATCACAAGTTGTACGGTGTGATTGGTGTGGCTGGTATGAGTCTTACCCGGGATTCAAAATCCTCCCTTATTGTGTACGCTCGTCCGGGCACAGTACCTAACTGGAGTCTGGAGGAGGGTCATAGGGGGAGGAGCCAGTGCACACCACCTGATCGGAAAAAGCTTTACTTTTTGTGCCCTGTCTCCTGCGGAGCCGCTATTCCCCATGGTCCTTTCAGGAACCCCAGCATCCACTACGGACTCCGAGAAATAGATTTATCGGTAAGTAAAATCTTATTTTTTTGGATTTGACATGCTCTCTACTATGACATTGGGCATCGGCCTTGGCAGACGACGTTGATGGCATTTCATCATCTCGGCCATGACTAGTGGCAGCAGCTTCAGCACGAGCTGGAAGTGGATCTTGATCTTTCCCTATTTTACCCTCCACATTTTTGTTCTCCATCTTTTAATGTGTGGAATTATATGCCAGTAACATATCAATAGCAATGGCCTACTGTACTGTACTGCTATATATATATATATATATATATATATATATATATATATATATATATCTCCATCCACCAATGAACGGCACTCAGAGACAGCACATATGAAGAAAATTATATTCCATGAAGTCAACGTTTCGGGGATCAAGTCCCCGTCGTCAGGACAAATATACAGCAGTATCACATCAAATAACCAACACTTACCCTCCTAAATACCCGAGTAATCCTGGCGCTGCCGTCCATCTCATGCACGCCCGCATCTCGAGCCCCGCTTCCGCGTGCGTCATCCAACATCCGCTTCCGGCCCCAGCCGTCTCTAAGGGAACCATAGCTTGCGGTTCACCTCGTCTCCAGCTGCGTTCCACCAGCAGGAAATGACGCAGGCCAGACCCACAGGGGAGGAAGGACTGTGGACACAGACAACGACAGCGTAGTAAAACAAACCCAAATACATAGACATACTAGACAAAAATGTAACAAATACATATATACAGAAAAACAATAGAAACCGTCAGCAAGGCCCACAATATCCATATACTACACCCCCCCCCCCCATATACATAAAGGGAATAAGTTAGACAAGCATATTCCAATTATTTTTTCATTTAATCCACCCGGGGCACAGGTACCCAGTCTCATGATCCATCTAGTTTCTTTGACTAAAAGGTACTTTGCACGATCACCACCCCTCAGACTGAGGGGCACGTGATCAATAATAAAATACCGGAGAGACTCTAAAGAATGTCCAGCACTTTTAAAATGTTTTGCTACCGGCTGGTCTATGGGTTTACCCTCAAGGGTAAGCTTGATAGCTGATCTATGAGCCGCCATCCTTTCAGAAAACTTTTGAGTAGTTTGACCTACATACATTAACCTTCAAGGGCAAATAATAATATAAACAACAAAAGAGGAGGTACAGGTTAACACAAACCTAATGTCATATGTTTTGTTGCAGTGGGGGTGTTTAAAGGATTTACAGTTCAACATCAACTTACACGTAGCGCATCCGCTACAACGGTAGCACCCACCTGGTTTGTAATAGACATTAGGGAGTCTCGCATTTCCCATACCAGTAATGTCTGTTCTAACAATTCTATCTTTGATATTACGTCCACGACGGAACGACATAAGGGGGGTAGTATGATGGAACACTTTAAGCTCAGGGTCAGACGACACTATTGGCCACAAGGCCTTAGTTGCCCTACTGATCCCAACACTAGAAGAGTTGAAGTCACTGGGAAAGGGGATCCTATTCTTAAGGTTCCAGAAGGGATTTCCGAGACATACCTAATACTTCCTCTTTCTGTGCCTTCAGCATATCAAGGTCATAACCACGGGATGCAAAATTCTGTACCAAAGAATCAAGCTCTCCGGGAATTTTAGAAGGATCTGACGCGATCCGTGCTATTCTCATCATCTGGGAGCCCTTTCTTAAGGGGCCCAGGGTGATGACTAGATGCTAATAGTAGGGTGTTAGGATCGGTAGGTTTATGAAAAACCTCTGTAGACAAACAGACATTTTCGAGATGAATCATTACATCAAGAAAATGGATGACTGTCAGGCTACATGTGTAGGTAAATTTAATGGAAGAATCAGAACCATTGGTCCTACCTAAAAAATCCACAAGCGCGTCCTGCCCCCCACCCCACAACAAAAAAATATCATCTATATAGCGACAATATAATAAAATATTGTCGCTAATCTCCGAATTGGAAAAGAAAATTTGTTGTTCCTGCTCAAACATAAAAATGTTGGCGTACGATGGGGCCACAGGGGACCCCATCGCACACCCTCTCAACTGTAGAAAAAAAGATCCATCAAACAAAAAATAATTACGATTGAGGGTTAACTCAAGGAGGGACAGAAATAGCTCATGATCAAATAACTGTTCAGGAAGTTAAGCCTTCAAAAAGTTCCTCATAGCCAGTAGGCCTTCACCATGGGGAATGGCCGTATAAAGGCTGCAAACATCGAGACAGCATAATAGAGTTCCTGGAGGAATATCTGGAACGGATTGTAACTTTTTCAGGAATGAAGTAGTATCCTTCAGGAAAGCGTCTCTATGTAGCAGCAAAGGCTGCAAGATGGAGTCCAGTAGCTGGGCAACTGATCTATATAAGGAATCTGGGGCCAAAATAATCGGACGTCCCGGGGGCTTATGTGGATTCTTGTGTAACTTGGGGAGTGTGTACAATAACGGTACCCTAGGATGACTGACACTGAGTGCTTTGACAATTTTATCTGGTAATTTACCAGCCAATTTAGCTGAATTGAGAATCCCCACAAGCTCTTTCTGAAACAGGAGAGTTGGATCCGATGGCAGTTTCCGATACACTTCCACATCAGCAAGTTGGGCATAAATCTCTTCTCAATAGAATTGTAGATCTAAAATAACAATAGCCCCGCCCTTATCGGCGGGTCTGATTATAATATCATCATAAGACGCCAAAGCTTCAAGGGCTTTGGTTTCCGCCCTAGAGAGATTAAACTTAATTTTAGCTGGGGCTGCTGAGAATTTAGTAATGGAGTCATCAAGCAGCCGGTGGAAGGATTTAAGAGAAGCGTTAGAAGAAACTGGATCAAACGAAGATCTTGATGCACGTTTGAGAAAACTTGAAAAAATGGAGGTGTCACTGGTGTCAGGAGAATGCTGGAAAAACTCTTTAAGCCTCAGTTTGCGTGAGAATGCGTGAATGTCCTTGGACCAATTAAAGGCATCATGTAGGTTAGTGGGGACGAAACTCAGGCCTTTGCTTAGCACCGATTTTTCGGCCTGCTCTAGTTTCCGCTGGGATAGATTAAAAATTAGCGATGTTGACGCTGTGTTACTGCACGTACCCCTTTTGTTTTGGCCACCCCGGCGGGTGGCAGCGAGGTTGTAGGTTTTGAGGTGGCTTGGGTACCTTCCCCTAAAGGGGCTTCCTTGTTGCCAGGTGCATCCTCACCTTCAGATGCAGCAAATTCACTATCTGAACTTGAGCGTGGCCCATATCTATCCCTGGTAGAGGTGTTTTTATGCCAGGGTCTCCTTGTTCTAGGGAATCTTTGGTGGACTTTCACTGGTTCACTCCCTGCTAACCACCTATACACCTGATAGTCCTCATAATCTGCATCCACAGCCAGTTTTTTATTACGCTTAAATTTTAGCAGGTCTTTTTTGTATTGTTGGCATTGAGTTTCCAGTTTCCTGATCCAGTCTTGAGATGGATCTTCTTCCAAAAGTTTAAGAGAATCAGTTTCAAACACCGCAATCTTAGACCGGGTGGCCATCAGTTCTTTATTAGCTTCGTCGATCACCAATATCATGAGGTCAAACGCACATTTATTTAAAATGGCGATCCATTTACGGACAAAGTCCAGGTTATTACGCCCTATGGTAGGGACGTTCCTAACCCGAAATCCCCTAGGAATTTTATGTTCCCTAAAATATTCTGAGAGGGAACTGCCATGTAACATATAATCAATTTCTCTACGTTTCAACCTCCAGATCTGGTGAAATAATGTTTCTGCATTAACAGCCTTATCAGGGTCTGTAATAACTTCTTGGCAGAGGATTTGATCAATTTCAGCTTGTGAGAAACTGAATGTTTCCCCCATGTCAGTGATCCGAGAGCTCCGGCATCCAGGTGGAGGAAGCATGACAGGCTCCATCATCAGACTGTGACTTTAAAATCAAGAAGCAGAGTAGGTGCTGCAAACATACAAGGAGGGTGCCATGCAACGTGTGCTCCAGTGCAGGGGCACTAACATACACATCCAGCAGCAGCCGGCACTCCAACAACGAAATCACTGATGCTCAGGTGCCAGGACCAATCATCCATAAACATCCACCAATGAACGGCACTCAGAGACAAGCACATATGAAGAAAATTATATTCCATGAAGTCAACGTTTCGGGGATAAAGTCCCAGTCGTCAGGACAAATATACAGCAGTATCACATCAAATAACCAACACTTACCCTCCTAAATACCCGAGTAATCCTGGCGCTGCCGTCCATCTAATGCACGCCCGCATCTCGAGCCCCGCTTCCGCGTGCGTCATCCAACATCCGCTTCCGGCCCCAGCCGTCTCTAAGGGAACCATAGCTTGCGGTTCACCTTGTCTCCGGCTGCGTTTCACCAGCAGGAAATGACGCAGGCCGGACCCACAGGGGAGGAAGGACTGTGGACACAGACAACGACAGCGTAGTAAAACAAACCCAAATACATAGACATACTAGACAAAAAAGTAACAAATACATATATACAGAAAAACAATAGAAACCGTCAGCAAGGCCCACAATATCCATATACTACACCCCCCCATATACATAAAGGGAATAAGTTAGACAAGCATATTCCAATTAATTTTTTCATTTAATCCACCCGGGGCACAGGTACCCAGTCTCATGATCCATCTAGTTTCTTTGACTAAAAGGGACTTTGCACGATCACCACCCCTCAGACTGAGGGGCACGTGATCAATAATAAAATACCGATTATAAACCGAATAAATTGCCGATTTTCGCTATATTGCGATTAGTCACTTACTGCGCATGCGCAAGGTTCGCAGAGCGCATGCGCTTAGTTATTTTACACAAAAGTTAGGTATTTTACTCACGGCATAACAAAGCTTTTTCATCGCTGTGCTGATTGTAGTGTGATTGACAGGAAGTCGGTATTTCTGGGCGGAAACTGGCCGTTTGATGGGAGTGTGCGGAAAAACGCAGGCGTTCGAGTTGCAAAACACAGGAGTGGCTGGAGAAACGGGGGAGTGGTTGGACAAACGCTGGGTGTGTTTGTGACGTCAAACCAGGAACGAAAAGGACTGAGCTGGTCGCAATGGCTGAGTAAGTCTGGAGCTACTCAGAAACTGCGGGGTAATCGTTACGAGAAAATTAGCGAAGCTTTCGTTAGCAATTCTGCTATGCTAAGATACACTCCTAGTAGGCAGCAGCTTAGCGTGTGCAATGCTGCTAAAAGCAGCTAGCGAGCGAACAACTCGGAATCACCCGCTGAATCATAATCCATTGCAACTGCCAGAGAGGTAAAAGTGATATTTTCTGGGAGAGAATTAGAGAGAGGTTCTTCTCAATCATTTAATATTAGGGAATCAATCAACTGAATGGCTCCAATTAGTCAACCTTAATTTTGATTTATTATTGATGTTCCACATTTTGGGATTATTTATTTAGAAGATATGCATTTGTTGCACAGGGATCTTCTTTTCCTATGGGCTGCATAGGGTTATCACAAGACCTTGCGGTGTTAGAAGAACAGAGTTTCAGTGATCTTGCATTGCATCAGCTTTCCATTGCACTGCAGCAATAGATGGGCTAGGAGCTCCTGTGAGACACAAACAGTTACTAAATAAGGCCCAGTATGGAGTCTCACGGTGGTTTACAGCCAGGAAGATGTCTGGCTTGCCAGGCTGAGGCATGCTGTGGGCACAGAGGTTAGCATTGCTTCCTCTGACAGTCCTACTTATAGTATGAAATTATTTTCGACTGTAGAGTGGTAAGCTCCACTAGGGCAGGGGCTCAATAACAAAAAAAATACTGCCCAATCGTGCTTAGTACTTTACTGAACCCACCCAAACTCAACTTGCGCCATCCGGGGCTGCTAAAACATCTTAGGGGCTGCTTTATATAAAAATAAAGTATGAATAAAATAAACAAGACACACAGGTATGCTCACAGGCGTGTAACTGGGACACATAGGTATGCTCACATGCGTGTAACTGGGAGCTGTGAAAAACAAAAAAAAGGCATCTGCCACAAAATATGTAAATAAAAAATGGAAAACAAGAAACCCACGAGATTTTCACAAAATAAGTCTCCAGACTCCATGGAGAGGAAAATATCCAATCTTGATCCTGTGGTATACACCAGTTTATTTGAATCCCGGCATTAAATCCGAGATTATCTTAATCCCTGAAAATGGAGAAGGGGGTACAATTTTGGAGGCTTTGGCCCCTAGTTTT
This sequence comes from Pseudophryne corroboree, assembly GCF_028390025.1. Lineage (NCBI taxonomy): Eukaryota > Metazoa > Chordata > Amphibia > Anura > Myobatrachidae > Pseudophryne > Pseudophryne corroboree. The sequence continues at coordinate 952,423,285 of NC_086445.1, read as the reverse complement.
TCAGTTTGTCCAGTGATGTGGAATTAATAATTATATATTTGCTTAGTTAAAGTCCTTTCTGTTCCACACCAATATGGGAGTGGAGGTGAAAGCCTGTGTGTTGTTTCTGATTCCATGTGCCTCTCTAATTTTTAATCACCTTCTTGACACTGTCCTCTTCCTCTTGCCTCTTCTCATAATGTGAAAAGTCATCAAATATGGAGGTGGTATGTTTGTAGCTAGCTATGATTCGGAGAACTTGGCAAGCTTTTCCAGGGGGACCACCTGTCACTGAAATGATAGGTTTATTAAACTGCATTTTTTTTCCTTTGCATTATGTTCCCTTTGGGGCCTAGAACTGCCATCCTGTCTGCCACTGCAGTGCCACTCCTAGATGGGCCAGGTGTTTATGCCACCCACTTGTGTCGCTTAGCTTAGTCATCCAGCTACCTCGTTGCACCGCTTTTTTTCCTTTGCATTATGTGCTCTTTGGGGCCTAGTTTTTAAAGCTACCATCCTGTCTGCCAGTGCAGTGCCACTCCTAGATGTGCCAGGTGTTTGTGCCGTACACTTGTGTTGCTTAGTTTAGTCATCCAGCTACCTCGGTGCAACCTTTGGCCTAAAAACAATATTGTAAGTTGTGAGGTGTTCAGAATAGACTGGAAATGAGTTAAAATGAATTATTGAGGTTAATAATACCGTAGGATCAAAATTTCCCCCAAATTCTGTGATTTTAGCTATTTTTATGTTTTTTTTAAATCTTCAAGATCCAAAACCAAAACCCGAAAGGGTGGTTTTGGCAAAACCAATCCAGATCCAAAACACAAGCGGGGATCCAGATCCAAAACCAAAACACAAAACCCGAAAAATGTCCGCCGCACATCTCTAATTTTAGCATACGTCTATATTAGTGTGAATCCAAATTTTCCTTGAGTTTATATTCAGAGAGTTCTTAAATTATAATTAGTTGTGGGTAACAGTATTTGGAAGAACACAGATATTTTTGGCCAGCTTACTGTAAGTAAAGAAGAGTATAAAATGTTATTTACATTATAATGGAGACAGACATTGTAATCAAATGGCAACAGAATTGATAATATTCAAAGGTGCTTATTTGGAACCTACAGTAATTTAGCAGAAGACTGGTGGAGTTTAATAGGTATGGAGCAGCAGGCTTTGTATCTTTCTTGATATTTTGGGACTATTGATATTTAGTAGCAATTTTCTTCTGAGAAGAAATGGCTTTTGCTGAATTATTTTGGAATTTTTCCCAGATATTAGTCACCTGCATAGACAAACAATTTACTTCAGATGCATCAGAATTAGATTAAAAAAATGAAAAAATGCTTTTGGATGTCTGCCATAATTACAAAGGCTTGGATGATTGGGGACTATTATTATAGGAAAACTTGGCCCAAGGTAGATATTGTGTCCACTTCAACAAATTCCCTAGCATATAAGCACCATTAATATTGTTCCAAGGTTTGGTTTGTACATTCGGTGGATCTGTGGGTCAGAATGTGATAAGAAAAAGTAGATGGAAATATATTGCAAATTTAGCTTTACCTAATTTTTAAATGTATTCTCTACCAAAGACAATATTCTGTAGGATTCAATGTAAAATATTGATGGAAATAGACTTCCCGTTATTGAAAGAGGAAAAAATTATCCATTTTAACAAATGAGTAAATCACTAAACTACTATAATCATCTATAAAACTCATGGAATGCATTAGGAATGAACATTGGAAAAATATGAACGTCAAAGTGATTTCTAGAAGATTTTGATTAACACATATCAAAAATGTACATCTTACTTTGATGTCCTGTGAAATACTGTTAGCTCTTAAATGCTTGAAAAGGACACCTACAGTATATGTTCTGCCAAGGTTGACTGCTGGTCTCAAACTATTAGCTAGAAAAAAGGTATCTGAAGGAAATTTAAACTGGAGCCGCATCTTAACTAGTACAGTATTAAGTTACAGAGAGGATTTAACAATGTAAGGCGAAAATGTGAGTGTTAGGGATTACAGATATAAATTCTGGAGGATTATAATCTTCATGAAATATCAGATAAAGCAGGATATGTACTGTACTACGTCATGCAGAGTGATAAAGTGCGGAGAGGAAAGTACCAACCAATGAGATCCTAACTCCAATGTTACAGACTGTGTTTGAAAAATGACAAATAGGAGCTGATTGGTTGGTAGGTGATAACAAAATTAAATTGGATTTAGAAAAATGCTAGTCGGACCTACTGTAGCAAGGGCTTACTTTCTTGTCTTTCTCAATGAATGCTAAGGGGAAAATGTATCAAACCTCCTGAAGAGTGGAGAGGTTGAGGTTACCCAATAACCTTCAACCTATCATTTTATAGAATGTACTGGAAGCTAATTGGTTGATATAGCAACTTCGCTTGACCACTTCTCCACTATATAGAAAGTTTGGTACATTTATTGTAAAGTTTGTATGCGTCACATAAACTATAGTGCAATAAAAAGCCCCTTGAGATCCTTAAATGCATTCTTCAGAAGCCCATACAATAGCTTGCTATACCACTTTCTAATGCCATATATGATTTTTGTGAAAACCTGTTGTTAAAATAAAGCACATACTGTAGTTATTTACACACTGGGGACCTTTGAGAGAGGGCCAGATCCAACTTTTATTTCAGAATCATCAACTGCAACCTAAATTGGTCATTTGTGATCTGGATGCAGTGGCGCACACAGGGGTTTCCGAGTACCTGGAACCCACCCGATGAGCCGAGATTTCTATTTTGAGACTGAGACAGCTTTGTCTCCGTCTCAGCAAAAGCCGCTACCGCGATCGCGACCGTAGAGCTGCAGCAGCAAGAGAGACCTGTGGAGCTCTCTGCTTACAGAATGTGCCGGGGGAGCTGCTGGCTGCACATGCTCAGCAACAGCAGCTCCCTCCGCTCCGTCCTCACTCTGCCCTCCTTCTGCTCCCAGGCCCTGATGGATCATGTAAGTTTGCAGCCAGTGTTTATGTGTATATTTGTATGTACAGTATGCCTGTGTGTTTGTGCACTGGTGTATGTACAGTATGTATGTATGTATGTATGGATGTGTACTTGTGTATATGTGTGTGTTTGTGTATGTATATTTTAATGTGGTATATATATGTATGTGTACACATATGTATGTGTGTGTGTATATATATATATATATATATATATATATAAGTGGCCATCCTGCTGCACATTGTGCTCCCCATCCCTGCGCGGCAGCCAGCGGCTGTGTAGAGCGCTGTATTAGCTCACAGCCACCCGCCACCGCACGCCGCTCACCACCTGCCGCCAGCCGCTCACCGCCAGCCGCCCGCCGCCGCCAGCAGCCCACCGCTCACCGCTGCCAGCCACCAGCAACAAATGAGATAATGTTCCCCTGCTGTCACCTCTCTCCCTGTCGTCACTCTCTCTCCCTGTCATCACTGTCATCACTCTTTCCCTGTCGTCACTCTCTCTCCCTGTCATCACTGTCATCACTCTCTCTCCCTGTCGTCACTCTCTCTCCCTGTCGTCACTCTCTCCCTGTCGTCACTCTCTCCCTGTCGTCACTCTCTCTCCCTGTCGTCACTCTCTCTCCCTGTTGTCACTCTCTCTCCCTGTTGTCACTGTCGTCACTCTCACTCTCCCTGTCGTCACTCTGGCTGTCCCTGCTGTTACAATTTCAGCTCATTCACTGTGCTACAATGTGAATTTTGGCTCATTCAGTGTGCTACAAGGTGAATTTTGGCTCATTCAGTGTGCTACAAGGTGAATTTTGGCTCATTCAGTGTGCTACAATGTGAGTTTCGGCTCATTCACTGTGCTACGATGTGAATTTCGGCTCATTCAGTGTGCTATAATGTGAATTTCGGCTCATTCAGTGTGCAACAATGTGAATTTTGGCTCATTCAGTGTGCTACAATGTGAGTTTCGGCTCATTCAGTGTGCTACAATGTGAGTTTCGGCTCATTCAGTGTGCTACAATGTGAGTTTCGGCTCATTCAGTGTGCTACAATGTGAATTTTGGCTCATTCAGTGTGCTACAATGTGAGTTTCGGCTCATTCAGTGTGCTACAATGTGAGTTTCGGCTCATTCAGTGTGCTACAATGTGAGTTTCGGCTCGTACCGTGTGCTATAATGTGAATTTCGGCTCATTCAGTGTGCTACAATGTGAATTTTCGGCTCATTCACTGTGCTACAATGTGAATTTCGGCTCATTCAGTGTGCTATAATGTGAATTTCGGCTCATTCAGTGTGCTACAATGTGAATTTTGGCTCATTCAGTGTGCTACAATGTGAGTTTCGGCTCATTCAGTGTGCTACATTGTGAGTTTCGGCTCATTTAGTGTGCTACAATGTGAGTTTCGGCTCGTACCGTGTGCTATAATGTGAATTTCGGCTCATTCAGTGTGCTACAATGTGAATTTCGGCTCATTCAGTGTGCTACAATGTGAGTTTCGGCTCATTCAGTGTGCTACAATGTGAGTTTCGGCTCATTCAGTGTGCTATAATGTGAATTTCGGCTCATTCAGTGTGCTACAATGTGAGTTGCGGCTCATTCAGTGTGCTACAATGTGAGTTTCGGCTCATTCAGTGTGCTACAATGTGAGTTTCGGCTCATTCAGTGTGCTACAATGTGAGTTTCGGCTCATTCAGTGTGCTACAATGTGAGTTTCGGCTCGTACCGTGTGCTATAATGTGAATTTCGGCTCATTCAGTGTGCTACAATGTGAATTTCGGCTCATTCAGTGTGCTACAATGTGAGTTTTGGCTCATTCAGTGTGCTACAATGTGAATTTCGGCTCGTACCGTGTGCTATAATGTGAATTTCAGCTCGAACCGTGTGCTATAATGTGAATTTCAGCTCGTACCGTGTGCTATAAGGTGAAAGGGGCACCAGTACTAGATAGTATAAGGGGTTCTACTACACTGGACACACCCCCTTTTGGGTGACCATGACCCTTTTTGGGTGACCATACACCCCCTTTCTAGAGCGCGCGCGCCTTTGGCGCACTTAATTACGTCCTTGACTTATGCATACCCCCACTTCAAAATTCCACTTTCTCCACTGTGTGTGTATATGTATGTATATATATATACACACATATACACACACAAATATACATACATATATTACACATACATGCACATATACATACACCCCCACGGAAACCCCCCTCGCTAAATCCTGCAGGCACTTTTCGTGTTTTGTGTTTTGGTTTTGGTTCTAATTCCTCGCTCGTGTTTTGGTGTTGCATTGGTTTTGCCAAAACCACCCTTTCGTATTTTGGTTTTGGATCTGGACGATTTTTGAAAAAAAAAAAACATAATAACGGCTAGAATCACAGAATTTTGGGGTAATTTTTATCCTACGGTATTATTAACCTCAATAACATTCATTTCCACTTATTTCCAGTCTATTCTGAACACCTCACAATATTGTTTTTAGGCCAAAAGGTTGCACCGAGGTTGCTGTATGACTAAGCTAAGCGACACAAGTGTGCGGCACTAACACCTGGCCCATCTAGGAGTGGCACTGCGGTGGCAGACAGGATTGCACTTTAAAAAAAAATGTACCCAAACAGCACATCATGCCAAGAAGTAAAAGTGGGCAATGAGGTAGCTGTATGACTAAGCTAAGCGACACAAGTATGCGGCACAAACACCTGTCACATCTAGGGTTGGCACTAAAGTACCACTGCACTAATGTCGGATACTGGACGCACGTCATACACCAGCATAGTTGTTATGGCCTCAGTAATCCGCTTTGAAACAGGGTTTATATTAGAGATGAGCGGGTTCAGTTCTCAGAGAACCAAACAATACCGAACTTCACCATTCGAGTCCGGTTCCGAGCCAGGCTCGGGTTTTCTCGCCTGACTCGGAAACCCGAATGAGGCAAAACGTCATCATCCCGCTGTCGAATTCTCGCAGGATTTGGATACCATATAAGGAGCCGCGCGTCACGGCCATTTTCACTTCAGTCTCAGAGAGTACATACCCTCCAACATTTTTCACATAAAAATCGGTACAAATTAGAAAAGGGGCGGGGTCATGGGTAAAGGGGGGCGTGGTCACGCTCATTTTCCTATACTTTCAATGGAAGTTTGGAGAGCCAAAAATAGGTACAGACCATGAAAAAAAAGGTACTGTACCTATTAAAAAGGTACAGTTGGAGGGTATGAGAGTATAGTGAGAGGATGTGTCTCCGTCCTCAGTGTCTGTGTGGGGGCGAGTCTTGTGCTGTGTTGTGCTGCTCAGTCCAGTCCAATGTAGTCAGTGTATTGTGCTGCATCAGTCCAGCCAGTCACAGTGTGTCCTCTGCTGCTATATGTCCCCAGTGCTGCTGGCTGCTGTATAAGTCCCTTTTATTTTTGCTGTGTTGTCTTGCATCAGACCAGGGGTAGTGTCTTGTGCAGCATCAGTCCAGTGACCAGTCACAGTGGCGGTGTCCTCTGCTGCCATATATCCAGTGTAGCTGTATTAGTCCCTTTTAGTGGTGCTGTGTTATCCTGCATTAGACCAGGGGGATGTGTCTTGTGCAGCATCAGTCCAGTGACCAGTCACAGTGGTGGTGTCCTCTGCTGCCATATATCCAGTGTAGCTGTATAAGTCCCTTTCAGTGGCAGTCACTGATGCTGGCCATCAGTTATTCCAGTGACCAGGCAGTCACAGTGGTATACACTGCTGCTATATGTCCACTGTTACAGTATAAAAATAATAATAATAACAACCACAAGTCCCTTACAGTGTTGCTGTGTTGTGCTGCATCAGACCAGTGGTAGTGTCCTGGCCATCAGTCATTCCAGTGACCAAGCAGTCACAGTGGTATACGCTGCTGCTATATGTCCACTGCTACAGTATTATAACAACAACAACAACAACAAGTCCCTCACAGTGTTGCTGTGTTGTGCTGCATCAGACCAGTGGTAGTGTCCTGCCCATCAGCTATCTGCCATTCCTGTGCCGCATACAGGGGGTTATTCCGAGTTGATCGCTAGCTGCATTTGTTCGCAGCGCAGCGATCAGGCTAAAAAACGGCAGTTCTGCGCATGCGTATGCGGCACAATGCGCATGCGCGGACGTACGGGCACAATGAACGATGTAGTTTTGCACAGCTAGCGATGCATTTCAGACGCACTGGTTGCCGCAGAGTGATTGACATGAAGTGGGCGTTTCTGGGTGGCAACTGACTGTTTTCAGGGAGTGTTTGGAAAAATGCAGGCGTGCCAGGGAAAACGCAGGCGTGGCTGGGCGAACGCTGGGTGGGTGTGTGACGTCAAATCCGTAACTTAATAGTCTGAAGTTATCGCAAGCGCTGACTATGTTTTGATCTACTCTGAAACTATACAAAACATTTTTGCAGGTGCTCTGCGATAAATGTTCGCGTTTGCATGGCTGCTAAAAACTGCTAGCGAGCGATCAACTCGGAATGACCCCCATTGTGTTATATAACTCCAGAAACATAATTGAGAACAAAAATTTGGAGGATAAAATAGGGAAAAATCAAGAACCACTTCCTCCTACTGCTGAAGCTGCTGACAAAAGCCATGACATAGACGATGAAATGCCATCAACGTCGTCTGCCAAGGCCGATGCCCAATGTGATAGTAGAGGGCATGTAAAATTCAAAAAGCCAAAGTTCAGTAAAAAGACCCCAAAAAATAAATTGAAATGGTCTGAGGAGAAACGTAAACTTGCCAATATGCAATTTATGACACGGAGTGGCAAGGAATAGCTGAGGCCCTGGCCTATGTTCATGACTAGTGATTCAGCTTCACATGACTATAGAAGCCCTCATCCTCTCACTTGAAAAATTAAAAAAGTTTAGCTGGAAATAGCACAGAAAAGAACTGTGCGTTCTGAGATGGTATCACAAATCCCCAAGGAGAGTCCAAGTGTGTCGGCGGTTGCGATGCCTTACCATCCCAACACTGGACGGGAAGAGGTGGCTCCTTCCACCATTTGCACGCCCCCTGCAAGTGCTGGAAGGAGCACCCACAGTCCAGTTCCTGATATTGAAATCGAAGATGTCACTGTTGAAGTACACCAGGATGAGGATATGGGTGTTGCTGGCGCTGAGGAGGAAGCTGACGATGAGGATTCTGATGGTGATGTGGTTTGTTTATGTCAGGCACTGGGGGAAACACATGTTGTCCTTGGGACAAGGAAGCCCATTATGATGCCTGGGCACACTACTAAAAAAGCCACCTCTGGCGTGGAATTATTTCTCCACAAATCAGGACAACAGGTGTCAAGCCATCTGTTGCCTCTGTCAATCTGTAATAAGTAGGGGTAAGGATGTTAACCACCTAGGAACATCCTCCCTTATACGTCACCTGCTGCGCATTCATCAGAAGTCAATGTCAAGTTGTGAAACTTTGGGTAAGAGCGTAAGCAGTACACTGACACCTAAATCCCTTCTTCCTCCTGTACCCAAGCTCCTGCAAGCCACACCACCAACTCCCTCAACGTCAACTTCCTCCTCAGTCAGGAACGTCCGTAGTCCTGCAGGCCATGTCACTGTCAAGACTGAGGAGTCCTCTCCTAACCGGGATTCCTCCGGAGGATCCTTGAGTGGTATGCCTGCTGTTGCTGCCACTGCTGTTTTTGCTCCTGGGAGTCGATCATCATCCCAGAGGGGAAGACCACTTGTACTACTACGAGGAATCAGAGGATGATAGTGAGGAAATGACGGTGCCGGAGGAGACTGTTCCATCTTGCAACCAGAGGAGCGGTCCCTCTGGCGCAGTTGGGATAAATGTTAGTAAGGTACCTAGTCAGATTGTGGTGGTAGGGGATTCCATTATTAGGAAGACAGATAGGGCAATCTGCTATTGGGACCGTGATCGCCGTACGGTCTGTTGTCTCCCGAGTGCTCGGGTGTGGAACATCGCAGACAGGGTAGATAGATTGTTGGGAGGGGCTGGGAAGGATCCAACGGTCTTGGTGCACTTTGGCACCAATGACAAAGTTAGTGGAAGGTGGAATGTCCTTATGAAAGACTATAGGGAATTAGGCAAGAAACTTAAGGCAAGGACATCTAAGGTAATATTCTCCGAATTATTACCCGTGCCACGCGCTAGCCCAGGGAGGCAGAGGGAGATTAGGGAGGTAAATGTGTGGCTTAGGGATTGGTGCAGGAAAGAAGGGTTTGTATTCCTAGAACACTTGGCGGACTTCTCAGTCAGGCACCCTCTTTTTTGTTGTGATGGATTGCACCTGAATGAGGAGGGGGTAGCGGTGTTGAAGGGGAAGGATGGTTAGAAGGTTGGAGGAGATTTTAAACTAGGTGCCTGGGGGGAGGGTTTAGCAAGAAATCACGGGTCATTCAGTAAGAATAGCATGGGTGGCGTTAGTGAACAAAACGGGGGAGGAGTAGGGGGGAGGAATAGAGCAGACGGCAAGGGTAGTAACATGGGAAATAATCTTTGCTGCAAAAGAATTATGATGTCCCTACCATAAGGGGAAATATGTATCTCAATTATAGGTATGTAAATGCTAGAAGCCTTACAGGAAACAAAGGGGAACTAGAAATCCTCGCAGCAAGCAAGGAATATGATATTATAGGCATTACTGAAACGTGGTGGGACGAATCTCACGATTGGACAGTCAATCTAGATGGTTACAGGCTGTACAGGAGAGACAGACTAAATAAACGGGGTGGAGGGGTATGTTTTTGCGTAAAGCCATTTCTAAAACCTGTTATACGGGAAGATATTCAAGAAGGGACTGTAAATACTATTGAGACATTATGGGTAGAAATTAGAGATGTGCACCGGAAATTTTTCGGGTTTTGTGTTTTGGTTTTGGGTTCGGTTCCGCGGCCGTGTTTTGGGTTCGAACGCGTTTTGGCAAAACCTCACCGAATTTTTTTTGTCGGATTCGGGTGTATTTTGGATTCAGGTTTTTTTTTTTTTAAATCCCTAAAAAACAGCTTAAATCATAGAATTTGGGGGTCATTTTAAACTCCAAAGTATTATTAACCTCAATAACCATAATTTCCACTCATTTTCAGTCTATTCTGAACACCTCACACCTCACAATATTATTTGTAGTCCTAAAATGTGCACCGAGGTCGCTGGATGGCTAAGCTAAGCGACCCAAGTGGCCGACACAAACACCTGGCCCATCTAGGAGTGGCACTGCAGTGTCACGCAGGATGGCCCTTCCAAAAAATACTCCCCAAACAGCACATGACGCAAAGAAGAAAAAAAAGAGGCGCAATGAGGTAGCTGTGTGAGTAAGCTAAGCGACCCTAGTGGCCGACACAAACACCTGGCCCATCTAGGAGTGGCACTGCAGTGTCACGCAGGATGGCCCTTCCAAAAAACACTCCCCAAACAGCACATGACGCAAAGAAGAAAAAAAAAAGAGGCGCAATGAGGTAGCTGTGTGAGTAAGCTAAGCGACCCAAGTGGCCGACACAAACACCTGGCCCATCTAGGAGTGGCACTGCAGTGTCACGCAGGATGGCCCTTCCAAAAAAATACTCCCCAAACAGCACATGACGCAAAGAAGAAAAAAAAGAGGCGCAATGAGGTAGCTGTGTGAGTAAGCTAAGCGACCCAAGTGGCAGACACAAACACCTGGCCCATCTAGGAGTGGCACTGCAGTGTCACGCAGGATGGCCCTTCCAAAAAATACTCCCCAAACAGCACATGACGCAAAGAAGAAAAAAAAGAGGCGCAATGAGGTAGCTGTGTGAGTAAGCTAAGCGACCCTAGTGGCCGACACAAACACCTGGCCCATCTAGGAGTGGCACTGCAGTGTCACGCAGGATGGCCCTTCCAAAAAATACTCCCCAAACAGCACATGACGCAAAGAAGAAAAAAAAAAGAGGCGCAATGAGGTAGCTGTGTGAGTAAGCTAAGCGACCCAAGTGGCCGACACAAACACCTGGCCCATCTAGGAGTGGCACTGCAGTGTCACGTAGGATGGCCCTTCAAAAAAATACTCCCCAAACAGCACATGACGCAAAGAAGAAAAAAAAGAGGCGCAATGAGGTAGCTGTTGTGACTAAGCTTAGCGACCCAAGAGGCCAACACAAACACCTGGCCCATCTAGGAGTGGCACTGCAGTGTCACGTAGGATGGCCCTTCCAAAAAATACTCCCCAAACAGCACATGACGCAAAGAAGAAAAAAAAGAGGCGCAATGCGGTAGCTGTGTGAGTAAGCTAAGCGACCCTAGTGGCCGACACAAACACCTGGCCCATCTAGGAGTGGCACTGCAGTGTCACGCAGGATGGCCCTTCCAAAAAACACTCCCCAAACAGCACATGACGCAAAGAAAAATTAAAGAAAAAAGAGGTGCAAGATGGAATTGTCCTTGGGCCCTCCCACCCACCCTTATGTTGTATAAACAGGACATGCACACTTTAACCAACCCATCATTTCAGTGACAGGGTCTGCCACACGACTGTGACTGAAATGACGGGTTGGTTTGGACCCCCACCAAAAAAGAAGCAATTAATCTCTCCTTGCACAAACTGGCTCTACAGAGGCAAGATGTCCACCTCATCATCATCCTCCGATTCATCACCGTGTACATCCCCCTCCTCACAGATTATCAATTCGTCCCCACTGGAATCCACCATCTCAGCTCCTTGTGTACTTTGTGGAGGCAATTGCTGCTGGTCAATGTCTCCACGGAGGAATTGATTATAATTCATTTTAATGAACATCATCTTCTCCACATTTTCTGGAAGTAGCCTCGTACGCCGATTGCTGACAAGGTGAGCGGCGGCACTAAACACTCTTTCGGAGTACACACTTGTGGGAGGGCAACTTAGGTAGAATAAAGCCAGTTTCTGCAAGGGCCTCCAAATTGCCTCTTTTTCCTGCCAGTATACGTACGGACTGTCTGACGTGCCTACTTGGATGCGGTCACTCATATAATCCTCCACCATTCTTTCAATGGAGAGAGAATCATATGCAGTGCCAGTAGACGACATGTCCGTAATCGTTGGCAGGTCCTTCAGTCCGGACCAGATGTCAGCATCAGCAGTCGCTCCAGACTGCCCTGCATCACCGCCAGCGGGTGGGCACGGAATTCTGAGCCTTTTCATCGCACCCCCAATTGCGGGAGAATGTGAAGGAGGAGCTGTTGACCGATCAAGTTCCACTTGACTTGATAATTTTCCCACCAGCAGGTCTTTGAACCCCTGCAGACTTGTGTCTGCCGTAAAGAGAGATCCAACGTAGGTTTTAAATCTAGGATCGAGCACGGTGGCCAAAATGTAGTGCTCTGATTTCAACAGATTGACCACCCGTGAATCCTGGTTAAGCGAATGAAGGGCTCCATCCACAAGTCCCACATGCCTAGCGGAATCGCTATGTCTTAGCTCCTCCTTCAATGTCTCCAGCTTCTTCTGAAAAAGCCTGATGAGGGGAATGACCTGACTCAGGCTGGCAGTGTCTGAACTGACTTCACGTGTGGCAAGTTCAAAAGGTTGCAGAACCTTGCACAACGTTGAAATCATTCTCCACTGCGCTTGAGACAGGTGCATTCCACCTCCTTTGCCTATATCGTGGCCAGATGTATAGGCTTGAATGGCCTTTTGCTGCTCCTCCAACCTCTGAAGCATATAGAGGGTTGAATTCCACCTCGTTACCACTTCTTGCTTCAGATGATGGCAGGGCAGGTTCAGGCGTTTTTGGTGTTGCTCCAGTCTTCTGTACGTGGTGCCTGTACGCCGAAAGTGTCCCGCAATTCTTCTGGCCACCGACAGCATCTCTTGCACGCCCCTCTCGTTTTTTAAATAATTCTGCACCACCAAATTCAAGGTATGTGCAAAACATGGGACGTGCTGGAATTTGCCCAGATATAATGCACGCACAATATTGCTGGCGTTGTCCGATGCCACAAATCCACAGGAGAGTCCAATTGGGGTAAGCCATTCTGCGATGATCTTCCTCAGTTGCCGTAAGAGGTTTTCAGCTGTGTGCGTATTCTGGAAAGCGGTGATACAAAGCGTAGCCTGCCTAGGAAAGAGTTGGCGTTTGCGAGATGCTGCTACTGGTGCCGCCGCTGCTGTTCTTGCGGCGGGAGTCAATACATCTACCCAGTGGGCTGTCACAGTCATATAGTCCTGAGTCTGCCCTGCTCCACTTGTTCACATGTCCGTGGTTAAGTGGACATTGGGTACAACTGCATATTTTAGGACACTGGTGAGTATTTTTCTGAGGTCTGTGTACATTTTCGGTATCGCCTGCCTAGAGAAATGGAACCTAGATGGTATTTGGTACCTGGGACACAGTACCTCAATCAAGTCTATAGTTGGCTCTGAAGTAATGATGAATACCGGAACCACGTTTCTCACCGCCCAGGATGCCAAGGCCTCAGTTATCCGCTTTGCAGCAGGATGACTGCTGTGATATTTCATCTTCCCCGCAAAGGACTGTTGGACAGTCAATTGCTTGGTGGAAGTAGTAAAAGTGGTCTTACGTCTTCCCCTCTGGGATGACCATCGACTCCCAGCAGCAACAACAGCAGCGCCAGCAGCAGTAGGTGTTACACTCAAGGATGCATCGGAGGAATCCCAGGCAGGAGAGGACTCGTCAGAATTGCCAGTGACATGGCCTGCAGGACTATTGGCATTCCTGGGGAAGGAGGAAATTGACACTGAGGGAGTTGGTGGGGTGGTTTGCGTGAGCTTGGTTACAAGAGGAAGGGATTTACTGGTCAGTGGACTGCTTCCGCTGTCGCCCAAAGTTTTTGAACTTGTCACTGACTTATGATGAATGCGCTGCAGGTGACGTATAAGGGAGGATGTTCCGAGGTGGTTAACGTCCTTACCCCTACTTATTACAGCTTGACAAAGGCAACACACGGCTTGACAAATGTTGTCCGCATTTCTGTTGAAATACTTCCACACCGAAGAGCTGATTTTTTTTGGTATTTTCACCAGGCATGTCAATGGCCATATTCCTCCCACGGACAACAGGTGTCTCCCCGGGTGCCTGACTTAAACAAACCACCTCACCATCAGAATCCTCCTTGTCAATTTCCTCCCCAGCGCCAGCAACACCCATATCCTCCTCATCCTGGTGTACTTCAACACTGACATCTTCAATCTGACTATCAGGAACTGGACTGCGGGTGCTCCTTCCAGCACTTGCAGGGGGCGTGCAAATGGTGGAAGGCGCATGCTCTTCATGTCCAGTGTTGGGAAGGTCAGGCATCGCAACCGACACAATTGGACTCTCCTTGTGGATTTGTGATTTCGAAGAACGCACAGTTCTTTGCTGTGCTTTTTCCAGCTTAAGTCTTTTCATTTTTCTAGCGAGAGGCTGAGTGCTTCCATCCTCATGTGAAGCTGAACCACTAGCCATGAACATAGGCCAGGGCCTCAGCCATTCCTTGCCACTCCGTGTGGTAAATGGCATATTGGCAAGTTTACGCTTCTCCGACGATTTTAATTTAGATTTTTGAGTCCTTTTTTTACTGATCTTTTGTGTTTTGGATTTTACATGCTCTGTACTATGACATTGGGCATCGGTCTTGGCAGACGACGTTGATGGAATTTCATCGTCTCGGCCATGACTAGTGGCAGCAGCTTCAGCACGAGGTGGAAGTGGATCTTGATCTTTCCCTATTTTTGGAACCTCAACATTTTTGTTCTCCATATTTTAATAGGCACAACTAAAAGGCACCTCAGGTAAACAATGGAGATGGATGGATACTAGTATACTTATGGATGACGAGTGACTGATGACACAGAGGTAGCTACAGCCGTGGACTACCATACTGCGTCTGCTAGTATAGAGATGATAATTAATGATATAAAAAAAATATATATAACTACTGTAGGTATATATAATATAATGACGGACCTGGTGGACACTGTCAGCAGACTGCTAAACTACTAGTATGAAGAAGATAGAAAAAAAAAACCCACCACAGGTAGGTAGGTATACAATTATGGACGAGTGACGACACAGAGGTAGGTACAGCCGTGGCCTACCGTACTGCGTCTGCTAGTATAGATAATATACTAAATATATTACTACTGTAGGTATATAATATAATGACGGACCTGGTGGACACTGTCAGCAGACTCCTAAACTACTAGTATGAAGAAGATAGAAAAAAAAACCCCACCACAGGTAGGTATACAATTATGGACGAGCACTGACGACACAGAGATAGCCACAGCCGTGGACTACCGTACTGCGTCTGCTAATATAGAGATGATAAAGATGATAGAGATGAAAAAAAAAATATATATAACACTACTGTAGGTAAATATTTATATAATATAATGAATGACGGACCTGCTGGACACTGTCAGGAGAATGCGTTTATACTATAGAATGAAAAAAAAAAAACACCACAGGAGTGTTTAACTTTTTCAGGCAGACAATATACTGGTGGTCACTGGCAGCAAAAGTGTGCACTGTACTCCAGCTATAACTGCACCCCAGTCTCCCCCACAATTCAGCTGTGTGAGCAGTGAGCACTCAGCACAGTCAGATATACATAGATGATATATCATGCAGCACACTGAGGCTGAGCACAGATATGGTATGTGACTGTGTATCGTTTTTTTTCAGGCAGAGAACGGATTATAAATAAAACTGGTGGTCACTATCAGCAAAACTCTGCACTGTACTGAGTACTCCTAATGCTCCCCAAAATTAGTAAATCAAGTGTCTCTCTAATCTATTCTAAACGGAGAGGACGCCAGCCACGTCCTCTCCCTATCAATCTCAATGCACGTGTGAAAATGGCGGCGACGCGCGGCTCCTTATATAGAATCCGAGTCTTGCGAGAATCCGACAGCGGGATGATGACGTTCGGGCGCGCTCGGGTTAACCGAGCAAGGCGGGAGGATCCGAGTCTGCTCGGACCCGTGCAAAAAAGGCTGAAGTTCGGGCGGGTTCGGATTCCGAGGAACCGAACCCGCTCATCTCTAGTAGAAATTGCATGCGGGGTAAAGGAATAAAGAAGGTATTATTGGGGTTATGCTACAGGCCCCCTGGTATTAATGTGTCTGATGAGAAATTGTTACTGAATCAAATAGAAAGAGCAGCAGGAGTAGGATACATAGTAGTTAGGGGAGACTTTAACTATCCCGAGATAAACTGGAACATCAATTCATGTGATACTGCTAGGGTCAATATGTTTTTAAACACGCTAAATGATAATTACTTAGTTCAATTAATCGAGGAACCAACTAGGTAAAATTTAATCTTAGACCTGGTATTAACTAACAATGGGGAATTGGTATCAAATACTGTATTGAAGTAGGAGAGCCCATAGGTAACAGCGACCACAATATGGTCACATTCAATATCAGTTTTCATAAGCAGTCTTATACTGGCTCAACTAGGACTCTAAACTTTAGCAAAGCCAACTTTGACATGATGAAGGAAGCGTTAAGGGACATTGAATGGGAAATTATGTTTCAAGGAAAAAATACTACAGAGAAATGGGATGTATTAAAATCACTGCTAATTAATAATACTCGTAAATTATTCCCACCAGCAGCAAAAAAAGGAATAAAAATCCAAAACCAATGTGGTTTAACAAAAATATAAAGGAATTAATGGACAAAAAAAGATGAGCATTTAAAATATACAAATCTGAGGGGGATGCGGAGTCATTCCAGCACTATAAGGACTGTAACAAAATATGCAAAAAAGGAATACGAGCGGCTAAAGTAGAAACTGAAAAACTAGTAGCAAAGGAAAGCAAAGCGAATCCCAATTTTTTTTTTTTTTTTTTTAAGTACATCAACAGCAAGAGACTAAAGAAGGAGAGTATATGCCCTTTAAAGGACAAGAGGAGAGTCTTAATCAAAAATGATAATGACATAGCAAACAAACTAAACAACTTTTTTTCAACGGTATTTACCAGAGAGGACCAAAAGCTGGGTCTAACACAAAATCTCAACAAAGATAATGTCCCACTGCTAAATGCTTATTTATGTGAGGAAGTAGTCTGTGACCGATTAAAAAAGTTAAAGATTAATAAGTCCCCTGGTCCAGATGGAATTGACCCAAGAGTTCTTATGGAGTTGCACGCTGAACTAGCAAGACCTCTATATTTGATCTTCATGGATTCGGTTAAATCAGGTATGGTTCCCAAAGACTGGCGTATAGCAGAGGTAGTGCCGATATTCAAAAAGGGGAGCAAAGCTGAACCAGGTAATTATAGACCAGTTAGTCTTACATCTATAGTGGGGAAAGTATTGGAAGGTATTCTAAGGGACGGTATTCAAAAGTTCCTTGAAGCACATAAGGTCATTAAAAGGAACCAACATGGATTTGTAAAGGACAGATCATGTCAAACCAACTTACTTGGCTTTTATGAAACAGTAAGTGCAAACCTTGATCAGGGTAAGGAGGTGGATGTAATCTTTTTGGACTTTGCCAAAGCTTTCGACACTGTACCACACATGCGTCTTTTCTATAAGCTACAAGAAATAGGGCTAGGGAGCACAATATGCACTTGGGTCAGTAATTGGTTAGTTAGTAGGGAGCAGCACGTTGTGGTCAATGGATCATTTTCAAATTGGACTAAAGTACTAAGTGGTGTGCCACAAGGGTCTGTACTTGGACCACTTTTGTTCAACATTTTCATCAATGACCTAACAGTAGGTCTAGAGAGCATGATGTCAATTTTCGCAGACGATACCAAATTGTGTAAAGTTATAAATACGGAGGGGGATGCTGAGTCTCTTCAGAATGACTTAATTAAACTGGAAGCATGGGCAGCAAAATGGAGAATGAGATTCAACACAGACAAGTGTAAGGTAATACACTGTGGGGGCAAGACCAGAAATTACACCTACATACTAAATGGGGTAATACTAGGGGATTCTGTACTGGAAAAAGACTTAGGAGTTCACATAGATAACAAATTAAGCAGCAGTACCCATAGTAGGAGTGCAGCAAAGAAGGCTAATAAGATATTAGCATGCATAAAACGGGGAATTGTGCAATTTTGGGCACCATATTACAAAAAGGATATCTTGGAGCTAGAAAAGGTTCAGAGACGGGCGACCAAACTAATCAAGGGCATGGAGACGCTGGAATACGAGGAAAGGCTTGCAAGGCTAGGCATGTTTACATTGGAAAAGAGGAGACTAAGAGGGGACATGATCAACATCTACAAATATATAAGGGGTCAATACACAGATCTCGGGAGGGACCTGTTTTCTATAAGATCAGCACAGAGGACACATGGTCACTCGCTTAGGTTAGAGAAGAGGAGTTCCCGCACATTGAGGCAAAAAGTATTTTCACAGTAAGTACAATACATGTTTGGAATTCCCTGCCTGAGAGAGTAGTAACAGTGGACTCAGTCAACACCTTTAAGAATGGGTTAGATAAATTCCTATTGTATAAAGATATTCAGGGTTATGGTGCATAGGCACGCATTATAGTTAATATAACTAGTCCTAACATAAAAATAACTAGTCCTATAATAAGACTGCATAGGAGACCACAAATAGGTTGAACTCGATGAAAAATTGTCTTTTTTCAACCTTAGTTACTATGTTACTATGTTACTACCAGTAAGCAATTGACTGTTCAACAGTCCTTTGTGAGGAAGATGAAATATGACAGCAGTCATCCTTTTGCAAAGCGGATAACTGAGGCCTTGACAGCTATGTTGGTGTTAGACATGCGTCCGGTATCCGCCATTATCTCAGTGGGACTTAGAGAATTGTTTGAGGTACTGTGTCCCCAGTATCAAATCCCATCTAGGTTCCACTTCTCTAGGCAGGCGATACAGAGAATATAAACCAAAGTAAGACAGCGCTAACTGAGATGGATTGTAAAAAATACAGTACTATTTATTAAAATAACATTGATTAACTAAACAATTTTATAAAAAACTATTAAAATCTGATTTCACTGCACTCTTATATTATAGTCACCATACATATGATTATTGATCATTTGTAGTTTTGTCCAATGTCCCCGTGAGGTCCGCACATTTATTGTCCCGTATCCTGGGGTTGTGGCACAATCCCTGGGCCGATAATTACGCTGGAGGAATGTCTTATCCCAATTTTTAGGCAAGAGAATGGGAAATGTCCTCACCAGTGTTGCGTGTTGATTTTTCTGTTCGGTCCTTATTAATGGATGGGGTGCAAAGTTGCGCTGTTCGGCGGAGTCCTCAGAAATCCGGGCAGTATTGGATGATCAAGTGTAGGTGACACAGGTTCACACCTGACGCGTTTCTCAGCTGACTGCTGCTTTTTCAAAGGTGACTGTAGTCTTAACTGGCAGTGTATTTATACCTAAGTTAATTGCTCATTCATTACACCTGATTCAAAACAATCCATCTCTCAATTTACGTGTAAATGATTAAAAACAACAATTCATTTAGGATAGACTCAAGGATTACTAAAAATTCTATACAATTTGTAAACCATAGTGTTTTATTCAATAAAAGATACATTTAAACTTAGTCCGGTGGTGCTGGAACGCACGCGGACTACCGAACTTCCGGTCCGTGACCCGCATTAATTATTTTGCACATGGGTCCCCTTCAATCTTATGTCTCAGACCGTCGTTATGTTCCGGTCTGTGACGTACCTTAGTTTCCATGGTGATGGAAATCAACTCCCCTCAGGTTACAGAACAGATGCGGGATCACATGATCGGCGAAGCATGTTGATCGTCATTTCCGGTCTGTGACCCGCACAGGTGGCTGTTGAGGGGGATTCCTTCTTACTTCCTATAGTAATGCATATATGAGGCCACATGATCGGCCTCCAATGAAAACGCATAATGGTGATGGAGATCAACTCCCCTCGAATTACAGAACAGATGCGGGATCACATGATCGGCGAAGCATGTTAATCATTCGTCATTTCCGATCTGTGACCCGCACAGGTGGCTGTTGAGGGGAATTCCTTCTTACTTTCTATAGTATTACATATATGAGGCCACGTGATCGGCCTCCAGTGGAACGCATAATGAATTGACTGTTCATATGATTTATAGGGGAAGGAGTTTCAAAATTAAAAACATTAAAAGAAATATATATTTTTGTGACTCTTAGTATGTTAATACATATTATATACTGCTAACATTTATCTAATTCAATGAATTATTCTATCGTACTTCTAACGGACTTTTCTTTATCATTAGGGTGTTTCTTACATAGATTAAATAGAGATCTGTATGTTCAATATAATTACTCTAAAATTCGGGAATATCCAATTACTATTTATATGTAGTTTTTAGGAAATGTGGGACGGACAGTTTTTTATATATCCTTTAAACTAGGCCATCGAATCACGACCCACTGTAATATAGTGATCAATATCATTCAATTAGAAGGGTTCTAACTAAATTAGATCAACAATGATTAATAATGGATATCATTCTCTACGAAGGATCCATATTTAGTTGGAAAACGGAGTACTTACATAAGATAATAAGAGTAAAGAGAAGAAAGGAAAAAGAATTACCATTGAAAGGTTTATGAAGCTATATATGAGAGAAAACAGACCATTGTATACTATATCACACAATTCAGTTCTACTGACTCATTTAAGCCTGCGGGAAAGATGCTATTCATTTTTAGCATCCAGAAAACTTTTTGTTTACAAAGGGTCTTATATCTGTCCCCTCCTCTTATTGTTTTACTAATAGATTCCAGACCTGTTATCTTCAAGCATCTAGGGTTTCCTTTATGGAAATCCGCATAGTGTTTAGATACACTATGCGTTAAAACTTTGTTTAAAATATTCCTGCGGTGCTCAAGGAATCTTATTTTTAGGGGGCGTGTGGTCCTGCCAATATATTTTAAATTGCACCCACACGTCAGCATATAAATAACGTGGGGTGTATTACAATTTATATATGTTTTTATCTCATATGGTGTTCCTTCACCATCTATATTAATCATTAAAGTATGGTCAGCTGTAAATTCGCAGGTTATGCATCTGTTTCTCCCACATTTGAAGAACCCTTTCGTTTTATTTCCCAATTGTGTAAGCCAGTTGGTTTTTTCAGGATTCTTATTGGGGCTATTTTTCTCCTCTATTCTTTTCAAATGGCTGGGGGCCAATATATTTTTGAGTGATCTATTTTTCCGAAAAATGAAGTTGGGTGATTTTGGAAGAATATTTATTAATATATTATCCTGTTTTAATATGTTGTAATTTTTCGATATAATTTCTCTTACTTCTCTGTGACAGTTATTATAAGTTGAGATGAATGATATATCTGAGGAGATGTTCTGTTCACTCTCATCATTATTTTTATTTTTATTTTTATTTTTGAGGGTTCCTTTTGATATATTTAAAAGTTGGTCTCTATCTGTATTTTTTACTTCATTTAATGCTTTATCTAGTATATAATTTGGATACCCTCTATCTCTAAAGGAATCTAACATAATTTTTGCTTGGGAATCAAAAGAAGTCATAGTTGAGCAATTTCTTCTAATGCGTAGTAGTTGACTTTTGGGGATGCTCTTTTTCCATGACGAATGATGTGCACTGTTAAAGTGTAGGTAAGTATTGGTGCCAGTTTCTTTTACGTGATTGCACGTGACTATTTCTTTATTGCTTATTTCTAGTGAAACATCCAAAAAGTTAATATTTGTAGTGTTGAAGGAGTGAGTGAAAGTGAGGTTAAAGGAATTTCTATTCAAATATGTGAAAAAAGAAAGTGCTGATGCGTGATCTCCATCCCAAATAATAAATAAATCATCTATATAGCGTCCATAGAGGACCAGGTGCGCGTCGAACCCGCCCCCCCACACGAGCTGGTCTTCGACCTCGCCCATGTAGAGGTTGGCGTAGCTCGGCGCGAACCTGGTCCCCATGGCTGTGCCCATTTCCTGAAGAAAAAAAGTGTCCAAGCAAAAATTATGTATATAATATTATTATGTATATAATATTATGTATATAATAGGAATATTTTAAACAAAGTTTTAACGCATAGTGTATCTAAACACTATGCGGATTTCCATAAAGGAAACCCTAGATGCTTGAAGATAACAGGTCTGGAATCTATTAGTAAAACAATAAGAGGAGGGGACAGATATAAGACCCTTTGTAAACAAGAAGTTTTCTGGATGCTAAAAATGAATAGCATCTTTCCCGCAGGCTTAAATGAGTCAGTAGAACTGAATTGTGTGATATAGTATACAATGGTCTGTTTTCTCTCATATATAGCTTCATAAACCTTTCAATGGTAATTCTTTTTCCTTTCTTCTCTTTACTCTTATTATCTTATGTAAGTACTCCGTTTTCCAACTAAATATGGATCCTTCGTAGAGAATGATATCCATTATTAATCATTGTTGATCTAATTTAGTTAGAACCCTTCTAATTGAATGATATTGATCACTATATTACAGTGGGTCGTGATTCGATGGCCTAGTTTAAAGGATATATAAAAAACTGTCCGTCCCACATTTCCTAAAAACTACATATAAATAGTAATTGGATATTCCCGAATTTTAGAGTAATTATATTGAACATACAGATCTCTATTTAATCTATGTAAGAAACACCCTAATGATAAAGAAAAGTCCGTTAGAAGTACGATAGAATAATTCATTGAATTAGATAAATGTTAGCAGTATATAATATGTATTAACATACTAAGAGTCACAAAAATATATATTTCTTTTAATGTTTTTAATTTTGAAACTCCTTCCCCTATAAATCATATGAACAGTCAATTCATTATGCGTTCCACTGGAGGCCGATCACGTGGCCTCATATATGTAATACTATAGAAAGTAAGAAGGAATTCCCCTCAACAGCCACCTGTGCGGGTCACAGATCGGAAATGACGAATGATTAACATGCTTCGCCGATCATGTGATCCCGCATCTGTTCTGTAATTCGAGGGGAGTTGATCTCCATCACCATTATGCGTTTTCATTGGAGGCCGATCATGTGGCCTCATATATGCATTACTATAGGAAGTAAGAAGGAATCCCCCTCAACAGCCACCTGTGCGGGTCACAGACCGGAAATGACGATCAACATGCTTCGCCGATCATGTGATCCCGCATCTGTTCTGTAACCTGAGGGGAGTTGATTTCCATCACCATGGAAACTAAGGTACGTCACAGACCGGAACATAACGACGGTCTGAGACATAAGATTGAAGGGGACCCATGTGCAAAATAATTAATGCGGGTCACGGACCGGAAGTTCGGTAGTCCGCGTGCGTTCCAGCACCACCGGACTAAGTTTAAATGTATCTTTTATTGAATAAAACACTATGGTTTACAAATTGTATAGAATTTTTAGTAATCCTTGAGTCTATCCTAAATGAATTGTTGTTTTTAATCATTTACACGTAAATTGAGAGATGGATTGTTTTGAATCAGGTGTAATGAATGAGCAATTAACTTAGGTATAAATACACTGCCAGTTAAGACTACAGTCACCTTTGAAAAAGCAGCAGTCAGCTGAGAAACGCGTCAGGTGTGAACCTGTGTCACCTACACTTGATCATCCAATACTGCCCGGATTTCTGAGGACTCCGCCGAACAGCGCAACTTTGCACCCCATCCATTAATAAGGACCGAACAGAAAAATCAACACGCAACACTGGTGAGGACATTTCCCATTCTCTTGCCTAAAAATTGGGATAAGACATTCCTCCAGCGTAATTATCGGCCCAGGGATTGTGCCACAACCCCAGGATACGGGACAATAAATGTGCGGACCTCACGGGGACATTGGACAAAACTACAAATGATCAATAATCATATGTATGGTGACTATAATATAAGAGTGCAGTGAAATCAGATTTTAATAGTTTTTTATAAAATTGTTTAGTTAATCAATGTTATTTTAATAAATAGTACTGTATTTTTTACAATCCATCTCAGTTAGCGCTGTCTTACTTTGGTTTGTTTCTGTTTTGTATGATATTGTGGGCGTGACTAGCCCACTCAGACAGCTGCTTATTATACATTGTTTGGAAACACAGCTTGAGCGCCCCTTCCAATTTGATTGGTTACATATTTCTTGCTGATACAGAGAATATACACAGACGTCAGAAAAAGTCACCAGTGTCCTACAAAATGCGGTTGTATCCAGTGTCCACTTAACCACGGACATGTGGACAAGTGGAACAGGGCAGACTAAGGACTATATGACTGTAACAGCCCACTGGGTAGATGTATGGCCTCCCGCAGCAACAACAGCAGCGGCACCAGTAGCAGCATCTCGCAAACGCCAACTCGTTCCTAGGCAGGCTACGCTATCTATCACCGCTTTCCGTAGGAGGCACACAGCTGACAACCTCTTACGGAAACTGAGGAACATCATTGCAGAATGGCTTACCCCAATTGGACTCTGCTGGGGATTTGTGATATCGGACAATGCCACCAATATTGTGTGTGCATTACATCTGTGCAAATTCCAGCATGTCCCATATTTTGCACATACAATTAATCTGGTGGTGCACAATTTTTAAAAAAATAAAAGGGGTGTGCAGGAGATGCTGTCGGTGGCCCAAAAATTGCGGCCCACTTTCGGCATTCAGCCACCATGTGCCGAAGACTGGAGCGCCAGCAAACACGCCTGAACCTGCCCTGCCATCAACTGAAGCAAGAGGTGGTAATGAGGTGGAATTCAACACTCTATATGCTTCAGAGGATGGAGGAGCAGCAAAAGGCCATTCAAGCCTATACATCCACCTACGATATAGGCAAAGGAGGGGTAATGCACCTGACTCAAGCGCAGTGGGGAATGATTTCCATCTTGTGCAAGGTTCTCCAACCCTTCGAACTTGCCACATGTGAAGTCAGTTCAGACACTGCCAGCTTGAGTCAGGTCATTACCCTCATCAAGCTTACTTAGAAGCAGCTGGAGAAATTGAAGGAGGTTCCGCAAAGTATGTGGTACTTGTAGATGGAGCCCTTCATTCGCTTTGCCAGGATTCAAGGGTGGTCAATCTGTTGAAATCAGAGCACTACATTTTGGCCACCGTGCTCGATCCTAGGTTTAAAGCCTACATTGTATCTCTCTTTCCGGCAGACACAAGTGTGCAGAGGTGCAAAAACCTGCTGGTGAGTAAATTGTCAACTCAAGCGGAACGTGACCCGTCAACAGCTGGTCCTTCAATTTCTCCTGCCACTGGGGCTGCAAGGAAAAGGATAAGATTTCCTAGCCCACCCGCTGGTGGTGATGCCAGGCAGTCAGGAGCAAAAGCTGATATCTGGTCCGGACTGAAGGACCTGCCAACATATACGGACATGTCTACTTTCACTGCATATGATTCTGTCACCATTGAAAGAATGGTGGAGGATTATATGAGTGACAGCATCCAAGCAGGCATGTTAGACAGTCCATATGTATACTGGCAGGAAAAAGAGGCAATTTGGTTGCCCTTGCACAAACTGGCTTTATTTGACCTAAGTTGCCTCCCCTCCAGTGTGTACTCCGAAAGAGTGTTTAGTGCAGCCGGTAACTTTGTCAGCGATTGGCGTAGGAGGTTACTTCCATTAAATGTGGAGAAGATAATGTTCATCAAAATGAATTATAAATTCCTCCGGGAAGACATTTACCAGCATTTGCCTCCAGAAAATACACAGGGACCTGTGATGGTGGATTCCAGTGGGGACGAATTAATACTCTGTGAGGAGGAGGACATACACAGTGAAAGGGGTGATGAATCGTAGGATGAGGTCGACATCTTGCCTCTGTAGAGCCAGTTTGTGCAAGGAGAGATTGATTGAAAAAATGTCATAAAGACATGAAATGTTGGAACTACATCCAGGCTATGTGACTCTTTTTGTCTTACGCCGGAGTGTTTATCCTATCTACAAGTCTGTGAGTGCGGCTCATTTTCCTGGTGCATATATATATAATATTTTATATATATATATATATATATATATTCTCAAGTATTGTCAAGATCCAAATGAAGATCCAGAATAGAGGGCACTCACCAGTCCAACTTCATAAAAAGCATTTATTGGTATATCCGAGTCATCACAAATGTCGACGTTTCGGCTCTAGTGAGCCTTTTTCAAGACAGCCCCAGGATACATCTGCTCAGCATGCTTACTCCTGGCTTACCCCATTGGGACCTTGACGTGGTGTTATGATTTCTTGTGTCACACTGATTGGAACCTTTATGGAAGGTTGCGTTAAAATTTCTCTCTTGGAAAGTGGTCATGCTATTGGCCTTGGCGTCCGCAAGGCGGGTGTCGGAAGTAGTAGCTTTGTCTCACAAGGGCCCCTGTTTGATCTTCCATGTGGATAGAGTGGAATTGAGAACTCTGATAATAATTCTGCCAAAAGTGGTTTCTGTGTTTCGCAGAAACCAGCCTATTTTGATGCCTGTGGTTACTTAAGCATTGGCTGATTCAAAGTCTCTAGATGTAGTCAGGGCTTTGAATATTTAGGTCGCCAATTTGGCTCAGATTGGGGAAACAGAGGCTCTGTTTGGCCGGTATGCTCCCAGCATGTTTGGGGCGCCTGCGTCTATGCAGTCTGTTACACGCTGGATCTGTGATACGATTCGGCGTGCTCGTTCTACGGCTGGATTGCCGTTACCTAAGTCGGTGGAGTACCATTCTACTAGGAAGGTGGGCTCTTCTTGGGAGGATGCCCGAGGAGTCTCGGCGGTTCCACTTAGCCGAGCGGCTATTTGGTCTAGTGATGTGCACCGGACATTTTTCGGGTTTTGTGTTTTGGTTTTGGATTCGGTTCCGTGGCTGTGTTTTGGATTCGGACGCGTTTTGGCAAAACCTCCCTGAAAATGTTTTTCCGGATTCGGGTGTGTTTTAGATTTGGGTGTTTTTTTACAAAAAACCCTCAAAAACAGCTTAAATCATAGAATTTGGGGGTAATTTTGATCCCATAGTATTATTAACCTCAATAACCATAATTTCCACTCATTTACAGTCTATTCTGAACACCTCACAATATTATTTTTAGTCCTAAAATTTGCACCGAGGTCGCTGAATGACTAAGCTAAGCGACCCAAGTGGCCGACACAAACACCTGGCCCATCTAGGAGTGGCACTGCAGTGTCAGACAGGATGGCAGATTTAAAAAATAGTCCCCAAACAGCACATGATGCAAAGAAAAAAAAAAGAGGTGCAATGAGGTAGCTGTGTGGCTAAGCTAAGCGACCCAAGTGGCCGACACAAACACCTGGCCCATCTAGGAGTGGCACTGCAGTGTCAGACAGGATGGCAGATTTAAAAAATAGTCCCCAAACAGCACATGATGCAAAGAAAAAAGAGGTGCACCAAGGTCGCTGTGTGACTAAGCTAAGCGACCCAAGTGGTCGACACAAACACCTGGTCCATCTAGGAGTGGCACTGCAGTGTCAGACAGGATGGCAGATTTAAAAAATAGTCCCCAAACAGCACATGATGCAAAGAAAAAAAAAGAGGTGCAATGAGGTAGCTGTGTGGCTAAGCTAAGCGACCCAAGTGGCCGACACAAACACCTGGCCCATCTAGGAGTGGCACTGCAGTGTAAGACAGGATGGCAGATTTAAAAAATAGTCCCCAAACAGCACATGATGCAAAGAAAAAAAGAGGTGCACCAAGGTCGCTGTGTGACTAAGCTAAGCGACCTAAGTGGCCGACACAAACACCTGGCCCATCTAGGAGTGGCACTGCAGTTTTCTATCGAGAGGATGAGTGCTTCCATCCTCATGTGAATCTGAACCACTAGCCATGAACATAGGCCAGGGCCTCAGCCGTTCCTTGCCACTCCGTGTCGTAAATGGCATATTGGCAAGTTTACGCTTCTCATCAGACGCTTTTAATTTTGATTTTTGGGTCATTTTACTGAACTTTTGTTTTTTGGATTTTACATGCTCTCTGCTATGACATTGGGCATCGGAACAACAAAAGAAACTACTTGTTCAGCGCCTCAAACAAATCAATCATTTAAATAAAACCAACAGATTAAGGTACAACAGGCTCCTGAGACACTGCGCTTGCCACACCACTATGTGAGATGGATTGGAAGAATATAGAGCAAGAAAAGTGGCTGCGCTGTGTGTCAGCAGCTATATAAAATAGAGAGCACAATGTATAAAATGTAAAGAATTTATTCTCTTAATCAATGTAGGTTAATAATACACCTATATCTGTCTCAGGTGATATAAAGGTTCAGCCGTGTGAAAAAAAAGGCTATCCAATATATTAAATCCTAATTGTGCAATGGGAAGGGAACAGGAGAATTTGTAGATGTAGTTCCAGATAAATGTAAACATATACTACCTCTCCGGCAAGGGCTGGTATAAACTTGGCCGGGCGTCCCCGGCTAGTGAGTCCTGCGTTGCCCGATGTTCTGCACAGAGGAGAGGAGTATTGCGGTGCCCAGTGCCGAGCACCTCCCAATAGAAAGAGATGTATAATCGTCTCCTGTATTCCTGATCGCCAGCCGGCGATGAAGCAAGCTGCTGAAATGCACAATGTGATTGCACAGCGGAGCGGAAAGGTGGGTAACCCAATGCTGAGTACCTGCCGCCAGGAGGAAATGTGCGGTCGTCTCCTGTTCTCGTGATCGCTGGCCGGCGGTGATAGCAAGCTGCTGTCGGAGAGTCAAAGGCGGTTTCTTGCCGCGGTCAGCTGGATGGAAGAGAAGCTGTGTGGATTGCACAGGATAAATTCACCTGGACCAGGTGTATGGAAGGCGGGGTCCTAACATTGGGCATCGGCCTTGGCAGACGACGTTGATGGCATTTCAACGTCTTGGCCATGACTAGTGGCAGCAGCTTCAGCACGAGGTGGAAGTGGATCCCTGTCCCTATTTTACCCTCCACATTTTTGTTCTTCATTTTTTAATGTGTGGAATTATATGCCAGTAATATGTCAATAGCAATGGCCTACTGTACCGTACTGATATATATTATACACTGGTGGTCAGCAAAATTATGCACTGTCCTCCTACAACTGTGCACAACTAAAATGCACCACAGGTATGGATGGATAGTATACTTGACGACACAGAGGTAGGTAGAGCAGTGGACTACTGTACCGTACTGCTATATATTATATACTGGTGGTCAGCAAAATGATGCACTGTCCTCCTACTACTGCACAAAACTACTAAAATGCACCACAGGTATGGATGGATAGTATACTTGACGACACAGAGGTAGGTAGAGCAGTGGACTACTGTACCATACTGCTATATATTATATACTGGCAGTCAGCAAAATTATGCACTGTCCTCCTACTACTGCGCAAAACTTAAATGCACCACAGGTATGGATGGATAGTATAATTGACGACACAGAGGTAGGTAGAGCAGTGGACTACTGTACCATACTGCTATATATTATATACTGGTGGTCAGCAAAATTATGTACTGTCCTCCTACTACTGCGCACAACAACTAAAATGCACCACAGGTATGGATGGATAGTATACTTGACAACACAGAGGTAGGTAGAGCAGTGCACTACTGTACTGTACTGCTATATATTATATACTGGTGGTCAGCAAAATTATGCACTGTCCTCCTACTACTGCGCACAACAACTAAAATGCACCACAGGTATGGATGGATAGTATACTTGACGACACAGAGATAGGTAGAGCAGCGGACTACTGTAACGTACTGATATAATACTGGTGGTCACTGGTCAGCAAAATTCTGCACTGTCCTCCTACTATATACTACAATGCAGCACAGATATGGAGCGTTTTTCAGGCAGAGAACGTAGATATTTTCAGCACACTGAGCACAGATATTTGCAGCACACTGAACACGGCGACGCGCGGCTCCTTATATAGAATACGAATCTCAGCGGGATGATGACGTTCGGGCGCGTTCAGGTTAACAGAGCAAGGCGGGAGGTTCCGAGTCTGCCTCGGATCCGTGTAAAATGGGTGAAGTTCGGGGGGGTTCGGATTCCGAGGAACCGAACCCGCTCATCACTAATTTGGTCGGGTTCAAACACTTTTGCTAAGCTCTACAAGTTTGATACCCTGGCTGATGGGGACCTCATGTTTGCTCAATCTGTGCTGCAGAGTCGTCCGCACTCTCCCGCCCGGTCTGGAGCTTTAGTATAAACCCCATGGTCCTTATGGAGTCCCCAGCATCCTCTAGGACGTAGGAGAAAAAAGGATTTTAATACCTACCGGTAAATCCTTTTCTCTTAGTCCGTAGAGGATGCTGGGCGCCCATCCCAGTGTGTACTGTGTCTGCAGTTATTGGTTATGGTTACACTCTTGTGGTGTTTCTTTTCTGTCAGGCTGTTGCTGACGTTGTTCATGCCATGGCATGCGGTGTCTTATTGTTGGTTGTGTTGACACACAGGTTGTGTTACATATTTTCTCAGCGTGTGGCTGTGTATTGTTCATGCCGTTGGCTGGTATTCTAATGAATGCCACATTTTCCGGTATGTTCGGGGTGTGAGCTGGTATGACACTCACCGTGTTTAAACAATAAATTCTTTCCTCAAAATGTCCGTCTCCCTGGGCACAGTTCTCTAACTGGAGTCTGGAGGAGGGGCATAGAGGGAGGAGCCAGTTCACACCCATTCAAAGTCTTATAGTGTGCCCATGTCTCCTGCGGATCCCGTCTATACCCCATGGTCCTTACAGAGTCCCCAGCATCCTTTACAGACTAAGAGAAAAGGATTTACCGGTAGGTATTAAAATCCTATTTTAAAGATTTATTTTTGCAAAATCTTAAGACCATTTTCTGCTTTAATTTGACTAAAGAATCTTCAGACAATGCAGAGTCTGATACTGTCATCTTACTGTACTTACAAAACTATATGCTGCTCTACTGTGGCTGGAGGTCTAGCTGTATCAAAGTTTGGAGAGAGATAAGGTACAGTAGCAGCAAATCAGTATCTAACTGCCATTTTGAAAACTGTGTTTTAAAAAAAAATGACATTTAGGAGCTGATTGGTTCACTGGACCAGTAGGGAGGATTTCCGAGTACCTGTAATCCCCACGAGCCATTTTTTTATTTTTTTTATTTTAGAGACATACACAGCTGTGCCTTTATCATCATTGTGGAGGTGCCAGTCTGCTCTATGCCCTTGGGCTGGTATGTATAAATGTACTGTATGTAAGTTTGAAGTTTGTGTGTGTTTGTTCGTGTGTGTGCCTGCGTGTACAAAACACAGGTAGCAGCAGGGGAGTGCCAGCTCTGCTACCATTTATGAGAGAGAGAGAGAGAGAGAGAGAGAAAGAGAATATATACACACACACGTGTGTATGTATGTATGTATGTATGTATGTATGTATGTATATATATATATATATATATATATATACATATATATACACACACACACACACACACACACACACATATATATATACACACACACCCATCCCAGAGTAAATCATATGTTTACCCCTGTCGTCAGTAATTTCTCCACTTTATCTCTCTCCAAGCTTTGATACATCTCCCCCAGAAGGTCTTACTGTATATATTCATTCTATACTTTTTCATTTGAGGGGAAAAGGGGGGCATCAATTCTAAGCATCATGAGGGGGCAATGAGTTTTTTTACAATGGTTTTTAGACATTTGAAAATAACAAGACAAAGTTTTAGAGACAAGTAAAAAACAACTGAAGATGAATCAAAATAAAGTTTTGAAGACAAATATGGTTCCATTTAAAATGTATCCGATTAGAGGCGGAACTACCATTGGTGCAGCAGGTGCATTGCACCTGGGCCCCTGAGGAATAAGGGGCCCACTGCTGCCCAGACCAGTATTGAGATATCCCCAGACCCTGCCCCACCCACCCCATCCGGAAAACCATTTGGAGCAATATAGATCATAGGAGTGGCCCAGTGCAGAGAGTGGGGTGGGCAGGACTATTGTGCCGGGCTGATAGAGGAGTCCTGCCACCTATCAGCACTGGTAATTACAGCCACTTACTGCCTTTAATTAACAGACAGCTGTTCAATTTTTCCTGATTCACTGCTGTCTGTGAATTAAAGGTAGCTACAACTTGTGTAAGTTGCACTGTCAGAGTCTGTATGACTGAGTTCCAAACTGAGGAAAGCACAGAGCAAAGGCCACTGGTTTCCTGCCCTCTCCAAGTTACATGGCCCCTGTTCCCTGTTGCATCCCAAACACTCACCAGTGTCACTTTTGGTGCAGCGGGGGGTCTGTCGGGTCCTCTGGCAGGAGGGCTCCAGCGTCTGGCAATCTGTGATGATCCTCTGCAGGGTTCCCGGGGTCTCCAGTAGCTGCTGTGCATACTAGTTTCCAAACTGCCTCACCTTACCAGGCTGATTGCACAGGTGCACAGGCTCCAGATTGCAGCAGTGTTCTCAGACCAGTTAGTACTATTTGTGTGCCTCATACTTTATTTGAATTCCTGTGTGCAGTACTATGATTCCCTCTGACATTGCTGCATTCCATGATTTCCAGCCGATCTCCACTTCACCAACCTAATCCTCAGTCTAGCCAGCCAGTTTTCCTGCAGCCAATCACAGCCCATCAGGGGTTTTTAAGGAAGTCCACCTACATGCATTCAGAGCATGTAGTGTAACAAGTGAACCTCTATTGTCTTTCTCTGCAGCCCAGCACCTTTTCAGCTGGTAGCCAGTCCAGTCCACCTTGTCTTCAGCTGGTAGCCAATCCGGTCCAGTTTATCCTCAGCTGGCAGCCAGTCTAGTCCATCTTTTCCTCATCCGGTAGCAAGTCTGGTCCAGTTTATCCTCAGCCAGTAACCAGTCCGGTCCAGCTTATCTTCATCCAAAAGCCAGTCGAGTCCAGCAGCATACAGTATATTCAGCTGGTAAACAGTCAGGTCCATCTTTTCTTCAGCCAATAACCAGTTCAGTCCACTTGGATAATTTTAGTAACTTCAGTCGGAATCAGTACAATCCAGTATTTCGTCAGCAAGTGAGCAGCATTTCTTCAATCAGGAACTAGTCCAGACCAGCTTACTTCAGCCGAAGGTCTGTCCAGTAAAGAGCCACTGTGTGATCCATCTCCTGGATTCATACCAAAGGCAGTTTTCACTGCTACCCAAATTCCATGTGCAAGAGCTATTTTTAGCCTCATCGATTCCAGCCCCAAGCCTCAGCTGTAGGACCCCAGTCATCACTTGACACAGGTAAGATTGTGCTCAAGGCTGTGACACACAATACCAAAACATCTATTATGTATTCTACAAATACCATAACTAATACACAACTAATAGGTCTCTAATCTTATAATGCAGTTCTAAGGTTCTATGTTATGTTCCTCAAAATTCTGTATGTTATAAGGCATAAGTTCCTAGTTTTGTGACATTCCTGAAAACAGTTTGTGACAAGGAGTACTTTAATTTCAGGCAAAGGTCAGGGCAGGCAGCAATGTAGGCAAGGTACAAGTCAGGCAAACATATATTTGGAGTAAAGGGGTTATTTAGGTTTGTTTGCAAACCAAAAAAGTTAGCAGTTTGGCAAAACCATGTTGCACTGCAGATGAGGCATATGTAACATTTGCAGAGAGAATACAGATTTGGGTGGGGTGCGTTCAAACTGAATTCTAAATTGCAGTGTACAACTTAAGCAGCCAGTATTTACCATGTACAGAAACAATATAACACACCCAAATCTAAATCTCTCTGCAAATATTACATCTGCCCTGTCACGGCTGTAGTTATTTGTGAATCCGGACTAGGACTATGGGGGTCATTCCGAGTTGATCACTCGCTGACGATTTTTGCAGCGATCAGGTGAAAAAAAACGTAATTTCTGCGCATGCGTATGCCCTGCAATGCGCACTCGTGACGTACGGGTACAAAGCTCTTTGTGGCTGTGCTCAGGTTCTAGCAAAGTTTTCCTTTGCACTGGCGGCCGCAAGAAGATTGACAGGAAGGGGGCGTTACTGAGTGTCAACTGACCGTTTTCAGGGAGTGTTTGTAAAAATGCAGGCGTGTCTGAAAAAATGCAGGCATGGCTGGGCGTTCGCTGGGCGGGTGTATAACGTCAAATCCGGACACGAATAGGCTGAAGTGATTGCAAGAGCTGAGTAGGTTCAGAGCTACTCAGAAACTGCACAAACTGTTTTTGTAGAGCTCAGCTGCACATGCGTTCGCACTTTTGCTAAGCCAAAATACACTCCCCAGTGGGCGGCAGCATAGCGGTTGCATGGCTGCTAAAACTAGCTAGCGAGCGATTAACTCAGAATGACCCCCTAAATATTGGGTTTGGACTTGAGAGTTGAGGGTGGAATTGGGCAAGCTTGAGATATCTCCTGCTCATGCAGACGTGGTAGGTAAAATCAGAACGCTGGGATTGACTTGAACAGCGAAGTAGGTTTTCAGGATGTCTGAATTGGCTTTCCGACCAGGCAGGTTTTCAGGATGTCGGCAGTGGCTTTCTGACCAGGCAGGAGTTCAGGATGTTGGGATTGGCTTTCCGACTAAGCAGGTTTTCAGGATGTCGGGATTGGCTTTCCGACCAGGCAGGTTTTCAGGATGTCGGGATTGGCTTTCCAACTAGGCAGGAGCTCAGCAGGGACGTGCAGTCAGGGGAGGCAGTGCCCCCCCTGTCATAATGATTAAAATAATAAAAAGAAGATATTTATAACAGAGTCTGTGATAAATATATTCTTTTATTATTTTAATAATCTCCCCCCGTGAAAATGTTAGGCTGGGAGGCAGCGGGAGAGGTGCCTCCCGCACCTAACATTAAAGTCCGGGCAGCGGGGGGCGGGCAGGGGGTGTGGCGCAGCAATGGGCTGTGAAAGCCCATTGAAAAAGAACGGGGAAGCGGCACCTATACTGGTGCCGCAATGACAGGGGCATGCATTCAGCCCCGATGAATGCACGCCCCTGTCATTCCCCCAGATGTGATTGGCCCAGCGGATTCAGTGCTGGATCCACCATCCAATCACTAGCGAGCCCCCTTCCCGGCTGCAGCAGGCGCCGTGGGCTGTGTGGGCGCCCGCTGCAGCCGGCGCCGCTGACTGACACCAGAGGTCATAATTGACCCCTAGTGTCTGAGCGGCGCTACAGTGGGAGAGACGTCGTGAGTCATGACGTCTCTCCCATAGTACAGCAGAGAGGAGCCGGCGGACGGAGACGGAGGCAGCGCTGCAGGAGCGGTAAGTATGTGTGTGTATTTT
This sequence comes from Pseudophryne corroboree, assembly GCF_028390025.1. Lineage (NCBI taxonomy): Eukaryota > Metazoa > Chordata > Amphibia > Anura > Myobatrachidae > Pseudophryne > Pseudophryne corroboree. The sequence continues at coordinate 952,388,281 of NC_086445.1, read as the reverse complement.
TTTTTTTTATGTGTGTGTGTTTGAGGCACAGCAACAGGGGCACAATTACAAGGGGCACAGTACAAGGGGGCAGCTACAGGGGCACAACTACAAGGGGCGCAGCTACAGGGGCACAATTACAAGGGGCACAGTACAAGGGGGCAGCTACAGGGGCACAACTACAAGGGGCGCAGCTACAGGGGCACAACTACAAGGGGCACAGTACAAGGGGCGCAGCTACAGGGGCACAACTACAAGGGGCGCAGCTACAGGGGCACAACTACAAGGGGCACAGTACAAGGGGCGCAGCTACAGGGGCACAGCTACAGGGGCACAACTACAAGGGGCACAGTACAAAGGGCGCAGCTACAGGGGCACAGCTACAAGGGGCACAGTACAAGGGGCGCAGCTACAGGGGCACAACTACAAGGGGCACACTACAAGGGGCACAACTACAAGGGGTGCAGCTACAGGGGCACAACTACAAGGGGTGCAGCTACAGGGGCACAACTACAAGGGGCGCAGCTACAGGGGCACAACTACAAGGGGCACAGCTACAAGGGACACAGTACAAGGGGCGCAGCTACAGGGGCACAACTACAAGGGGCGTAGCTAAAGGGGCACAACTACAAGGGGCACAGCTACAGGGGCACAGCTACAGGGGCACAACTACAAGGGGCACAACTACAAGGGGCACAACTACAAGGGCACACCTACAAGGGGCGCAGCTACAGGGGCACAGCTACAAGGGGCGCAGCTACAAGGGGCACAGCTACAAGGGGCACAGTACAAGGGGCGCAGCTACAGGGGCACAACTACAAGGGGCACAGTACAAGGGGCGCAGCTACAGGGGCACAACTACAAGGGGCACAGTACAAGGGGTGCAGCTACAGGGGCACAACTACAAGGGGCACAGTACAAGGGGCGCAGCTACACGGGCACAACTACAAGGGGCGCAGCTACTGGGGCACAGTACAAGGGGCACAGTACAAGGGGCGCAGCTACAGGGGCACAGCTACAGGGGCACAACTACAAGGGGCACAGTACAAGGGGCGCAGCTACAGGGGCACAGCTACAAGGGGCACATTACAACTGGCGCAGCTACAGGGGCACAACTACAAGGGGCACAGTACAAGGGGCACTACTACAAGGGGCACAACTACAAGGGGCGCAGCTACAGGGGCACAACTACAAGGGGTGCAGCTACAGGGGCACAACTACAAGGGGCGCAGCTACAGGGGCACAACTACAAGGGGCGCAGCTACAGGGGCACAGCTACAAGGGACACAGTACAAGGGGCGCAGCTACAGGGGCACAACTACAAGGGGCGTAGCTACAGGGGCACAACTACAAGGGGCACAGCTACAGGGGCACAGCTACAGGGGCACAACTACAAGGGGCACAACTACAAGGGCACACCTACAAGGGGCGCAGCTACAGGGGTACAACTACAAGGGGCCAGCTACAAGGGGCGCAGCTACAGGGGCGCAGCTACAGGGGCACAACTACAAGGGGCACAACTACAAGGGGCGCAGCTACAGGGGCACAACTACAAGGGGCACAGTACAAGGGGTGCAGCTACAGGGGCACAACTACAAGGGGCACAGTACAAGGGGCGCAGCTACAGGGGGGCATAACTACAAGGGGCGAACGTCTTCCTGCGTCAGTGAGGGCATAATATTCATTAATTCGTTTGTAAGTATAATTTTCATTTTTATAGGTACCCCTTTTGGATTCTACTGGACAAGTGGACGTGATCGGCGTGGGATGTAGGTAAGTAATCTCTCTCATTTTTACAGGAACCACCTATTGGATTCTACATGGACAAGTGGACGTGACCGGCGTGGGATGTAGGTAAGTATGTGTGAGTGTGTAAGTGTGTTTTAATACATTTTTACTTTCACGGTGTGTGTGTTGTGTTTTTATTTGGGTATTTTTTTTGTTGTAGAACTACAGGTACCAGCGGGCCCGTTATTTCCCCACATGCTGGAACTTGAGGTTCTCCAAGTACCAGCAAGCGGGGGAGGCTTGCTGGGCCTTGTAGCTCCACAACAAAAAACAATATTCTTTTTTTTTACACACTTATGGCTATCAGCCCGGCACCCACCGCCCAGGGGTGCTGGGGACAGCCTCGGGCTTCACCCCTGGCCCTTGGGTGCCTGGAGGGGGGGGACCCCTTGATTTAAGGGGTCCCCACTCCTCCAGGAAACCCCGGCCAGGGGTGACTAGTTGGGGGGGTAATGCCACGGCCGCAGGGACCTACATAAATGTGTCCCCCGGCTGTGGCATTATGTCCCTGGCTAGTGGAGCCCGGTGCTGGTTTTAAAAATACGGGGGACCCCTACATCTTTTGTCCCCCGTATTTTTGGAACCAGGACCGGTCTAAGAGCCCGGTGCTGGTTGTCTAAATACGGGAAACCCCTGTCCAATTTTCCCCCAGTATTTAAACAACCAGGACCGGCTCAAAGAGCCCGAGGCTGTTTATGCTTAGGAGGGGGGACCTCACGCATTTTTTTTTTACATTTTTTAACCCATTAAGACCCTTCTCCATTAAGTTAATGGAAGCCCTGGACAACAAAATTGCATTCATGTCCTCCTCCCACTCCCTTCCCAGTCCCAAACACTCATTTTTATTTTTTTTCTATAAAAATTTACAATATATCACAAGTATGATGAGAGGCAGGCAGCGGGCATTGGCGGCATCGGACTGAGATGCAAATTAGTGGTGGACGGCTGGGTCAGTTGATGGTAGGCAAGTTTGTAAGCCATTGGCGGTGGCAGCAGGCATTGGCTCAGAGGCAGTAGCGGGCATTGGCTCGGTGGCGGTAGGGATCATCGGCAGGATCCGGTGGACATTATGGCTGTAGTGCCTCACCAGCCACTGTCCTCACCACACGCCACTGGAGCTCAGGATGTCGGGATTGGCTTTCCAACTAGGCAGGAGCTCAGGATGCCGGGATTGGCTTTCCGACTAGGCAGGAGCTCAGGATGTCGGGTTTGGCTTTCCAACTACGCAGGAGTTCAGGATGTTGTGATTGGCTTTCCAATTAGGCAGGAGTTCAGAATGCTGGACGGAACCAGCAAAGCAAATTTTCTGAATGCTGGGCAGAACCAGCAAGGCAGGATTCAGAATGCTGGACGGAACCAGCAAGGCAGAATTGTAGGATGCTGGACGGAACCAGCACAGGAGTTCAGAATGCTGAATGGAACCAGCAAGGTAGGTTTGTAGAATGCTGGGTGGAACCAGCACAGCAGAAGTTCAGAATGCTGGATGGAACCAGCAAGGCAAGTTTGTAGAATGCTGGGCGGAACCAGCAAAGCAGAGTTTCCAGATGCTGGACAGAACCAGCGGAGTAGATTTGCAGAAGGCTGGACAGAACCAGCATAGGTTTCCCAGATACTGGACGGGACCAGCGGAGTAGGTTTGCAGAAGACTGAGCGTAACCAGCACAGCAGGTTTTCCAGATGCTGGATGGAACCAGCGGAGTAGATTGCAGAAGCCTTGGTGAAACCAGCACAGCATATTTTCCAGATGCTGTCTGGAACCAGTGGAGTAGGTTTGCAGAAGGCTGGGCGGTACCAGCACAGCAGGTTTTTCATATGCTCGACGGAACCAGCGGAGTAGATTTGCAGAAGGCTATGTGGAACCAGCACAGCAGGTTTTACAGATGATGATATGTGCTGTAAAGTCACTATAACTGCAATGATATGCAGGACAGTCCCTCTGGATCACTGGAATGGCACAGCAGTGAATATGGAAATGCTGTGATGTTATTGCAGTAGTGGCCATAGTTGCCAATTCAGCTTATAACAAGCGGAATTGGGCTTGTTTTTTCTTCTGGTTGCTTATTTTTTTGGGTGGTTGCTTGTTGCTTGTTTTTGGGCTTATAATTTTTTTTGCTGCTTGTTTTTGGGGCTTCTTTTGTTTTTAGGTATCACTGACACCGACTTTCAGAGATAATTAGTCATTCATCCATATAACACAGATCCTCACACAGACATACTGTAGGTGAGACGTTGAGGATGAATAGAGTCTTAAAGAAATGATGATGAGTCATTCATTATGTCTATTGTTGCCGACTGCCGGTTGTGTGTATTCAGTAGGGCTAATTTATTTTTAACAATGACAACAACAAAGACACTGACCAGACACACAACAGTGAAGCAATTCAGTACCACTTTATGTGGTATACTTTATGTCAGATATGGTTTAAGACGCTTGGGTATTTGTTGCAAGGATTTTAAACCAACTACCAATATGCTTCAGCGCTTCAACTCAGCAATGTATAACATGGAAGCTTCTATAGACGATGGAGACAGCTCAGATGAATTTGCTTATATCCATTTTACATAAAACCTTAGCAATTCAGTGTACTATGTACTTTACCTCACAGTATGCCATCTGCAATGCACTTTACTTCACACAGTGTGCCATGCACTTTACCTCACATAGTGGGGGTCATTCAGAGTTGTTCGCTCGCTAGCTGCTTTTAGCAGCATTGCACACGCTAGGCCGCCGCCCTCTGGGAGTATATCTTCGCTTAGCAGAATTGCAAATGAAAGATTAGCAGAATTGCGAATAAATAATTCTTAGCAGTTTCTGAGTAGCTCGAGACTTACTCCTACACTGCGATCAGCTCAGCCCGTTTCGTTCCTGGTTTGAAGTCACAAACACGCCCTGCGTTCGGCCAGCCACTCCCCCGTTTCTCCAGACACTCATGCGTTTTATCCTGGCACGCCTGCGTTTTTCCGCACACTCCCAGAAAACTGTAAATTTCCGCCCAGAAACACCCACTTCCTGTCAATCACACTCCGATCACTTCAATGATGAAAATTCTTCATTCGGACGTGAGTAAATCTACTAAGTTTTGTGCTAAATTACTTAGCGCATGCGCACTGCGTACCATGCGCATGCGCATTTTTGTCTTAATCGCTCCGTTGCGAAAATCGGCAACGAGCGAACAACTCGGAATGACCCCCAGTGTGCTATCTGCAATGCACTATACTTCACACAGTGTGCCATGCACTTTACCTCACATAGTATGCCATCTGCAATGCACTTTACTTCACACAGTGTGCCATGCACTTTACCTCACAGTGTGCCATCTGCAATGCACTTTACCTCTCAGTAATTCCTTTGTTATTTATTGAATTGAGTTACTATTTAATATTTATATATGCATTTATTATTTTGAATTGTCTTAATAATCTTTTGTTTTTGTTGCCTTGATTTGGCCTCTTTATTTATTTAATAGAAGTACAAAGTTGGATGTTGTAAGATTATTTGTTTTATCTTTCCATCGAATAAATATTTCACAGTGAATACAAATGACCACAGATACAGTATATACAGTTGGCAATTTTCACTTGAGATTTTTCTTTAGAGGAAACATGAAAGTATAGTATCTTAAATTCACAACTCTAACTATAATATTAATAAAAATTCCAGTATTCTTTAAAAGCTAGTTTTGTGCTGATAAATATCATTGTAAAGACCTTAAAGGCAGATTATATAAATAATTATATGTATTTTAATAAGACAAACAATAATGTTTGTTTTTATATAAAAAACAAACAAACTTGAGTTGGGCTTTTTTTGGGGCTTTTTAGGATTGGTTTGGGCTTGTTTTGGGCTTATTTTTCAGTCATCGGTTGCTTGTTTTTCATTTCAGAGTTGGCAACACTGGTAGTGGCCCTTTAAATCATCTAGGGAGACTGGTAGTGCTAGAGATGGATATTGCACTAGGGGAGTCATTCCGAGTTGATCGCTCGCTAGCTATTTTTTACAGCGCTGCGAACAGATAGTCGTCGCCTATAGGGGAGTGTATATTTGCTTTGCAGGTGTGCGAACGCATGTGCAGCCGAGCGGTACAAAAAAGTTTTCTGCAGTTTCTGAGTAGCTCAGAACTTACTCAGCTGCTGTGATCACTTCAGCCTATTCTGGCCTGGAATTGACGTCAGACACCCGCCCTGCAAACACTTGGACACACCTGCGTTTTTCCAACCACTCACAGAAAACGGTCAGTTGACACCCACAAATGTCCTCTTCCTGTCAATCTCCTTGCGATCAGCTGTGCGAATGGATTCTTCATTAAATCCATTGCTCAGCAACGATCCACTATGTACCCATACGACGCACCTACGCATTGCGGTACATACGCATGCGCAGTTGTGACCTGATCGCAGCGCAGCGAAAAATCCTAGTGTGCGATCAAGTCGGAATGACCCCATAAGTCTTTACCAGCAGGCGATACTGGAGCTCACTACAGACTGAGAGACAACAAAGCACTGACAGCTTGCTCACTGCTGACTGGATGAGGGATTCACATGACGAGGAAATGATTCCTGATTGGGCCCAGGAAGGTCAGCTGACCAGGAACTATCATGGCGACATCTATAGCTGGTTTTGGAGGGAACTCCAAGATTGTGGGACCACATGGAGGTAGTAATGGCTGCAGAGTTAGCAGAGACTGTATCTGGTGACCACTGGAGTCAGGGAGACATGTAGTATAGTGAAAATATGGACAATTCTGTGTAGGCACAGCATGGAGAGACTTGCTGAATTCAGTATTCACACAGAAGGTTAATCAACACAGGTGCACCTTGTTAGCAAGCTTCACCCTCCAGACAGAGAACTGAGCACTCAGGGAACTTATGGTACTGGTGAGCTGTTTATCTTAGGGAGCAGAAAATATGCAGGATCCAGGACAGATGGCAGAGGTAAGTCACCAAATGATATGAATTTAGACAGGATTGTGACATGCCCCACTTGTAGTACAAAATGGTTTTGCCCAATTGTTAGCTTTTTTGGTTTGCTAACAAACCTGAATAACCCCCTAAGTGTAGTATTGATCTAGGAGGTATTGATGAGGAAACCCATCATGGACATTTTTGTCCATTACTCATTCATCGCTTGACTCCAGAGCAAATGAGGGACATGATGATCTAGTCACAAGATCTGGCCAGGATAAATCTGTAGGACTTTCCACTCTGTATTTAGCTACTCATAATATTTGCACTGTGTTACAAAATAATGACATTGAATTGCAGAGTACACAATATTTATTATTGATCATTATGAAATTCCCTCATGACAGCCCCAGCATCATTTTCAAGTTACCATGCACTATTATAAACATATGATGCTTCATGGTTTATGTTATAATGAGATTTGCTTGTGACAGCCCTTGCTGCATCATTTGCAAGTTAGCATGCACTGTTAACATACCTCTGATGCTTTGTGGTTTATGCCTAACAAAGATGTTATGGGAAATTGAATTAACTCATGCTGTCAGAGAAACAATGAAATATCTAGCTTTACAAACACAAATGTATCTACATTGTGAGAGATTCCCTTCCTGAAATTAATAATAATAATAATAATACAGGTTGAGTATCCCTTATCCAAAATGCTTGGGACCAGAGGTATTTTGGATATCGGATTTTTCCGTATTTTGGAATAATTGCATACCATAATGAGATATCATGGTGATGGGACCTAAATCTAAGCACAGAATGCATTTATGTTTCATATACACCTTATACACACAGCCTGAAGGTCATTTAATACAATATTTTTAATAACTTTGTGTATTAAACAAAGTTTGTGTATATTGAGCCATCAAAAAACAAAGGTTTCACTATCTCACTCTCACTCAAAAAACTCTGTATTTCGGAATATTCCGTATTTCGGAATATTTGGATATGGGATACTCAACCTGTAATAATAATACTTCATTAAAATATTAACATAAAACAAGTACATATTGCATATACATAAATAATGTCATTTGTTTGGTGTCCTGGACACATACAGTATAAAATAACTAGATAAAAAAATGTTACATTTGACCTTTTCATTTATGCCATTTGGCTCTACCATGTTTTGCAGATATGCCCCCTCACTTTCTTCTTGTAGCAAACGCTCGGCAAGTTTGCCTTTCATATTAGCTAAGTTCACTTTTTAAATTTCTTTTAAGCTGAAGAGCCTTTGGGGAATCTCCATTATACTTTAAAAAATGTTGTGCTACACTACTCTCCTCTGCTGTTTTTAATTAGATCTGAGATAAGTTTAGAAGTGAGCTTCCATAGTTCCTTGAGAGTTTTACAAACATACTGTAAAACAGACCTGAGGGACAACCCAACCATTAAATTACTCCACTAGTGCAATGATTAATAAGGATGTTATTTCAAATTCATGATCCTCTTGGACACTTTTATTAACATATACGCATATATTATGATGTCCACATTAAAACACCTTTTAAATTAGTTTGTTTTTTTGTCAACTTACTTTTCACTTTAGTCTTGAAGACAATGGGATTAAACTGATCTCCGATGTATGTAGCAACTGGGTCATGTTGGAGTACAGATGTGTCCTCATGCATGTAGCCTAGACACACCCAGCACAACTGGGACACTCTTGGAGTAGCATACAGTCTTTTTCTTATTTGCATTGCAGACGCAGCAAAACACCACTCAAAGTGTATTAGAACACTTCCCTGTGACTTTAACCACAGATGAATTAGTTCTAAACACATACTGTACAAAGGTGTCTATGTATAAAGCCTTGGAGAGAGATAAAGTGGATGGAGATAAAGTACCAGCCAATCCGCTCATAACTGCCATGTTACAGGCTGTGTGGGTTATTCAGAGTTGGTCGCAGATTTGCTATCGCAGCAAAATCTACGACCATACTACTCACATGCTGGGGGGCTGCCAGCACAAGGCAAGGCAACCCAGCTTTTATGGCGCCACCACGTGATGTGATTGCAATTTAATTGTGTTTGCATCAAATAGAGGTAGATCCATGCCTACGCAGCCTGGCTGCATATCCAGGGGTACCACCACAGAAAACGCAGACAATGTCATCAGCCGGCCCTGAAAACGGCCATGACATGACTGCATTTCTTGCTCCCCTCCCCCAACACTATGTCGCTACCCCCAGATGCCTGTTTTCTGTCAATCACCATGTGATCGCATCCTTCCGGGATGTGATCACACAGTGAAGGGTCGCGCACACGCACTATTGCCGCTGCATATGCGCAGACCCTATGGATGTGTCCAGGTCTGAATAAGGCCCTGCATTTGAAAATTGACAGTTAGAAGCCATAGGCAAATGCAGGGGGGTTTCTGGTTGCCCGGAAACCCCCCTTCTCTTGACAAATGGCTCATTTTATGACAACAATAGCAATGGTCTATAGTGTAATTACTAGAGCGGACACCACATTATGTAGTTTAAGTGACAGAGCAGAGCTGCTGCACATGCCCAGTGGTGGCAACTTCTTCTACCAAGTTTGCTGCGTGTGTCAATCTGAGTCCTCAATCAGCATTGGACCAGAGAGTATCTGCCAGGAAGAAGACATAGGAGTCTTACCATGAGGTGGGAGAATGTCTGCTTTGTGCAGTCCTGGTTCTATTATGTTTGTGTATTTATATATTATGGTATGTTTAACATTTTCCTGACCACTTATATTATGTAACTATGTTTAATACAGCCTATACTATAAACCATCTAGAGTGTTAAATATTAATAATGTATTCCGTACAGTATAGAGTGTATAAAAAGACCAATGTTTACATTAATGTCCAGGGACTCCAGTACTTGTGTGACACTCTGAACTGGACCCCCTTAATTTGTACTACAAAGGGTATGCATTGCAGGCAGCTGTCGGACTGGATAAGACCTGAGTAAGGTCCCCTAATTTTCCCCTTGCTGAGCTTCGATTACTACCCATCCTGGTAATGCTGGAGGGGTTAACACTCCCTTCTGCTGTTGCCTGGGAGACGCCAGCAGGACCAGTGAGCAGACAGGCACTAGTACTTACTTATAATGGAGGAGAGAGTGAGAAGGCTGATGGAGTTTTGATAGGCTGTGGGAGAGCGGGGAAAAAGAGGAGGTGGGGTTTGTACCAGTGTGTGTGAGAGGAGACACACGCTGTGGAGAGTGTAGCTGCTACTGAAGAGACAGCTGTGAGGAGACATGCTGTGGAAAGCGAAGCCGCTGCTGAGGAGACCGCTGTGAGGAGACACGTTGTGGAGAGCAGAGCTGTCGCTGAGGAGACCGCTGTGAGAGCTGCCAGCTGCTGCAGTGACACCAGTCTGCCCAGTACTGAGAGAAGCAGCCGGGAAAGGTCTCAGGTGATAGAGGGTGAGGCCGCTGATAGCCGGTACCTACCTCTGACGCACAGACACTCCAGCTAATGCCCTCAGTTAGAAACCCAGAGTCACCCAGCTCCACATACACAGCTGAGTAGGGGTCAGATGAGAGAGAGAGAGAGAGACGCTCTTCCTTTTACTTGGCAGACACAGCTATTAAGAGTAGTGGACAGTATCAAATATTGTACCTTTCAACAGGGGAGCCCACTTAATGACCAGCACAACCTTTTTGGATATCATTTACCTAATGAAAGACAGGCACCAAATAGCAAAAGAAACTCTAAACTGCCTCAGTCAACAGTGTGACAGGAGAGAGCAGACCCTTATGCATTTCAGACACTTCACAGCTTGTATCAGCCAGCTTTATTATACCTTGCCTGCAATCTATTCGCACCTTTTTATGTGTCGCTGAACTGTATTGTGAACACACTCTAGATATTCAGAGCCTCCGCTACTAATATAGCCTGCAATTACCAGCTGTGCTTTTAACCTTACTGCTTTCACCGGAAACTGCTTTAAGTTCATTTGCACCCTCATTGTAACTGTAATACAGCATATCATCCTTATTATTGATATCCAGGTAATGGTCCTCAGGTGCTGAATAGGACCACAACAGATTGCAGACTGTCACCTAGTGGAGAGGGAAGGGGAATTCATAAGAGATTGTACTGACTTTCCCGTGAGGAACTCTGATTGCATTTCCACTTTAAACCTGCTTTCTAACTCCGCAATTATTCTAGTGCCTGCATGTCATATTCTACCTAGTAACTAAGTTGTGATTGTGCTTTACTGTGCGTCTGTGACCGAATGCTTGCAACCAGTTTCTTCACCCTACTAAAGGGACCACTAAGGATAGTCCTACTCTGCGACAGAATAACAGTGTGAGAATCTTGTTTAGGAGGTTACACTTAAACTGGAAATAGCGCTTATCTAGAACTGACTTTGAGTGCCAGTGGTGTTATACTGCCACCTACAGTAACATTTGGTTAATACTTTTAGATATTGCTTATTACCTCAGACACCTGTATGCTGAAATTCTTCCTTTGTATTATAAAAGTAAATACTGTGTTATTATTTAACTGTAAGTTAAAGTTACAGCGGTGATCAGTCCTCTTTGTTACCGAATAATAAATCTTTGTCATTGTCCTTATGTGTGGTGACTTATATGTTGGGTCCTCCGGGGTTGGGGTTCCTCGTCCCTCTGCCTAGGGTTCAAGCACTGAGACCCAATCCAAGACGTGGTTCCCGATGAAGAATCCAGGTACGACCACCGACACCTGCACCTACAACCACATTCCCACCGTACTTACAGTACCTGTAACACTTGCTCCAGTGTTCCGCAGAGTGAGAGATTGTGGATTGCAGTTGGAAACACCCTCTAGAAATCCAGCGTTAGCCACTGGGAGCTGGTTGGCTGGTACTATATCTCCATCCACTTTATCTTTCCAAGGCTTAGTATATCTACCCCAGTCACAGATGAAGCAAAATGGAACTTGGCATGAGAAAATCCTGCATCGTAACATACAGTATCAGACTCATCGTATACAGATGTACTGTACAAATGATGCAATATCACACTAATTAGCGTAATCTAGGAAGGGTGTCACTTGACTTGGTGACACCCACGGCCCACTTGCAAATGCAAAAAGGGCCAATCTGCAGGTGGGCCGGTACGGCCACAGAGAATCTGGGAAGGGACATGGATTCACGGGAAGGGGCTTTGTTCATGTTAGGGTCTCCTGCCCTGTGCTGCCACGTCGTCATGGCAACCGGGAGACAAGTGCTAGCGGAGTAACCTGAGCGCAGCTGATACTCCGGTTCGGGTCTTTTGCTGTGCAGTGGTTACAGGCTCTGTGCACGGCAGGGGATCCGGTGCTGGTTTTTGTGCTCACAGTCTGTGAGGTCTGAGTGGGGCGTGGACAGCACCTGCTATATAAGGCCTCTTCTCAGGGTAAGCAGATGCTGCTGAATCTTTGTTGGTTAGTTAGTTCCTGAAAGTTAGCCAGTACTGTGTAGCTTTGTATTTGTTGTTGCTTACTGCAAATAGGCCTGGGGATTTGGTACTACACTCTGCCAATCCAGACCTAGCAGTAAGACTGGAGTCAGTCGTTTAACTTGCTGGGGTTCTTTTGCTACTCTGTGAACTTAGCAAGTTTGCGGCTGTATTCTCAGATTTGCCTGCCTAAATCCTGTCTCACTGTGCAAGGTGTTCTGGTGTCAGTTTAGTGGCAGTAAGCTGAACCTGTGCACTGCAAGTGAGGATTAGGATTGTGGAGACTCTCCTTGTGTCTATCATTCCATCTCTGACCAAGGAGTTTACTGCCACACCCGTTGGTAACCCTTTAGGGTTTTGCTGTTGCCCTTAGCAACAGCATTTCGGGTTCTCTACGTATTAAAACACAACATCTTGCTTTTTCCATCTCGGCATTCCTAATACTAGGGAGACACCCAGTTTTTTAGCCTCTGGGCTTCTCTGTTCACTTTGTGTTTATTTTGTTACCCTATCACCTTCTGTGTTCGTAATGTCATATTCCCCAGTCTGTTTGTGAGTTCATTTGTTTTGCATCCCTATCCGTTCAGACACCAGTACATTCCTGCAGGCACTGGTGTGCATAACATATTCAGCAGCCTAATACTCCTGTTGAAATTTTGTGGGAATATGGAGCATACCCCTCAAAATACGTTGCAACAGGTGGTCGATCAGGTGCAGGTCCTGACTCGACAATTTAATGATTTGTCCATTAAAATGCACACCTCCCAGGCCGCTGGCGGAGCTCCAGCAGCAGCAGCACCTTCAGGGGTTAAGGAGCCAAAAGTAAATCTCCCGGATCGTTTTTCTGGAGATCGCTCGCAGTTCTTTTGTTTCAAGGAGAGCTGCAAGCTATACTTCCGGCTTAGGCCTCAGTCTTCTGGGTCGGAGATTCAGCGGGTGGGCATAGTGATTTCCTTGCTACAAGGAGACCCACAGGTCTGGGCATATGGGTTGCAGCCTGACTGTCCGTCGCTTAAAAGTGTTGATGCTTTTTTTACGGCACTGGGCATGTTGTATGATGACCCTGACAAGACGGCCTCAGCCGAGGCTCAGATTTCGATCCTTAAGCAAGGGCGAAGGCCAGTTGAGGTTTACTGTACGGAGTTTCGGAGGTTGGCCCATGATACCCAGTGGAATGACCCAGCCCTGAGACACCAGTACCGAAGAGGTCTTTCTAACCAGATAAAGGACCAACTGGTACAATATCCCTTGCCTGATAGCTTGGATCAGCTCATGCAGTTATCCATCCGGGTGGATAGACGGCTGAGAGAGCGTAGGCTTGAAAGGGAGACTGAGGTTTCCTTCTTTCCCAAGGGAACCTCAGACTCTGAGGAATTTTCCGAGGAGCCTATGCAGATTGGGGCTACCCGCCTCTCCTCGCGTGAGAAGACGCGGAGGAGACAGCAGGGGTTGTGTTTGTACTGTGGGAATAAAGCTCATGTGGTAGTATCATGCCCAGAAAAGCCAGAAAACTTCAGGGCCTGAGGGTGATGGGAAATATCCTGTCAGGCCAGAAGTCAGAATTTCCCAAGAAGACTTTTATCATTCCGGTGACCTTGAAGATCCTCGGTCAAACTGTCAAGACTGAGGCCTTTGTGGACAGTGGGGCCGACGGGGTTTTTATGGACCGCCAATTCGCCCTGAAATACTCTGTTCCCTTAGTACCCTTGGCATCGGAAATTGAGATTTGTGGGTTAAACGGGGAACCATTATCCCAAGGTAAAATTACCTCTTGCACTAGCCAGATTTCTTTGTTTATTGGAGCCACACACTCTGAAAAATTGTCCTTTTATGTGACTGTCTGTACTTTTGCCCCATTGGTGTTGGGGTTACCCTGGTTAAGGGCCCACAATCCTCAATTTGACTGGGTCTCTGGGGAGATTCTTAGTTGGGGTACTGATTGTTTCAGGAGTTGCTTGAGCCTTCCAGTCAGGCTCTCGCAGCTATGTTTGCCAGGGTGCTATGCAGATTTTGCGGACGTGTTCTCCAAAAAAGTTGCAGAGGTACTACCTCCCCATCGCCCCTATGACTGTGCCATTGATTTGTTGCCAAATGCTAAGCTTCCCAAGAGCAGGTTGTACTCCCTGTCACGTCCTGAGACTCAGGCTATGGCAGAGTACATTCAGGAGAACTTGGCTAAGGGATTTATCAGACCTTCACAGTCTCCAGTTGGGTCGGGGTTCTTCTTCGTGGGTAAAAAGGACGGTTCGTTGCGACCCTGCATCGACTTCAGGGAATTGAACCGTATCACGATTAAAAACTCATACCCACTGCCTCTCATTTCGGTCTTGTTTGACCAGCTTCGTACTGCCACCATTTTTTCTAAGATTGACCTACGCGGTGCGTACAATCTAATCCGAATAAGAGAGGGGGATGAATGGAAGACTGCCTTTAATACCCACTCAGGGCATTATGAATATTTGGTGATGCCTTTTGGGCTCTGTAATGCCCCGGCAGTCTTCCAGGATTTCATGAATGATGTGCTCAAGGAATATTTGGATAGATTCTTAGTTGTATACTTAGATGACATCCTAATCTTCTCCCATTCCCTGGAGGAACATCGGAAGCATGTACGCTTAGTCCTCCAGAAACTCAGAGACCACCGGCTTGTGGCGAAGCTGGAGAAGTGCGAATTTGAAGTTTAGCAAATCGCATTTCTAGGATATATTCTCTCCCCAGAAGGTTTCCAAATGGAGGGTTCCAAGGTACAGGCAGTCCTGGATTGGGTGCAGCCCACTAGTTTGAAGGAGCTTCAGCGTTTCCTGGGCTTTGCGAATTTTTATAGACGATTTATCGCTGGATTTTCGTCTATAGTGGCGCCCTTGGTGGCACTCACTAAGAAAGGGGCGGATGTTGCTCACTGGTCTTGTGAGGCTAAAGCGGCTTTTGCCCGTCTCAAAAGGGCATTTGTATCGGCCAAGGTGCTGCGACACCCAGATCCAGAGCGTCCTTTTGTGGTGGAGGTGGATGCCTCTGAGATGGGTATTGGGGCAGTGCTTTCTCAGATGGGAGTGTCTGATAATCGCCTTCATCCCTGTGCTTACTTTTCCCGTAAATTTTCGCCTGCCGAGATAAATTATGACGTGGGTAACCGGGAATTGTTGGCTATTAAGGATGCACTCGAGGAGTGGAGACACTGGCTTGAGGGGGCTAAGTTTGTGGTCTCAATTCTCACCGACCATAAGAATCTGGCATATTTAGAGTCAGCGAAGCGTCTCAATGCCAGGCAGGCACGATGGGCTTTGTTTTTTGCTCGCTTTAATTTTTTGATAACATATCGCCCTGGGTCAAAAAACATCAAGGCTGATGCGCTCTCGCGGAGTTTTGCTCCAATCCAGGAGACCACCGAGGAGCCGTTGCCCATTGTGTCCCCATCATGTATTAAAGTGGGCATTACCCAGGACCTCTTATCATTAGTCCTTAGAGCACAGGAGCAGGCTCCTCCAGACCTTCCGGTAGGTCTTTTGTTTGTGCCTCCTAGGTTAAGACAGCGAGTGTTCCTGGAATTCCATGCCAAGAAGTCGGCAGGTCACCCGGGTATTGCCAGAACTCGGGAGTTGCTATCTAGGGCGGTGTGGTGGCCCTCGGTGGCTAAGGATGTGGATCAGTGGGTTCGGGCATGTGACATCTGTGCCCGAAATAAGACTCCTAGAGGGGTTCCTGTTGGCCCATTACATCCACTCTCTATCCCATCTAAGCCATGGACCCACATTTCAATGGATTTTGTGGTGGACTTGCCCAAATCCTCGGGGATGACAGCCATCTGGGTTGTCGTTGACAGGTTTTCGAAGATGGCGCACTTCGTTCCACTGGTTGGGCTGCCATCGGCCAGACGCCTGTCTGAATTATTTATGCTGCATGTTGTGCGTCTCCACGGGTTGCCACTTGATGTGGTCTCTGACCGCGGATCCCAGTTTGTGGCCAAATTCTGGAGGGCATTTTGTTCCGATCTCCAGATTTCTGTCAGCTTGTCGTCAGGCTACCATCCGCAGTCTAATGGGCAGACTGAAAGGGTGAACCAGTCCTTGGAGCAGTTCCTCAGGTGTTATGTCTCCAAGTGTCAGACTGACTGGGTTGCTCATCTGTCCATGGCGGAGTTTGCCTATAACAACGCGGCTCACTCTGCTACAGGGATCTCTCCCTTCCTTTGTGTGTATGGGCATCATCCTAAGGCCAATTCTTTTGACCCCCTGGACTCCACGCCTGGTGGTTCCTCTGTGGTTTCGGTCCTTAGAGGTATTTGGCGGAAAGTGAAGAAAGCCCTTGTGTCTGTGTCATTAGTGACCAAAAGGGTTTTTGATAAGCGGAAAAGACCCTGCAGCTTCAAATTAGGAGACTTCGTCTGGTTGTCTACCAAGAATTTGAAGTTGAGACAGCCATCTCATAAGTTAGGCCCCCGGTTCATCGGCCCTTATAAGATCACCAGGGTTATCAATCCGGTGGCATTTCAGTTAGATCTGCCCCGTTCTTTGGGTATCAATAAAACATTTCATTGTTCCCTTTTAAAACGGGCGATTAGTAATCCTTCTTCCAGTGGAAGACCTTCCCCTCTTCTGATACGTGGCCAGAGGGAGTTTGTTGTTGAAAGGATTCTTGACTCCAAGATGGTTCGGGGTCGGCTGTCATTTTTGGTGCACTGGAAGGGGTATGGCCCGGAGGAGCGGTCGTGGGTGCGCAGTTGTGATCTTCATGCCCCCAGACTGATACGCTCTTTCTTCTCGCAGTTCCCCGATAAACCCGGTGGTAGGGGTTCTTTGACCCCTCGTCAGAGGGGGGGTACTGTTAGGGTCTCCTGCCCTGTGCTGCCACGTCGTCATGGCAACCGGGAGACAAGTGCTAGCGGAGTAACCTGAGCGCAGCTGATACTCCGGTTCGGGTCTTTTGCTGTGCAGTGGTTACAGGCTCTGTGCACGGCAGGGGATCCGGTGCTGGTTTTTGTGCTCACAGTCTGTGAGGTCTGAGTGGGGCGTGGACAGCACCTGCTTTATAAGGCCTCTTCTCAGGTTAAGCAGATGCTGCTGAATCTTTGTTGGTTAGTCAGTTCCTGAAAGTTAGCCAGTACTGTGTAGCTTTGTATTTGTTGTTGCTTACTGCAAATAGGCCTGGGGATTTGGTACTACACTCTGCCAATCCAGACCTAGCAGTAAGACTGGAGTCAGTCGTTTAGCTTGCTGGGGTTCTTTTACTACTCTGTGAACTTAGCAAGTTTGCGGCTGTATTCTAAGACTTGCCTGCCTAAATCCTGTCTCACTGTGCAAGGTGTCAGGTGTCAGTTTAGTGGCAGTAAGCTGAACCTGTGCACTGCAAGTGAGAATTAGGATTGTGGAGACTCTCCTTGTGTCTATCATTCCATCTCTGACCAAGGAGTTTACTGCCACACCCGTTGGTAACCCTTTAGGGTTTTACTGTTGCCCTTAGCAACAGCATTTTGGGTTCTCTACGTATTAAAACACAACATCTTGCTTTTCCCATCTGAGCATTACTAATACTAGGGAGACACCCAGTTCCTTAGCCTCTGGGCTTCTCTGTTCACTTTGTGTGTATTTTGTTACCCTATCACCTTCTGTGTACGTAATGTCATATTCCCCAGTCTGTCTGTGAGTTCATTTGTTTTGCATACCTATCCGTTCAGACACCAGTACATTCCTGCAGGCACTGATGTGCATAACAGTTCAAACACCAGTACATTCCTGCAGGCACTGGAGTGCATAACAGTTCTGACACCAGTACATTCCTGCAGGCACTGGAGTGCATAACAGTTCTGACACCAGTACATTCCTGCAGGCACTGGAGTGCATAACAGTTCTGACACCAGTACATTCCTGCAGGCACTGGTGTGCATAACAGTTCAACACCCATTTTTTGTAACTCTGGAGATCCTGGGATGCCCCCAGAAACTGTGTGGGTGCACTGTTGGCTCCTACAGTGCAGCACCCAGCTCCTGTCACTGAGGAGGAGCCGGCATTTTGGGGTCACCCCTCAGCGGGTGACACCCGGGAGCGACTTGCAGCCCCAAAGTGACACCAATGTAATCTAGCAAAGTAGTTTTGTCACTTCCAGTTGTTTTATTTGTGTGAATATGCAGATTTTGAGCAAAAAAGGGCCAAAATGTTACTAAGATGTTTCGATAGTGCAACTGATGTGAACCCGATGCTGCATCTTTGTGCTCAAGAGGTGCATCAGAGTAAATACAGTGGCTGAAACCTTAGCATACAGATATGTCCTCTTACATCCTTGCTCCAGTCACTCTAAACAGCCCTGAAGTCGCGCCATCCGTGGCAGGACTCTGTAACACAGAGCATTTTTATTTGTGGATTTTCCCCCTGCAAAAATGCGTCTTAGATGCAAAGCAATGTAATAGGATGCAGGAGCAGCTTCTGCTGATTAAAATGAGCACCATGCAGCATGCCTATATTCTGTGTGTAATTGCGGGTCTATCTGCATCTGAAATGCCACGTTACTGCATAGCATTTTGTAGGCACACACAGAATATAGGCATGCTGCATATCTTTGTAATCAGCAGAAACTACTTGTGCATCCTATAACATTACTTTATGTCTACGATGCATGTTCGTGAAAAAAATCTGCAACAAAAAAGACGCTGGGTGCTACGGAATCCCACGGTACTCACCCGTTATGTGTATCGCGACTTGTAGAGCACGTAGCAAAGATGTAAGAGGACACATCTGTAACTCCTCAGTACTGCCGCTTACACATACAGTACACAATTTCAAATGTATTTTACATCAGTATCTGAGTCTGGGCCCAAGTCTACAGTATATTTGTACTGTACAACGGGACTATGGTTTATTTTAAATATTTCACTATATGTATTCAGAAGGCACCTAATTGCACCATTGACAAGTTTACAATTGCAGTATATTAAATATAATATATAATTTGGACTTTTTTTGTTTCTACTGTACATTACTATTAACCTTAATAACATTAATTTACGGTCATTTTCAGTCAATTTTGACCACATCAGAACTCACAATTTCCAGTTTAGGCCAAAGGCTGCAGCGTGCTGGCTGGTTGCTAAGTGGCAGAGCAGCTGCACAAACACACGGCAGTTTATAGCACATCTATGAAACATTGCCACACATCAGTGGCAAGAATGAAAAGTGGTGCAAGATGGAATTGTCTTTGGGCCCTCCCACCCACCCTTATGTTGAATATTAAAAAGGACATGCACATTTTAACAAACCAATCTCTTTAGTGACAGGGACTGCCACTTTTGTGTTGAAGTGCTTACCCCCCGCAAAATAAGCCTATGGCAGATAACAGTGTTGTTGTCAATGATGGGCTTAAGGCTGCTAAGCTAGCAGTGGCAAAATGTTGGTGTCATTAGCATCCTCATCCTCATCAGTATTTACATCATCTGCACTAATATCAATTCATCCCCGCTGGATTCCACCATTTACAGAAGACTCTGTACTTTAACGTAATTGCTAGTAAAGGTGTTCCTCATGGAATTTGTAGTTAATAAATTAGCAAAAATCTCAAAAAAACTTTTTTCACATTGAAATTATGGGGTATTAATTGCAGAATTTTGAGGGGAAAAATGAATTTATTTCATTTTGGAATAAGGCTGTAACATAAACAAAATGCAGAAAAAGTGAAGCGATGTGAATACTTTCCGGAAGCACTGTACATTCACCCTCCTCTCCGAATGTCATGACTTGTTGTGTAGCTGGTATGCGGTTAGCATACTGATAGGCGGGATCCCTGCTGTCACAATACCGATGCTGGGATCCCAACTGGGGGCACCATACCGCCACCGGTATACCAGCAAGGTAGGTGATTCCCCCTCTCTGGGTGGCAGCGTGGCGAGCATAGTGAGAGCAGCAATAACAATTACATTCGGCATTTCATGTGGCAGGATTTCATATCGAATCCGTGTTGCTTTGGATGGATTTTTGCAGTTCCTTAAGCATATAAATGGTGGAATTCCACCTTGTTACTATTTTCTTGCTGCAGTTGGTGTAACTGTTCTTTCATGTGCTGCCATCTGCATACAGCTGCTGTATGCCAAAAATGTGCTAAAATTTTTGCGGGCCACGGTCAGCATCTCCTGTATACCCCTGTATGTTTTTGAAAAAAGCTCTGTACCACCAAGAAATTTTTTTTCACACACTGCTGCAAATTACTGCACATATATTATTAATGCAATGGCATGGCATGGCCTGGCTCTGACAACAAGGTTTTTTTTTGTTTTGTTTTTTTTGGAGGGAAGGGGGTTATATATATATATATTTTTACATACTGCTGTGAATCACTAGGCTTATAAAACAGTAATGGTGGCACCAATAAAGGGTTATTGCTGCACAGCAGGCAGTGACAAAAAAATGCCAGCGTGCAACAAGGGTTAATACTGGGCTGCACTGTGGGCAGTTACAGTACCAGCAAAGGGTTAATGCTGCCCTGTATTAGGAGCGCTGGGAAGCACTGAGAGCAGTGACAAAAAAGGAACATCAGAGTGCACCAAGGGTTAAGGATACCCCTGTATTAGGAGGTCTGGACTGCAGTGCGGGCAGTGACAAGAAAAACAACACCTGTTTGCTCTGCACCAAGGGTTATGCTGCAGTTAAGTTATAGCACCAGTGTGACACACTTAGCCAAAATGCATAAAATGTAGATGCAATATAAAAATAGCAAAGAATGATTTGCTAATTGCTTGCATCCATCCATCTAGCTCGGCCAGTTATTGTTAACACTAGGACACGTGGGGCAGAGTATTAATAACATCAGGAACATGTTGGATCAGAAGCATTAACACTAGACATGCAGGGCCAGTATTAATAACACTAGCGCAGGGACGTGCAGTCAGGATAGGCAGGGGAGGCAGAGCCTCCCTTGTCATACTCCCTCTAAAAATATCATGAGATTTCATATAAAAACAATTAGAATAATACAAAGAAGTTATTTATAACATAAACATCTTCTTTGTTTATTGTAATCCTTTTTATAGCTACTGTAACACTCACCAGCTTTGTGGAGTTCCCTGAAGCTGCAGGGAAATGAGAGATGAGGCAGCAACAACTCGGCTCTGGTCAGACACTGCTTTGCAGAGCTGGGGGAAGGGCCACACCACAGGCAGTAATGCTGCACAGAAAGGGAGCTAATAGAGAGAGACATGCCTCTGAGTGTGGGGGCGGACCTTGTGCACTGATAGACACTTGGATGTGTCATGTAACCAGGAAGTGCACTATATATGGAGCTCAGTAAGCAGCAGCAAGGGAAGACACAGGGATGCAGGTAGGAGAAGTTACAGTGAGTAGAGGGTGAGACAAGCTCCCAGCATTCAGACCCATCCCCATGTGTGCTCCCCAGCCATTCCCCTCACAGTACATCACTGCACATCATGTCCTCGCTATAAGTTCTTGATAGAGCTATCTCAACTCCAGAAGTCCTGTGTGAAATGGCACCTGAAACACCACAGGGGGAACTCAAATCAAATCCAAAGCATGTGAGTTCCAACGTGGGGTAGATGACATTTTGCCTTATAATGGAATCCAAACCTGACATGAAAACCCAAGCCAGGCTCGGATTCCCTCAGATCCCCTAAAATTTGGATGGGCTTTGTTCTCGGAAAACCGAGTCCATTCATCTCTCATCTATCTATCTATATATATATCTATATCTATATCTATCTATATATATATATATATATATATATATATATACAGTACATATATATACATATACTGTACATACATACATATACATATATACATATATATATGTAGTTGTTTTTTTTTTGTACATTTTGCTCATGTATAATAAATGCGATGCACTTCACTAATACGAACTTATATGGTTCAGCAACAGTATATATTTAGGTAACCCAAAATAACTATGGATATGTACGAAGTAATGCAGGAAGCCTGCACAAAGTAAAGGAGACATTATTACTGTACATCCCAAGAGAATATATACATTATGCTGGACAATTTAAGCTATCTAATAACATCTACTGTACAACACAAGTTAGACACAAATATACATTATATAAAGCTTGTTTTTAAAACAAAATGTTTGCAGCCATGAAGAAACTTTGTTTCTTCACGGCCGCTCAGGTTCTAGCAAAGTTTTTCTTCGCACTGACGGCCGCAAGAAGACTGACAAGAAGGGGGCGTTTCTGGGTGTCAACTGACCGTTTTCAGGGAGTGTTCAGAAAAACGCAGGCGTGCCAGGAAAAATGCAGGCGTGGCTGGGCGAACGCTGGGCAGGTGTGTGACGTCAAATCCGGAACTGAACAGTCTGAAGCGCTGAGTACGTTTTGAGCTACTCTGAAACTGCACAAAAAAACTTTGTAGCCGCTCTGTGATACATTCATTCGCACTTCTGCTAAGCTAAAATACACTCCCAGTGGGCGGCGGCATAGCGTTTGCACGGCTGCTAAAAATTGCTAGTGAGCGATCAACTCGGAATGACCCCCTTTGCTTCGCACGGTAGCAATGCGTTCGCAGGGTTGCTACTCACATCGCTAGCAATATGAAGCTTGTCGTACATGTGCGTTGCATTCGCTAGCTTGCAAATGTAACATAGTAACATAGTATCTAAGGTTGAAAAAATACAATTGTCCATCGAGTTCAACATATTTGTGGTCTCCTATGCAGGATTATTTGGTATAAAATTTTGACTGATGTTGATGACTGCCGTTACGTTTTACCCCTCTTTTTTATAATAACCATAGTGCGTGACTATGCACCGTAACCCTGGATATCCTTATCCATTAGGAATTTATCTAACCCATTCTTAAAGGTGTTGACTGAGTCTGCCATTACAACTCCCTCAGGCAGGGAATTCCAAACACATATCGTCCTTACCGTAAAAAAGCCTTTACGCCGTATTGTGCGGAATCTC
The DNA here is from genome assembly GCF_028390025.1 of Pseudophryne corroboree. NCBI lineage: Eukaryota > Metazoa > Chordata > Amphibia > Anura > Myobatrachidae > Pseudophryne > Pseudophryne corroboree. Next base: position 952,365,243 of record NC_086445.1, on the reverse strand, counting down.
CTCTCCTCTAACCTGAGCGAGTGTCCACGAGTTCTCTGTGTTGATCTAACCAAAAACAGGTCCTGCGCAAGATCTGTATATTGTCCCCTTATATATTTGTAGATGTTGATCATGTCCCCTCTTAATCTCCTCTTTTCCAGTGTAAACATGCCTAGTCTTGCAAGCCTTTCCTCGTATTCCAGCGTCTCCATACCCTTAATTAGTTTGGTCGCCCACCTCTGAACCTTTTCTAGCTCCAGGATATCCTTTTTTGTAGTATGGTACCCAGAATTGTACACAGTATTCAAGGTGTGGCCTCACAAGTGATTTATATAACAGGAGTAGAATACTCTCATCCTTAGCATCAATTCCCCATTTTATGCATGCTAATATCTTATTAGCCTTCTTTGATGCAGTCCTACTTTGGGTACTACTGCTTAGTTTGCTATCTATGAGGACACCTAAGTCCATTTCCAGTACAGAATCCCCTAATTTTACCCCATTTAGTATATAGGTGTTATTTTTGTTCTTGTTACCACAGTGCATTACCTTACACGTGTCTGTATTGAAGCGCATTCTCCATTTCGCTGCCCAAGCTTCTAATTTAACGTTCTGAAGCGACTCAGCATCCTCCTCCGCATTTGGTATCATCTGCAAAAATTGACACCATGCTCTCTAGACCTTCTGTTAGGTCGTTAATGAAAATATTGAACAATAGCGGTCCTAATACTGAGCCCTGCGGCACACCACTTAGCACTTCAGTCCAATTTGAAAAAGATCAATTAACCACAACGCGCTGCTCCCTATTATCTAATCAATTTTTGACCCAAGTGCATATTGTGCTTCCTAGCCCTTTTTCTTGTAGCTTGTAGATAAGTCTCATGTGTGGTACAGTGTCGAATGCTTTGGCAAAATCTAAAAAGATTACATCCACCTCTTTACCCTGATCTAGGTTTGCGCTTACTGTTTCATAAAAGCCAAGTAAGTTGGTTTGACAGGATCTGTCCTTCATAAACCCATGTTGATTCCTTTTAATGACCTTATTGACTTCAAGGAACTTCTGAATACTATCTCTTTAGAATACCTTCCAATACTTTCCCCACTATAGATGTAAGACTAACTGATCTATAATTACCTGGTTCAGCTTTACTTCCCTTTTTGAATATCGGCACTACTTCCGCTATACGCCAGTCTTTGGGAACCATACCTGATATTACTGAATCCTTAAAGATCAAAAATAGCGGTTTTGCAAGTTCAGAGTGAAGCTCCATTAGAACCCTTGGGTGAATACCATCGGGACCTGGTGACTTATTAATCTTTAAATGTTTTAATCGGTCACAGACTACTTCCTTGCTTAAATAAGTACCTATCAGTGGGATATTCTCATTATTGAGATTGTGTTAGTCCCTGAATTGGGTCCTCTCTAGTAAATACTGTTGAAAAAAACTCATTTAGTGTGTCCGCTATGTCATTATCATTTTTGCTTAGGACTCCCAACTTGTCTTTTAAAGGGCCTATCCTTCTTTAATCTCTTGCTATTAATGTATTTAAATAATTTTTTGGGATTCGCTTTGCTTTCCTTTGCTACTAGTTTTTCAGTTTCTACTTTAGCCGCTCTTATTTCCTTTTTCCATATTTTGTTACATTCCTTATAGTGCTGAAATGACTCTGCTACTGCGTCAGATTTGTATTTTTTAAATGCTCGCCTTTTCTTGCCTATAAGTTCCTTTATCTTTTTGTTAAGCCACATCGGTTTATGATTTTTATTCCTTTTTTTTGCTGCTCGTAGGAATACATTTTAGTGTATTTTTAGCTAGCAGGAATTTTAGTACCTCCCATTTCTCCGTAGTATTTTTTCCTAAAAACAAACCTTCCCATTCAATATCCCTGAAAAATACCCTCATCTTTTCAAAATTCGCTTTGCTAAAGTTTAGAGTCCTAGTTGAGCCAGTATAGGACTGTTTATGAAAACTGATATTGGGTTCCCCTACTATGATACCTGATACCAAATCCCCATTGTTTGTTAATTTCCAGGTCTAAGATTGCATTGTACCTAGTTGGTTCCTCAATTAGTTGAACTAAGTAGTTATCATTTAGTGTGTTTAAAAATATATTGCCCCTAGCAGTATCACATGAATCGTTTTCATGGGGGGATCCTGGCAGTTGGGGAAAGGGGTCCCATGTGTAAACATGGGACCCCTTTCAGTGCGTGGTTCGGGTTTCCGGTTTGTTTTTTTGCCAAGTACATGGATTATAAAGAGGACACTTGCTACACTGGATTATGTGAGTATATTTTTTTTCACAGGTACCCCGTGGAGTGTACATGGAGAAGTGGACCGAGCCTCGTGTGAACATAGGTAAGTATGTGTGTATGTAGGTGTGCATGTATGTAATAAAGTTTTACTGTCACGGTGTGTGTGTCCTGTTTTTTTGGGGGGTATTTTTTTTGTAGTAGTGCTACAGGTACCAGCGGGCCCGTTTGTCCACCGCATGCTGGTACTTGTGGTTCTCCAAGTACCAGCTTGCGGGGGAGGCTTGCTGGGACTTTTAGTACTGCTACAAAAAACAATATTCTTATTTTTTCACAAGGCTATCAGCCCCCCATCCACCGCCCTTGGATGGGGGGACAGCCTCGGGCTTCACCCCTGGCCCTTGGGTGGCTGGAGGGGGGACCCCTTGATTTAAGGGGTCCCCACTCCTCCAGGGTACCCCGGCCAGGGGTGACTAGTTAGTGATTTAATGCCAGGGCCGCAGGGACCTATATAAAAGTGTCCCCCGGCTGTGGCATTATCTCTCTGACTAGTGGAGCCCGGTGCTGGTACAAAAAATATGGGGGACCCCTACGCTTTTTGTCCCCTGTATTTTTTGCACCAGGACCAGGCGCAGAGCCCAGTGCTGGTTGATCAAATATGTGGGAACCCCTGTCATTTCCCCCCCCCATATTTTTTCTACCAGGACCGGCTCAAAGAGCCCGAGGCTGGTTTTGCTTAGGAGGGGGGACCCTACGCATTTTTTTTCTTAAATTTAACCCTTTCACACCCCTTCCCACTGATAAACATGCACGGATCTCACGGATCCGTGCATGCCTATCAGAACACGGTAAAAAAAAGCAGGTCTATTTTAAAACTGCTTTTTTTTTTACGATTTGTATTTTTTCACGGCAGTGTTTGGCTATTGCCTGCAGTGTTTGTGAAATAGAATTTTTTGTAAATTACCGAGTTGTATCAAATAACAGCCATTTTTGACCGATGGTGTATTCATTCGTAATTTTTTTCTTTGACTTAAAAAAAAATACGAATGCCCTCATCACTGCCAAGATTTGAGTTTAGTAAATTCCCGAGATGACACTTTGAACAAAAAACACCAAATCGGTCAAAATCGGTAGCTTAGTAAATATACCCCTTAGAGTCAGCGCTATCCACTCCGCAAAGGGATGCAGAGCAGGTAGGTGCTGGATCGGAGAGGCACTCTCCCTGCTCTGCATCCCTCCTTCTATACATGACTGATGCTGCCGTGCCTGTCACATGGCGCCAGCAGCTGAATGAACCATGGCACGGGCATATCCTAAAAATAACAAAGTGGTCACACCAGTAATAGAAGAGTGGCAAACTAAACCCCCCACCCCAGTATAATAGCAGCAAGATCCACCCCATTTTGATCCGCAACGCCTCATCTTGCTGCTGCGGCTTACCCCTCCCCGGCTGCCAGGAAGCCCCCAGCTGCGGGCGGAAATGCACTCTTGTAGTCCTCAGCTTCAGATCCTGCACTGCATCCTGGCTCTGTGTTAATCTGCACAGCAGGTGAGGTCACTGGGCGGAGGGTGGGAACGGGGGCACCCAGAAGTCTGGTACCCAGCAGGTACCAGTCCAGTCTCCATTACATTGACAATCGTGAGGGAAGCGGCTCCCCCGCCCTCTTCTTAATTAGTCACTCCCCTTCTGGCCCTTCCTCTCTGTTCTGTCCCAGCTTTGTGTCTCTCTCTCCCCCCTCCAGTGTCCTGTCACTGTGTCACCCCCCGTCCTGTCACTGTGTCACCCCCCATCCTGACACTGTGTCCCCCCCCCGTCCTGTCACTGTCCCCCCCGTCCTGTCACTGTGTCTCCCCGTTATGTCACTGTGTCACCCCCGTTCTGTCACTGTGTCACCCTCCCATGCCCAGTCACTGTGTCACCCTCCCATGCCCTGTCACTGTGTCACCCTCCCGTACCCTGTCACTGTGTCACCCCCCCCCCCCGTGTCCTGTCACTGTGTCACCCCCCCTCGGGTCCTGTCACCCCCCCCCCCCCAGTCCTGTCACCCAGGCCCGGCACTACCTGCCCTGCAAGGTCTGCAAAGCACGTAGGCGCCGGCCTGGAGAGGCGCTCCCCGCTCTGCTTCCTTGCTGATTCTGTATGCTGTTGCTGCCGACTGCCGCTGTCTGCTCCTGTCATACTGTATGACGGGCAGCAGCAGCACCGACAGCACGGAGAGCGGTGCCCATCTCCTCCTTTCTGGCTCCCTGCCTTCTTGATTGTGCTCATGGGTGAAAGTAAGGGGTGGTCCGAATGTGTACGTACAGGACCACCCGTTAGGCATATCACTAATATCAGCCGCCCGCCCAGTGAAAACCAGGAACATGACTACAGTACAGCAGTTGCTCTGAGTCATATCCTGAGCTCCGCCTCCCCTGCTGGCTGCTTTAACTCTGAGGTATAGCTGATGACTGAACGACTCAGCCCCATGTGTGACAGCTGTCTCTCCCTAAAGAAGAGAGGAGGCACTCCTTAAGCAAAGATCAGGTAATTGACAATTGGGGGGAGGGAGGGTTGTTGGGGCGCTCTTCAAAGCATAGAGTCTGCATATGAAGTTTAGTTGTCAGGAACCCCACACTGACATTTAGAGTATTTTTTTTCTAATAAAGCAATTTTTTTATATTTCCCCTGCACACATACATATGTTTATATACACAATTTTAAATAAAATTATGCAGAAGGCATACTGTATGTCAGAAACATGTCTTACGCACACACTCCCTCACCCTCCCAGTAACTCCCCATCACCGTCCATGCCCTCACGCTCCCTTTAACCCTCCAGTCATAATCCATGCCCTCACTCTTCCTCTAGCTCCCCCTCAGCGTCCCTACCCTCACGCTCCCTCTAACCCTTCAGTCACCGCCTAGGCCCTCACGCTCCTCTAGCCCCCCAGTCACCTTTGATGCCCTTACTCTCCCTCTAAGCCCCAGTCACTGTCCAAACCCTTACCCTCTTTCTAACTCCCCCTCAGCGTCCCTACCCTCACCATCTCTGTAACTCCCCCTCAGCATCCCTGCCCTCACCATCCCTGTAACTCTCCCTCAGCATCCCTGCCCCCACCCTCCCTGTAACTCCCCTTCAGCATCCCTGTCCTCACCCTTCCTGCAACTCCCTTTCAGCGTCCCTGACCTCACCCTCCCTGTAACTCCCCCTCAGCTTCCCTAACCTCACCCTCCTCTCTAACTCCCCATCACCATCCATGCCCTCATACTCCCTCTAACCCCTCAGTCATTGCCTATGCCCTCACTCTTTTCCCTAGCCCCCAGTCACTGTCCATGCCCTTACCCTCTCTCTAACTCCCCCTCAGCGTCCCTGCCCTCACCCTCACTCTATCTCCCCTTCAGCATCCCTGCCCTCACCCTCCCTCTATCTCCCACTCAATGTCCCTACCCTACCCTCCCTATAACTCCCCTCAGTGCCCGTGCCCTCAGGTTCCCTCTAAATACTAGAGATGTGCACCGGACATTTTTCGGGTTTTGTGTTTTGGTATTGGATTCGATTACACGGGCCTGTTTTGGATTCGGATGCGTTTTGGCAAAACCTCCCTGAAAATTTTTTGTCGGATACAGGTGTGTTTTGGATTCGGGTGGTTTTTTTTTTAAAAAAAAAACCCTCAAAAACAGCTTAAATCATAGAATTTGGGGGTAATTTTGATCCCATAGTATTATTAACCTCAATAACCATAATTTCCACTCATTTCCAGTCTATTCTGAACACTTCACACCTCACAATATTATTTTTAGTCCTTAAATTTGCACCGAGGTCGCTGGATGACTAAGCTAAGCGACCCAAGTGGCCGGCACAAACACCTGGCCCATCTAGGAGTGGCACTGCAGTGTCAGACAGGATGGCACTTAAAAAAATTGTCCCCAAACATCACATGATGCAAAGGTAAATTAAAGAAAAAAGAGGTGCAAGATGGAATTGTCCTTGGGCCCTCCCACCCACCCTTATGTTGTATAAACAGGACATGCACACTTTAACAAACCCATCATTTCAGTGACACGGTCTGCCACACGACTGTGGCTGAAATGACTGGTTGGTTTGGGCCCCCACCAAAAAAGAAGCAATCAATCTCTCCTTACACAAACTGGATCTACAGAGTCTCCTCCTCATCGTCCGATTCCTCACCCCTTTCACTGTGTACATCCCCCTCCTCACAGATTATTAATTCGTACCCACTGGAATCCACCATTTCAGGTCCCTGTGTACTTTCTGGAGGCAATTGATGGTGAATGTCTCCACGGAGGAATTGATTATAATTCATTTTGATGAACATCATCTTCTCCATATTTTCTTGAAGTAACCTCGTACACCGATTGCTGGCAAGGTGACCGGCTGCACTAAACACTCTTTCGGAGTACACACTGGAGGGGGGGCAACTTAGGTAAAATAAAGCCAGTTTGTGCAAGGGCCTCCAAATTGCCGCTTTTTCCTGCCAGTATACGTACGGACTGTCTGACGTGCCTACTTGGATGCTGTCACTCATATAATCCTCCACCATTCTTTCAATGGTGACAGAATCATATGCAGTGACAGTAGACGACATGTCAGTAATCGTTGGCAGGTCCTTCAGTCCGGACCAGATGTCAGCACTCGCTCCAGACTGCCCTGCATCACCGCCAGCGGGTGGGCTCAGAATTCTTAGCCTTTTCCTCGCAGCCCCAGTTGTGGGAGAATGTGAAGGAGGAGCTGTTGACGGGTCACTTTCCGCTTGAGTTGACAAGTGTCTCACCAGCAGGTCTTTGAACCTCTGCATACTTGTGTCTGCCGGAAAGAGAGATATAACGTAGGCTTTAAACCTAGGATCGAGCACGGTGGCCAAAATGTAGTGCTCTGATTTCAACAGATTGACCACCCGTGAATCCTGGTTAAGCGAATTAAGGGCTCCATCCACAAGTCCCACATGCCTAGCGGAATCGCTCTGTTTTAGCTCCTCCTTCAATCTCTCCAGCTTCTTCTGCAAAAGCCTGATGAGGGGAATGACCTGACTCAAGCTGGCAGTGTCTGAACTGACTTCACGTGTGGCAAGTTCAAAGGGTTGCAGAACCTTGCACAACGTTGAAATCATTCTCCACTGCGCTTGAGTCAGGTGCATTCCCCCTCCTTTGCCTATATCGTAGGTAGATGTATAGGCTTGAATGGCTTTTTGCTGCTCCTCCATCCTCTGAAGCATATATAGGGTTGAATTCCACCTCGTTACCACCTCTTGCTTCAGCTGATGGTGGGGCAGGTTCAGGAGTGTTTGCTGGTGCTCCAGTCTTCGGCACGCGGTTGCTGAATGATGAAAGTGGCCCGCAATTCTTCGGGCCACCGACAGCATCTCTTGCATGCCCCTGTCGTTTTTAAAAAAAATTCTGCACCACCAAATTCAATGTATGTGCAAAACATGGGACGTGCTGGAATTTGCCCACATGTAATGCACGCACAATATTGGTGGCATTGTCTGATGTCACAAATCCCCAGGAGAGTCCAATTGGGGTAAGCCATTCTGCGATGATGTTCCTCAGTTTCCGTAAGAGGTTGTCAGCTGTGTGCCTCTTATGAAAAGCGGTGATAAAAAGCGTAGCCTGCCTAGGAACGATTTGGCATTTGCTTGATGCTGCTTCTGGTGCCGCCACTGCTGTTCTTGCTGCGGGAGGCAATACATCTACCCAGTGGGCTGTCACAGTCATATAGTCCTGAGTCTGCCCTGCTCCACTTGTCCACATGTCCGTGGCTAAGTGGACATTGGGTACAACTGCATTTTTTAGGACACTGGTGACTCTTTTTCTGACGTCTGTGTACATTCTCGGTATCGCCTGCCTAGAGAAATGGAACCTAGATAGTATTTGGACACAGTACCTCAAACAATTCTCTAATTCCCTGTGAATTAACGGTGGATACCGGACACACGTTTAACACCAACGCAGCTGCCAAGACCTGAGTTATCCGCTTTGCAGCAGGATGACTGCTGTGATATTTCATCTTCCTCGCAAAGGACTGTTGGACAGTCAATTGCTTACTGGAAGTAGTACAAGTGGTCTTCCGACTTCCCCTCTGGGATGACGATCGACTCCCAGCAGCAACAACAGCAGCAGCGCCAGCAGCAGTAGGCGTTACACTCAAGGATGCATCGGAGGAATCCCAGGCAGGAGAGGACTCGTCAGACTTGCCAGTGACATGGCCTGCAGGACAATTGGCTTTCCTGTGTAAGGAGGAAATTGACACTGAGGGAGTTGGTGGTGTGGTTTGCAGGAGCTTGGTTACAAGAGGAAGGGATTTAGTTGTCAGTGGACTGCTTCCACTGTCACTCAAAGTTTTTGAACTTGTCAATGACTTCTGATGAATGCGCTCCAGGTGATGTATAAGGGAGGATGTTCCTAGGTGGTTAACGTCCTTACCCCTACTTTTTACAGCTTGACAAAGGCAACACACGGCTTGACACCTGTTGTCCGCATTTCTGTTAAAATAATTCCACACCGAAGAGGTGATTTTTTTTGTAATTTGACCAGGCATGTCAATGGCCATATTCGTCCCACGGACAACAGGTGTTTCCCCGGGTGCCTGACTTAAACAAACCACCTCACCATCAGAATCCTCCTTGTCAATTTCTTCCTCAGCGCCAGCAACACCCATATCCTCATCCTGGTGTACTTCAACAGTGACTATCAGGAACTGGACTGTCGGTGCTCCTTCCAGCACTTGCAGGGGGCGTGCAAATGGTGGAAGGCGCCACCTCTTCCCGTCCAGTGTTAGGAAGGTCAGGCATCGCAACCGACACAATTGGACTCTCCTTGGGGATTTGTGATTTAGAAGAACGCACAGTTCTTTGCTGTGCTTTTGCCAGCTTAAGTCTTTTAATTTTTCTAGCGAGAGGATGAGTCTTCTATCCTCATATGAAGCTGAACCACTAGCAATGAACATAGGCCAGGGCCTCAGCCGTTCCTTGCCACTCCGTGTCATAAATGGCATATTGGCAAGTTTACGCTTCTCCTCAGACGCTTTAATTTAGATTTTTGGGTAATTTTACTGAACTTTTGTTTTTTGTATATTACATGCTCTCTACTATGACATTGGGCATTGGCCTTGGCAGACGACGTTGATGGCATTTCATCGTCTCGGTCATGACTAGTGGCAGCAGCTTCAGCATGAGGTGGAAGTGGATCTTGATCTTTCCCTATTTTAACCTCCACATTTTTGTTCTCCATTTTTTAATGTGTGGAATTATATGCCAGTAATATATCAATAGCAATGGCCTACTGTACTGTACTATATATGTATACTATAAAAATATGATTATTACTGTGCTTATATGTATATAGCTGCTTCAACAAAAATCGTGATTAAATAGATCTAATATAGTAGCGCTTTATGTTAATTTGCCGCTCATACCTGTAAGAAAAGGAATGGTTAGTTAAAATGTTTACAGCTCTTTTTAGAGATATATTAGTGGAGGTTTGTGTATGGAGCAACAAGGATTCCAATTAAATGTCCTGGATCGGGTGTTGTACACAAGAGTCCTGTTCTAACTGACCCTGCTATCCCTACCTCGTGAGCCTCTGATCGCGGCTCACTTCCGGATTCCGGACTGGTTTCCTCCGCCGGCTGACGATACACGAGTGTGCTGCACTGCCGTGCGTTCGATGATGACGTGCACCAGCGTCTCCTGCCTCCGTTCTCTCTCTCCAACGTGTTTCGGGCATTGGTTGCCCTTTGTCAAGGATGAGGAGTGTCACTACCTTTTCCCTTTTATTGTTAAAAACTATCAATAACTTTATTGTTTCTTTATTTAAAACAGGAAATGGTAATCCCGGAAATTGAATATTTGGCGGCAACCATGTGCCTATTCTTAATCATTGAATCTTAAATAAAATTTGGTATGGCAGACTTATTTATTAAAATTAGGTATATGTATTTAATAAAACTAGATGTGTGTTAAAAATTATTTTTCTATATTATGTTTTCAGAAAGGCATTTATATCAACATCTACATTTAAGCCCTTGGGTTGTAGTGTTTGCATATAGTATATCCATTTCATTTCTTTTCTTCTAAGATCTAAGCTTGGATTTCCTCCTCTCCAGTTGTTTTGGATCTTTTGTATCCCCATGAATTTTAAACTTGAGGGATCCTGCTAATGATGATCTTTATAGTGTTTCGATACACTATGTATTTCCAGACCTCTCCGTATATTGTACAAATGCTCCGAGATCCTGATCTTTAATTTCCTTTTTGTTTGTCCGATATACTGATACCCACAAGGACATTCTAGGAGATAAATGACCCCTTCTGAATCGCATTAAATTTTCTCTCTTACTTTGTATTAGTATCAGTATCAGTATATCAGTATATCGGACAAACGAAAAGGAAATTAAAGATCAGGATCTCGGAGCATTTGTACAATATACGGAGAGGTCTGGAAACACATAGTGTATCGAAACACTATAAAAATCATCATCAGCAGGATCCCTCAAGTTTAAAATTCATGGGGTTACAAAAGATCCAAAACAACTGGAGAGGAGGAAATCCAAGCTTAGATCTTAGAAGAAAAGAAACGAAATGGATATACTATATGCAAACACTACAACCCAAGGGCTTAAATGTAGATGTTGATATAAATGCCTTTCTGAAAACATAATATAGAAAAATAATTTTTAACACACATCTAGTTTTATTAAATACATATATCTAATTTTAATAAATAAGTCTGACATACCAATTTTTATTTAAGATACAATGATTAAGAATAGGCACATGGTTGCCGCCAAATATTCAATTTCCGGGATTACCATTTCCTGTTTTAAATAAAGGAACAATAAAGTTATTGATAGTTTTTAACAATTAAAGGGAAAAGCAAGTGACACTCCACATCCTTGACAAAGGGCAACCAATGCCCGAAACGCGTTGGAGAGAGAGAACGGAGGCAGGAGACGCTGGTGCACGTAATCATCGAACGCACGGCAGTACAGCACACTCGTGTATCGTCAGCCGGCGGAGGAAACCAGTCCGGAATCCGTAAGTGAGCCGCGATCAGCGGCTCACGAGGTAGGGATAGCAGAGTCAGTTAGAACAGGACTCTTGTCTACAACACCCGATCCAGGACATTTAATTGGAATCCTTGTTGATCCATACACAAACCTCCACTAACATATCTCTAAAAAGAGCTGTAAACATTTTAACTAACCATTCATTTTATTACAGGTATGAGCGGCAAATTAACATAAAGCGCTTCTTTATTAGACCTATTTATATATGTATACTGTTGGTCACCAAAATGCTGCACTGTTATACTATATATACTGCTCACAAAAATGCCGCACAGATATGGAATGGATATGTGCAGTGACACAGAGCTGCAAGTTACAGCAATGGCCTACCGTACACAACTATATACTGTTGGGTCACCAAAATGTTGCACTGTAATACTATATATACTGCTCACAAAAATGCCACACAGACATGGAATGGATACATGCAGTGACACAGAGCTGCAAGATACAGCAATGGCCTACCGTACACAACTATATACTGTTGGGTCACCAAAATGCTGCACTGTAATACTATATATACTGCTCACAAAAATGCCGCACAGATATGGAATGGATATGTGCAGTGACACAGAGCAGCAAGATACAGCAATGGCCTACTGTACACAACTGTATACTGTTGGGTCACCAAAATGCTGCACTGTAATACTATATATACTACTCACAAAAATGCCGCACAGATATGGAATGGATACATGCAGTGACACAGAGCTTCGAGATACAGCAATGGCCTTCTGTACACAAATATATACTGTTGGGTCACCAAAATGCTGCACTGTAATACTATATATACTGCTCACAAAAATGCAGCACAGTTATGGAATGGATCCTTGCAGTGACACAGAGCTGCAAGATACAGCAATGGCCTACTGTACTGTACTACTATAATTATTATATACTGGTGGTCCCCAGTCCCCACAATGCAGCACACTGAGCACAGATATGGAGCGTTTTCAGGCAGAGAACGTAGATATTTTCAGCACACTGAGCACAGATTATTTGCAGCACACTGAGCACAGATATTTGCAGCACACTGAGCACAGATTACGGAGCTTTTCAGGGAGAGAACGCTGCCACGTCCTCTCCATTCAATCTCCAATGCACGAGTGAAAATGGCGGCGACGCGCGGCTCCTTATATAGAATACGAATCTTGCGAGAATCCGACAGCGGGATGATAATGTTTGGGCGTGTTCTGGTTAACCGAGCAAGGTGGGAAGATCCGAGGCTGCCTCGGAACCGTGTAAAATGGGTGAAGTTCGGGGGGGTTCGGATCTCGAGGAACCGAACCCGCTCATCTCTACTAAATACCCCTCAGCGTTCCTGCCCTCATCCTTCATGTAACTCCCAAAGTAGTGGGAGTAATAAGGGGAAAGAGGGGAGGGAAAATAGGTGGGGGAAGGAGGTGTCGAGAGAGAGGAAGAAAAAGAGAAGAAAAAATACCTTCTAGGTATTCAGCCTCTTCTGGCTTGCGTTCTATGGTGGAATTCTGCATAGCCTATACTGCCCAGGGCCCTATACTCCCATAAAGGTATTGTGTATAAGGGGTATTACTGTGGGCATTGTGTATAAGGGATACTACTGTGTAGCATAACGTGTATAAGAGGGCACTACCATGGGCATTGTGTATAAGGACTACTAGTGTATGGTGTAATATGAATCATGGGGACTAAGTGCAGAGTAATGTAAGTAAGATTGTGCTACAGTGTGGTGTAATTTGATTTGGAGGTACTATTTTGAGGTGCTATTATGTGGCCCCTCCTCCTTGTGAGACCACAGCCCCTTTGTGTGATGCTCGCCTTCGGCACGTGCTGTCCCCTTATGAGTTAAGGGTGGGAGGGCGCAAAATTATAGTTTGCAGGAGGGCGCCCAACACCATAGCACACTACCCTGTTTCTGTTTTTAATTTAAAAATTGTTGAATATGTCAGTTATCATGATATGGAATAATCTGTAACTGTGTGACATACATTATGTACACATCAACTACTTTTGCATATATGTTTGAGCTTCTTATAATTTGTTTAAAGGTGAGTGTCAACGTAGCAAACAATCAGCTCCTAACTGCCATGTCACAGGCTGTGTATTTACAATGACAATTAGGAGTTTTTGTATGGTACCCCAAAGGGGGTAATTCCAAGTTGATCGCAACAGGATTTTTGATAGCAATTGGGCAAAACCATGTGCACTGCAGGGGAGGCAGATATAACATGTGCAGAAGGAGTTAGATTTGGGTGGGTTATTTTATTTATGTGCAGGGTAAATACTGGCTGCTTTATTTTTACACTGCAAATTAGATTGCAGATTGAACACACCCCACCCAAAGCTAACTCTCTATGCACATGTTATATCTGCCTCCCCTGCAGTGCACATAGTTTTGCCCAATTGCTAACAAAAATCCTGCTGCGATCAACTTGGAATTACCCCCTTTATCTCTCTACATGTTAGCAAATTCGAAGTGATGCTACATACCTATATATATGACATGGCCCTCTTTAAAAAAAACACAACATTTGTGGTTTAAATTTTTAATAATAAGATTTCAAATAATATAAAGTCTTTTCTAGACAAAAAAAAAATTATCCAAAAATGTTTCGGAGCACATTAATTTCCTCGAGGAGGCTGCGAACATGCTGCTCCATGGGGTCCAGCACCAAACGGATTGGCTCATTCCGATCTCCAACCTCCGCATCTGTACAGAATATTTGAACAATTATTATAATTAAAATCACACATTATGCAATATAGAAGCAATGTACAAAGCACACTTCAACAGCTCAATTTGTATGTCAGGGATGTTGAACATTTGCCACTCCAGCTGCTGTTGAATGACACATACCAGCATGGCCTGCTACAATTTTATCATGGGCAAATGGTAAAACTTTAGCAGGGCATGCTGGGATGTGTAGTTCTACAACAGCTGGAGGACCAACGTACCACCAGCACTGGTCTAGGGTCAGGGACTAGTAGCGGATCTTGCCACAGGCAAGCAGGACTTTTGCCCGGGGCGCCGCCTTCCGGTGGGCGCCGGCGCCATCCGGAGGGCGCCGCACCATGGCAAGATCCGCTGCTGCTGTGGTGCCCCCCGCTGCCGCGGTCCGCTGTCCCGCTGTCCGTTGTGAAGGGAAACTAGACGCTACGCGTCTAGTTTCCCTTCGTGGGCTGCCCGCTGTGAAGGGAAACTAGATGCTACGCGTCTAGTTTCCCTTCCTGGAGAGGACCTTCACTGTAATGATGTGCGGTGCGTGTTGACGTCATCGCGCACCGCACAGCAAAGGTCCTCTCCACGAAGGGAACTAGACGCTTAGCGTCTAGTTTACCTTCGTGGAGAGGACCTTTGCTGTGCGATGCGCGATAACGTCATCGCGCACCGCACATCCTACAACAGTACAGGGGGCGTAACTGACCACGCCCCCTGTATGAAGCCACACCCCCTAATGCCGCCCGGGGCTACAGAAGCCCCGGAACCGGCCCTGTCAGGGACTTCAAACTGTGGATCACAATCTTTTGCTCAAATACAGATCCCAGCATGCCCAGCATCAGTTTTCACTTTCCTAAATTGCACAAATGTTGCAAGGCATGCTGTGCTGTGTAGTTCCCCAGCAGCTGAATGGCCAAAGGTTGCAGACAAATGTTGAAGTACTGTATCTGTTTGCAGTAAAAAGAAGAAAGATAAAGATCATTTAAAAAAAAAAAACGTACTCTCCTCCATCGGCCCATACTCCTCCTCTTCTTCCACACCGGCGGCTGGTTGAGGGGGAGACGGTGGTTGAATGGGAGCTGGTGTTTGAGGGGGAGAGGGTGGTTGAATGGGGGCTGGTGTTTGAGTGGGAGAGGGAGTAAAAATGGGGGCTGGTGTTTGAGGGGGAGAGGGAGTTTGAATGGGGGCTGGTGTTTGAGGGGGAGAGGGAGTTTAAATGGGGGCCGGTGTTTGAGGGGAAGAGGGAGTTTGAATGGGGGTGGCTGGTTGAGGGGGAGAGGGAGTTTGAATGGGAGCAGGTATTTGAGGGCGAGAGGGAGTTTAAATGGGGCGGCTGGCTGAGGGTGAGAGGGAGTTTGAATGGGGGCGGGTTTTTGAGGGGGAGAGGGAGTTGGTGAGTGTGATGGAGGTAGCTGTGTGGGTGTCTTCTTTCAGCTCTTCCTAAGGAGACAGGAACACAGGGGGTCATTCCGAGTTGATCGCTCGCTAGCAACTTTTTGCAGCGCTGCAATGAGATGGTCGCCACCTATGGGGGAGTGTATTTTAGCTTTGCAAGTGTGCAAACACTTTTGCAGCCGATGGCACAAAAAAGTTTTTTGCAGTTTCTGAGTAGCTCTGGACTTACTCAGCCGCTGCGATAACTTCAGTCTTTTTGGTCCCAGAATTGACGTCAGATGTCAGACGTCAGCCCTGCAAATGCTTGGACATATTTATACTGTCTGCCTGCTGTTGATTGGTCTACAACTGTGATGGTCATAACTACAGATAAGCTTTATTGCTATTAATACACATTAACAGTATAGTACATGCTGTCGTTTGCATGTGCAATTGCGAGTGTATGCTACTGTAATCAGAAATTTGCAAATAAACTCACCTTTGATTTTTGTTCCTCACTCAACTAAACATTGCAGGATTGATGTGTTAGTTTATTTTAGGGGGAAAAAAATAAAAAAAATTGCAAACACACACATAAAGGCATCACAATCAAACACATATACATTACCATATTAAATTTAAAATTAAAAACATTGTAATGTGTCAATAAATACATTAATTTATCAACAAATGCATTATGACATTTTTTGCATAAACAAGATATATGTTGACAACACAACACAACACTACTGGTGTTTATTAACTCATGACATTGTATTTTTTAATTTGATCAACAAAACAATATGTTTTCTGTGAAACCACTAACATTTATTTCAAAATATTTAAACAAAAAATATCTGAAAAAATGTTTGTAAGCAACTCCAAATCTACCAACGTTCTGTTTTTACTTTTTTTTTTGTATTGCCTAAGTCTGTAAGACCTTTCCAAAATATACATTTGTAAAATACAAAAAACATGTGTCTGACGTGATCACAACTTAAACATACCTGAAAGATTGATGCACTATTCTTGCCTTAAGGGCATGACCCTGCTGAGCATTGAAGCCCCACCTCTATGTCCGGCCAACCCCTGGCTCCTCATCCTCTGGGGACAATACCTCATTCTCAGGTGGCTCGACACGCCTCCTTACAGCAATATTGTGCAGGATTGCACACAGGACCACAATTTTACTAACCATTTCCGGCGAACACATGAGGTCGTCACCAGTGCAGTGGAGCACACGGAAGCGTCCTTTTAGAACACCAATTGTGCACCCAACCAGCTGCCTAGTTGTTGTAAGCGTGGAATTAAATTCCGTTTGTGGTCCTGGTGTGGGTCTGCTGTAAGGAGTCATGAGCCAGGGGGTGCAAGGATATCCATGATCTCATGTAAAACACAACACAATACAATAATAAGTATCAAATATGTACAGCAGAAAAAAAACAAATCAACTTATCATTTACTACAGGGGTGGCCAACCCGTGGCTCTCGAGTCGCATGTGGCTCTTTCTTTGTGTTAATGCGGCTCTCGGCTCCCTGGCTGCCACTGCTCACCATTACACACATGAAGCCTCCTCTGACTGACGTTCAGCAGTTCAGAGGAGGCTTCATGTGTATCTCAGCTCATCTCCGCTCTGTGTGTGCAAAGTGACTTCATGATGTCACAGCCGCACAGCACTTGAGAGGTGGAGCCGCGAGGAGGACGGACCCCAGGAGCGGGAAGACTGCAGACAGCGGGCAACCAGAGAAGGGAAAAGATCGATAAGGCATGGTAAGTGAGCGCGTGGTGCTCTGCCCTGCCCCCGCTGCCCGAGATCTCTATTATGTGAACAATAAGAGGTGCGGGGGGGGGGGGGGGCGTTGTTATGATCTGGAGAAGTGCTGTCTAAGAGCCGTAGGGTGGGGGAGGGGGAGGGGGTAGAGGACAGAGGCGCTGTCTTAGAGCAGGGTGGGGAGAGGACAGATGAGCTGTTTAAGAGTGGGAGGGAGGACAGAGGTGCTGTCTAAGAGGGTAGGGGGGAGAGGTGCTGTTTGAGAGTTGGGGGGAGAGGAGAGAGGTGCTGTGTGAGAGCTGGTGATGGGGGGAGGAGAGATGTTCTGTTTGAGAACTGGGGATGGGGGGGAGGAGAGAAGTGCTGTCTGTGAACTGGGGGGGAAGGAGAGGGGAGAGGAGAGATGAGTTTTCTGAGAGCTGGGGATGGGGCGTGACCTTGTTCCAGCTAGACCACACGCATTTTACTAGGCCACGCCCACTTTTTCATGCACGCCTTTGGCTCTTCAGCTTTCTTGGAGACAATTCTGGGCTCTTTGACTCAGACTGGTTGGCCACCCCTGCTTTACTACATGAGGCCAATCCAACTCACTCAATATCCACGCGTCTTGGCCTTCAAACAGTCTTAATTTTTGCCATATCCCTGATTGGTGAATTACGTGGGAATCATGTGCACTGCCAGGGTAGCAGGCGTTCAGGAAAAGGATCTGGAGGGATGGGCCACAAGCAACCATCACATTCAAAGAGAGGAACAGTTTTCTGTTCCTAAAGATTTCTTCATTATGTTTTGGCACCACAGGTGGAACATGTGTCCCATCCACTATCCCAATAATGTGTGGGAAGCGACTACCCCCTTCATGAAATTTTAGCTTCAACACAGCTAGGGACCCCAAATCCAATGGCATTGTTATGAACTGTTTTACTCACTTTAAAAAAAGCCAAAATTACGCGCCTCAGGATCCTAGAAAATGCCTGAGACACACCAACCAGCAATCCCACCACATGCTGGTAGGACCCTGAGACGCAGAAATGTAACACAGCAAGGAATTGTGGCAGTGCTGGAATTGCTGTAGGATGCCAAATTGAACTCTCTAGATCACTCTCTATTATCGAGAGAGTTTCTAGGATGACATGAGGGAGCAGCCTATAGCGGCACAACACCTCATCATCTGGCATACCAAAAAGGGTGACACGGGTATGGAATATACTAGGCCTTGCATGCCTCTGTTGCCTTCGAGGATGAGGGGCAGGTTCGGGTTGGCTGGCAATGGGACACAGGTATGCTGCTGACACCATCTTAAAAATTTAAAAAAAAACTGTGTTAAAACAACATCCAATTGTTTTCTGCCACAAATAGTCACAACAAATTTAAAATTTAGAAAAAAAAACCCCACTTACAGCTGTTGGATAATCCATATCTAAATGTTGCACACCAGGAGGAAAGGAACATTGTTAGCATATAAAATAATGTATTCAACTTGCAAAAATGAAGTCAACCACAAAAACACCTCCTTAACAAAACAATGTGCATGCATATACTTACAATGAGCATGTATATACTTAACCCCCCCCCTCGAAAAAAAAAAAAAGAAAGAAAGAATTACCTCAAACAAATAACCTAATTTATCAATACATTGAGTTGGCAATAATAATAATTTACCAAAAAAAGCAAATAAAGAATAAGCCACACCACACAACACACACCTATGAGCAAACATATACTTACCCGCAGATGAAGAAACCAAAAACAAATAGGCAAAAGGGCAGAAAAGCAAAAGCCTATTTGCCTAAAAATGTAAGTAAATAAATGCTGAGCCTTGGAGTAAGACACACACTAAAAAATAAAAAATAAGCACATGAAGAAAGACCAACACTCCACCACACAAAACACACCTATGAACATGCACATACTTACCTGCAGATGAAGAACCAAATACCTAGAAAGGCAAAAGGCCAGGAAAAAAAAAACCAAGGGGTATCCTTCCCAAAAAAATTTAACACAAAATATATGTTTCATTGAGAAGGAAAATAAAAAGAAAACCATCATAAGCACATGAAGGAAAACCAACACCCCACCACACAAAACGCACCTATGAACATGCAAATACTTACACACAAATAGATATACTGTTGGCCCAATTTTAATAAAGGAAAACAGATGACAATTATAAATTAGTACATCACCACTACAAGCTACATACAATACATACACACACCAAAAAAAAACTTTGCGTACACATAACAACAAATAAACACCCCACACCCCATAAGGACGAGCTGCATGCACATCAACATGCACCATAATACACACTTCTATTAAACAAGTACACGTGTCTGCATAACATTACATATACATAAACCCAAGTTTGGAAACACTACTTTGTTTCTAACATACAAACACAAACATATATTACGTTGAATACTGGAGAACTCACTAACTCGATAGCAAACAGAATAACCGCACAAACCGCTCAACTGAAGTTCCTGCATACACCCACAAACACAGGCTGCAAAAAACATGCTTAAATAGTGTAAGCAATCAAAGCACAAGTACCAATTGTGTTTGCATCATCTGTGCTTGATTACACATAGCATGCATACGCAGGGATAAAAGGCACCCCCCACCAGGGCCCTATGCACATGCTACCAGCATCATGGAGCCAGATCCAAGTGATGTAGAAATATGCAAACTCAAGGAACATCTGGATTCAACACTAAAATGAAAAAGAGAAAGGGCATCACAAAGAGCACAGCAAGAAACACCTGGCACTGCAGAGGAGGGAGGAGCAGGAGCCAGTAGTGATGAACCACCATCTACTGGCCAGCAAACACAAGAAGAGGATGGTGAGTTTGCCCTGGCTGAAGAAGATGTGGGCCAAATTAAGGAAGATTCTGGCCAAACTACCCAAACCCAACAATCAGAGCCACAAAGTGAAGAGGAAGGTGGAGAAAGTTCTCAGCCTACTGCATCGCAGGCAACAGCTAAAAAGAGAAGACGCCAACCACCATTTACAAAGAGGGAGTTGGCCATTTTTGTCCCTCAAACTTTTGAGAGAATACATTTTGGAAATAAAAACATGGGTGCTGGGATAAAGGACCGTATCTGGAGGGAGCTAACTGACTCAGTAAATGCGGTGGGCCTAATTGTCCGCACACCCCAAGAAGTTCGAGGACGGTATGTACATACTGAGCCACACTGACAAACACTATTGTATGCATTAACTAAGATGCAAGCACCATTTCCTAAGTCATGTTGCCTATTGCAACCAATACTATTACATATATAACCTTTGAGAAGGTGAGACATAAGTGAACCACTCAATCTTTGTTTGCTAACTTTAAACATCTATCTAGATTTGAAGTTTAAATAAATGAAGTTTTTTTTTTAGGTATGTGTCCAAGTTTTGCAAAGTAATGTATAGTGTGAGTTTTGTGATTGCTTTAGCTATACAATTGGTGGAATGTGTCCAAAAAGTATGCTACAAATGTACTTATGTTTATTTTTCGTTTCCTTTCACCTAACCACCAAAACATATGTAGTTGGGCTGACTTCAAGTCCCACCTGAAGCAGAAAAGGTCTGCGCATTGGAACGCTTAGAGGGCAACAGGGGGAGGGCCACTCCCTGAGAGTGTTGAATATATAGACCTGGAGGAGCAAGCGATGGTATGTATGTCCTACGCTACGAAGAGGTGGCAGGCGCAGAGCCGGCCCTAGGCATAAGCAAACTAGGCAAATGCCTGGGGCATTTGCTATGCTTAGGGGCACCAGCAGCTTATGCTGATTATAATAAAATGCGGCATGCCTATATTCTGTGTGTAACTGAGGCTGTATCTGCATACAAAATGCTACATTGCAGTATATTCCTGGAAATCACTGTAATGTAGCATTTCGTATGCAGATACAGCCACAGTCACACACAGAATATAGGCATGCTGCATATCATTTTATTCAGCAAAAGCTGTTTGTGCATCCTAGCCACATAGTAATGCAAATAAGATGCATTTTCATAAACAAAAGGCGCCCCAACGTTAGCAGAGCTGCCAGCTGACTCGTGCCAGGCATGTCCTGCAGAACTAGCGGAGGTGCTAAGGGGCACCAGCCAAAATCTTGCCTAGGGCATCATAAAGGTTAGGGCTGGCTCTGGGCAGGTGTGTCAGAAATGGACACACCTGCAATGAAATGTCCACATTCCTAGGAAGGTAATATTTTAAACATATATTGCCAAGTATTCACTGTATTCATTTACAAAATGATTCTTTTTTTTTTTTTTCTCCCCAGTTATTTCTCCAAACACAGCACAGGAGGTGCAGCTCACTGAGGCTGCGGATGGGGAAGTAGTGACACCTCCATTGTGTAGTAGTAGTTGCGGAGGGGGAGTAGTGACACCTCCATGAAGTCCACCATCCCAGGCCCGCACTGGACCTCCCCCCCCCCCAAAGCAGTCTCCTGTAGCTTCTGAGCGAGAGAGTCAGTCATGGAGTAATTAACACCAACTTCCATGACTAGATGCTCTGGGAGGTCCCTGAGCTGTTCTCCAGGGTCAGTGACCTGACCTCTAGTGTGCGACAAGGCATGTGCGACATCACCTCCACTGTCCAGGACCTCAACACCACTATTGGGCAAGGCATACAGACCATCGCTGCCCTCCTTGGCCACAGTCTCAGGGAGACACCTGGCCCATCCCCTATCCCAGCCCAGGAACAAGATCCTACTGGGCAGGGCCCTCGAAGATCAATGGGCAGACCTACCACAGAGCAACAACCCCTTCAGGCAGGGACTAAAAGGAAAAAAAGAGAAAACCTCTCCAGATGCAGTCACATTTCCCAGCGCCCATGTTCTTTATGTTCTAAAATGCTTGCTTAATGGTTTGTTAGACAAGAACTCCCTCCTGCTGAATGGTGTTTGGTGTCTTCTCTTTAATTTCAGTGCCTGTGATGCATTAGCCTGTGAACTTGGCCCACCTTCCTCTTCAGATTGTCGTGTTGATAGTTGGGTTTGGGTATTGTGACCAGAATCTTCCTCAATTTGCCACACACCTTCCTCAGCCAGGGTAATGAGCCCAGTCTCTTGTTGTGTTTGTTTAGACAGTAGATGGGGGGACTTCACTACTGTGTACGGGCATCCTCTTTTCTGCACAGGAAGGAGTTTTTGCTGTGCTATGTTATGTACTATATTTATGCTTATACTTTGTGTTTTTGTGAACATAATGTAATATTGCTTGGTTTACATAAAAAATTATACCCCTTTACACTTTGGTATTAAATGGTGTTTTTCTTATTTGGGCCATGGTCATGTATTTGATGTTTTAAACATAAACTAATGCTATTTTCTATGTTTGTGTGGATATAACTAACATACCAGGAGGCACATTTGGTCAGATGGGAGTTTCAATAAAGATTGGATGCTGTGATATATTATACTTCACATGTATCTTGCTCATTCTATAATATACGATCAGGAATATGTTTGGTTACTATGGGCAACATGCCATCTTAAACAGAACGCACATCAATTAACCCATAGGAATGTATGAGGTAAAGCATGAGTTAATAACATGATAGGTTAGGGTGCATTATGTTGGGAATGTTGTTATATGAAACACACTACAAATGTAGTAATCCGTGAAACATGGCACGTATGTGGGATATATTATAAATACAGTATGTGCATTTTGGATGGACAATGCAGCTTGATAGACAGCTCAAAGCAATTTGTCAGCTGTAAGCAATGTGTACATAGAAAGAGGCAAAGTATTGTTTAATTAAAAAAACCTACAAAATGTGTATGTTTGCTTAACAAACAAGACATGTTGTACATGTGCAATACGGTATGCAGTCAAGATCCCGCCGGACGGAATCCCGGCGGTCGGAATACCGACACCGGGATCCCGACCGGCACAATCCCAACATATTCTCCCTCTGTGGGTGTCCATGACACCCATAGAGGGAGAATAAATGAGTGTGCCGAGCGTAGCGAGGCACCGTTCCCGCAGCATGGCGAGCGAAGCGAGCCCCGTGCCCACAGCGATGCGAGCGCAGTGAGCCCGCTGCACTCGCCCCCCTGTCGGGATTGTGCCGGTCGGGATCCCGGTGTCGGTAATACGTACTGATCCCGTGCAACACACATACTGTATAATTGATAATAATAAACATTTGTGTTGGTTGTGAGTTGAACATATACAGGGGGGGTTAAAATACCATTTTAAGGGAGTGTAAAAGTACTGTACATACCATCTCAGAGAGCTAGAGATGCAATGGCCTGTTCATGCGTTTGCAGTGCAAACAGCTGCGCTCTATTAGCAATAATTAGCTGGGTGCGCCTTGTCAGCAACCTGTGCCGAGCAATCGCTAGCTGTGCGCAGCCCCAGACCTACTCAGCAGTTGCGTGGCTGCGAACACAAAATCCATGTGTATTTCTGCACATTTGTCGTGCGGTGGGCCCTGCACGTGCGCATTTAGCGCTTTGCGCATGCACATTTGGCTAAAATCCGCCGCTTGCGATGGAAAGATTTGCTGCGATCAACTCTGAATTACCCCTAATGTTTGGTCCAATGGTGAGATGCCATGATTTGCGATATCCACGCAATTGGGACTTTAGTAAATTTCCAAATTGGGGGCTTTATCACTGAAAAACTGCTAATTGGCAAAACTTATATATTCCCACACAAGGCTTAGTACATAGGCCCTCATCCCAACCTGGTCGCACGCAGGCGGATTTTTGCACTGCTGCAACCAGATAATCACCGCCTACAGGGGAGGGGGTAAACGCTGTGCAGGGGAGCGATCGCTTGTGCTGAGAGCTGCACAATCAAAAGTTTGTACAGTCTCTGCAGAGCTCAAGACTTACTTAGCCGCTGTGACGATCCGGCCTAGAGGTGACGTCAGGATCCCTCCCTGGAAACGTCCGAGCACGTCTGCATTCGGCTGGACACTCCTTCAAAACTGTGAGTTGACACCCCCAGCCGGCCTCTTCCTGTCAATCTTCTTGCGTTCGCCGCTGCAAACGCTTTCTTCATTCTCTTTGTCTCTCCCATAGCGCACACTAACAGAGCCGGAAGCCAGAGCTCAGTAGTGAGCTCCTGCCACCAGCTTCCACTGTGGAGAGTGAGCCGGGCACCTGCTCGTAACACAATCTTAGCGGGCGCCCGGCATCTCCCTGCGGCGCCGGGTACACATCGGGTTAGGTGAGCCGGAACTGCGTTCCGTCTCCAAGTTGAACTGACGGAACGCAGTTCTGCCCCCTTCCGGCTCACTTTAACCCCTGCTAGAAGGTAAGTATTCTATCCCTAATCCAAAAACCCCCTAACCCTTCCTTTTCCGCAGCCTAACCCTAACCCTCCCCGGTGGTGCCTAACCCTAACCAGCCCTTACCGCAGCCTAAACCTAACCCTCTCTTCCCTGCAGCCTAATCCTAGCTCTCCCCATTGGTGCTTAACTCTAAGTTTCCCTCCCTGCAGTCGTATGGGCCCTACACATTTAGCGATTACACTGAAAGATCTCGTTCATTAATGAACACGATATTGTTCATATCTTTCAGTGTGTAGGCACTAACGATGAACGATGTGCGGCCCCGTGGTCGTTCATCGTTGGTGCTGGCTCATGTATACATGCATGCCAATATGGACAATCTCCTCCATATTAGCATGCAGGGCTATAGGGCCTTCACTCTCCCCCTCCCTCCCCCCCTCCCCCGATGCCGGATCACCTGTCGGCCGTCGGGCACCTCGGCAAAAAAATGCCCAGTGTGTAGGGCCCTTTACCATAAACGCCCACCCCCCTTTACCCTAAACTCTCTCCCCCCCCTCCCCCCCTATGCAGCATAAACCTAATCCTCCCCTCCTCTGTGGGTGACCTCTCTGGAGCCCCGGCAAACCCTCATTCAGGATCACAGCAGTTGGGATCCCAACATCGATCACAATCCCGCCACCGGAATTGCGAAGTGTCAGGATTCCGGCGGTATGTAGATTGTCAGGATCCTGAATACCGGGATCCTGACCAGTTTCCCACTGTATGTGTAAAATAAGTACTACATAGAGAAGATCATTCTAATATAGTGATAACTGTCCAGGTTTATATACCGTGCACAATGTAACATTTCTGCTGCACTAATAGGACTATGCAATTGGGAGATGTGTGAGGAGATGATAGAAAATGTATTAGGTAGAGACATGTTAAGCTTGAAGGATCAGCTGTTATAAACTTTTCAAATTGGAATCTCTGTGACTTTTATCGCAATGGACTAATCCTGGTGAAATATAGTAGTTATTTGAGATATATATTTTTTAATCTGCCGTTTATGACTAATGTAAGTTTAATTAACTATATTTTCTTCACTTTATCAGATTAATCCTAATTTTACTGCAATACTTGATAAACTATTCTGCACCCGTTGGCAAAAGGAGAGGAGATGAAGCATATAGCTTTTTAAGTTGTAGACTCTAGAAATGCACAGTATGATTTATATAGAGTATTTCTTTTTTTTCTGATAAAGTGCATACAATGTTACACAGTCAATTTTCCAAAGTGCAAATGCAAGATGCAAAATGTGTCTCTTTGTAAGTGTAGGTCGAGAGCTGATGTCACCACCTCTTTACAAGAATTTCAGTCCTTATGTAGAGTGGAAATGGTTTATCACCAGCGGCGGATCCTAGTTACATTTAGCAGGAGGGCTGCCGTTACCCCCGTGCCAGGGAGAGGAAAGGAGAAAGCCACCAGCCCAAGGACTAGGCACCTGCACAATGGATCCAGCAGGTGCGACCTCATGCACAAACCCTCGGCTTCTATGAACTGCATCGGCAGCAGCAAATAGAGGATTAGGCTGTGCCAAAGGAAGGGAGTGGCTTCCTATAAGAAGCCAGCCTGGTCTGGCAGTCCCAAAGGGAGGAGATACCTCTCAATGAGACTGCCTTGTGTGTCTGTGACTCAGGGCTCGTGCAAGGTTTCTCATCACCCTAGGCAAAACTCCGGCCTACTGCTTCCTACCCCCACTACACACACACACACACACACACACACACACTACCCGTACCCACCCACCCCTCATGCACCTCAGGTGAAAGTGTGGAGGTGGCTTCTTAGTTCCACAGCTATCAAATAGAGACCGTACATTACTACAAAAATATATTTAAAAAACATGCTTACTGACACACACTGCTTACTGACACAGATTCCACTGACACATACACACATACTGACACGGATACACTACCACCACTAACTGACAGATACCCCTTACTGACACCGACATCACTTATTGGCACATACATACTGACAGACAGCCCTTACTGGCATAGATACCAGTAACCTGCAGATACCTCTTACTGACATACAGTAGATACCCCTTACTGACATATACCACTGACATAGACACCAGTTACATACAAACATATCCATACATACCTTTCTGACACAAACACTGACACAGATACACTTAGTGACACACACACACACACACGCACGCACGCACACACACACACACACACACACACACACACTACTTACTGATATATACCCCTCACTGACACCACTTACTTGCATGAACATACACAGACACCTCTTGTTGACACAGATACAACTTACTAACACACACTACATAGACACCACTTACTGACAAACGCTACACAGGCACCACTTACTGACACAAACACACACAGACACCACTTACTGACATGGACACCACTAACTGACACAGACATACTATATAAACATCACTTACTGACACAAACACAATACACAGACCAGTGCTGTAACTAGACATTTTAGCGCCGTGTGCAAGAATCAGCTCGGTGCCCCCCCCAATATACAAAACAGGGCCAGTGAGCACCTTAGGAGTGCGTCAAAGATATAGGGGCGTGGATTCATGGGAAAGGGGTGTGGTCACAAAATACTACCAATTCATATTACGCTGTACTGTAGTCTCCATTATTCAAATTACACCACACAGTAGCACCACTTACACACATTACACCAGATAGAGCCCCTGTCACACATTACGGCAGGTAGAGTCCCTCTTTTTACACATCAGGCTGGCAGAGACCAACATTTTACACATTAGGCAGCATAGTCCCCCTTTTTACACATTAGGCAGCAGAGTCCCCCTTTTTACACATTAGGCTGGCTGACACCCCCTTTTCACACATTAGGCTGGCAGTGACCTCTTTTTACACATTAGGCTGGCAGAGACCCCCTTTTTACCCATTAGGCTGGCAGAGACCCCCCTGTTTACACATTAGGCAGCAGAGTCCCCCTTTTTACCCATTAGGCTGGCAGAGACCCCCTATTTACCCATTAGGCTGGCAGAGACCTACACCTACAGATAAGTTATGCCAGACATTGTATGATAGCTATATAGCCAGCATTTATTGTAGTCTGGTGCATCACATTTATATCATACTGAGGTAGATACAGAATAGACTTCATGTTAGACTCCATTTTATGTCCTATACTTCAGTATAGGTAACATGTGACAGATATAAATACTGCACGGGTGCATTGTAGTAAATAGCTATTCTTAGTTTGGTGCACTACAGGTACCATATATCTGTAGATAAATCCATTCACAACATATTTTCTGTGCCTAAATCCGCAAATTAGCAGTATGAACACGGTTTATTAGTTATTTTCCTATATCTAAACGCAGAGAGACCTGTGGAATCACTATATACAAATCTGTGATTATTTCTCATATATATATATATATATATATATGTACTCACTCTCTCATTCCAGCAGCCGGGCTACTCTGCAATGTCATGCAGCAACAGAGGGCTCTGAGCAGCAATATTGGAAAAGCAGAATTGAGACCTCTACTTGTTCTTTTTCATACCGAAGTGAAAGGAATGGGCCCCTCTCATCCCGATATTCGATGCTGATAGCAGATATTGGGAAAGCAGAAGGTCCAACCCTTCAAGTACCTCGGTACTAATTCTTCTCTTTATCTTATTTGGATAACTGTGTGATTTCTTTTCCATGTATGCACTCTCTCATTCCAGCAGCCGGGCTACTCTGCAATGCTTTAGCAACAGAGAGCTCTGAGCAGCAAAATTGGAAAAGCAGAAGTGGGTACCTCTATTTCTTCCATTCAATACCGTGGTGAAGGAGGCAGGCCCCTCTCATCCTGACATTCGATGCTTTAAGCAGATGTTTGTGACAGCAGAAGGTCTGCACCTTCTAAATACTCCGGTATTCTTTTCTATCTCATTGGAAAAAAAATTCATGAGAATTAATTTCAATACTGAATCTAAAATACTGATATAGGATATTCAAAACTGTGTACTATTTCCTGTTGAGGGGTATTCTTCATGAAGAAAGTCACTGTGTATTTACCTTCAGTTGTGATTTGAAGTATATACAAACTCCACACAGGGACGAAATTATTTGTGGTTTGAAGGATATACAAACTCCACACAGTGGTGAAACCAAGCATGAACAACGTGCAATGTCACTCCCCTGCTTTCACATGGTAGTGTATTGATTAATATGAATTTTGAACTGAAATCAACGATATGTTATATCTTCCAACTCCACATTCTGATTAATTATGAATGACTTGTTATAATGCTATCTATTATCCATTTTGTGGTGTATAGACTGACAGGAATGTTGAACAGAATTTGTTTAATATCAATATATAGCAGTCTATATTTTTCACAGTATACCATGCATATGAATTCTGAATGATGTTTTGGTGCACATACAAACTCTACACAAACGATAAATTGTATCATCATTCTTTGTAGAGTTGTGCTTTCTAAAACAGAGGCCTACAGCCTTATCTATGCATAATTGGGGTTGGAAGTATAGTGTTTTCAATTTACCTGCATTTATGATATGATGTATATATATGAATTGTGTATGGATGTTTTGTTGAAATCATATCTGGTGGTTCAAAGTCGCGCACAGGGAAGTCCACTCTCCTTACTATTGTGGTAATTGGTTATAGACCATGGGAGAGGGCATAATCTAAATATTGATGCTCGTTAAATTTTGTGGCATACCAGCATACTTACATATGATATTACTGATATGAGTTATGAATATTTTCACCACATGAAAACTTAGAGCATTATTATTACTGATCAATATTTTCGCTCTTGGCAGATACAGGCCTGCCACACTAATTAGCATTCACTTTTGATTATATTTTATGAATGGTCTTATGACCTGATATTCATGTATGTATCAAATTTGCTTTAATTACCTAGTGATTTTGTGTATGTTACAGTTTTATTAAATGATAATAAAAGTTACATTTTAATCTATAGATACAAAAAGCGTGCCCCGGGTCAGACTTTTAGTCTTCTCTTGTTCTGCTCTCTTGCGGGCCTACTTCCTTTTCAGTTTATTGAACTAATTTCTCGGGAGCACCACCAACCCAGTGCCATAGGTATTACACTAATTGAGCCTTTATGTTGGTCTAGACACTATTGAGTAACTCCTAGTGAGTGGAAATTGTCTGTGGTCACTTTCCACAGGTCTAGTGCGGTTTCAAATTCTTCTGTTTGGCTGGCAGAGACCCCCTGTTTTCCCATTATGCTGGAAGAGACCTCCTTTTTACACATTAGGCTGGCAGAGACCCCTTTTTTACACATTAGGCTGACAGAGACCCCCTTTTTACACACTAGGCTGGCAGAGACCCCCTTTTTTTCACATTAGGCAGGCAGAGACCCCCTTTTTACACATTAGGCAGGCAGAGACCCCCTTTTTACACATTAGGCAGGCAGAGACCCCCTTTTTTACACATTAGGCTGACAGAGACCCCCTTTTTACACATTAGGCAGGCAGAGACCCCCTTTTTACACGTTAGGCAGGCAGAGACCCCCTTTTTACACATTAGGCAGACAGAGACCCCCTGTTTAAAAAGAGAGAGATGGGGGTGAAGAGAGAGGGACAGAGTGTGGGTGAGGACAAAAGAGAGAGAGGGAGGACAGGAACAGTGAGAGTCAGTCAGGGTATACAGGTATATACATCTGCACTCACTGCGGAGAGGAGGGTGCAGCACTCTCCCTCAGGGCCTTCTTAACAGCAGTGTAGGCCCCTGGGCACAGCAATGCACTGGGCCCCCTACCCATCCTCCAGCGGTAGGGGTGGGGGGTGCTATCAGCAGCAGCATTGATGTCCCATTGGCCCCAGGTGAGGTGTTCTGTCTGCCACTCGGTAATTTCTGCTAATTACTCCTTTACTGCACATATGATGTAAGATGGGGTGGGAGGGAGAACACTAAACTGTAGAAGAGGCATTGGGATGAATGAAGGGCCCCCGGTACATAACTTCCAGGGTGGTAGGGGGGGTGTAATACGCAGTGGAGGGATGGATAGTGGAGTGGACTTAATATTCATCATTTTCCGGTGGGAAGGCAGCTTGGTTGACTGCAGATATCTCCCGTTCCTGGAAAAATATTTCTTAGATTTGAATGCAATAAAAAACTAGAGAGTCTCACCTTTCAAGAGGTTCTGGGGACTTGGGGATCAGAGTTCAGGAGCCAGAGCAATCCACTGACAAAAACATAAAACTGCAAACCAGAAGTGTGGAGCTGGAGCAGGGACCAGCTGCTTGAAGGCTTATATCTCCAGTTGTGGGCATAGTAGAGACAAGCTGCAAGTGTCCTCTGAAAGGAGAGAGTCCCATATTTTGGAGAATACCCATAAAAAAACTGTAAGTAAGACAGAACCTGAGATATCTGGCTGGGAAAAGCAATGAACAGTCTTGGATGGGGACCACTGCTTCAAAGTCAGATATCTCCGGTTCCCTAAGGCCGATTTTCAAATATCTGGTACCCCTGGAAAGAGGGGACCCTCAGCTATCAGCCTAGGTCCCTTATACTCCTGGGGCCCTTGGGAAAGAGCCCATTGAGCCCATACGAAAAGACGGCCCTGCTCTCCCTGCAGTGCCGAGGGTTGTGCTGCTATTGGGATCCTGGACTGCGCAGCCAGCAGAACTCCTCTTCAATGCCGGGGCTCAGGCAGGTGGCAGGCTGCAGACTTGGGCATAGGCCTGGCTGGTGCTTGTGGGCGGGCGGATAGGCGGGCTGGTGCATGCGGAAGGTCTGGTGGCTGGGAGGGCTAGTTAGTGTTTGCGGTAGTGCTTGCGGGTGGGCAGAATGGTGCTTGCGGGCGGGTGAGCAGGCTGGTGCTTGTGGGCGGGGGGCGGGCACGTGTACAACACAATTTCCGTCGCTCCCACCAATGCGAACAACAAAGGGAGTTGAGAGTACTATGCGGGGGTCTCCACCCAGTCTTATACAATCAGGACATCATTACCATGCTCCCATATGAAATGTGCCGGGTGTGACCCTCACTTCTATACCAGCGCTGCGTTCTGCAACAGTGTCAACTCCTTCTAAGAAGTCAAACCCCTGTTCTCATACTAACACAGCCTGGGCAAAGACGTGTTGTCTTTACAACAGGATGTGGGGACCCAGGACAGATGCATTGGGACTGGAAGTGTCGAGTTGGAGGTGGGGCTGTCCTTCTTTTTCTTCAATTCAGTGTCCTGGCTCCGTCACTAGCGATGCGCTCCCTCCACAAGTGCGCTGTGTGCAAGGCACACACCTAGTTACGGCTCTGACACAGACACCGCTTACTGACACACAGACACCACTTACTGAAACACACACACAAACACTAGACACCACTTACTGACACAAACACCACTTACTGACACACACTACACAGACACCACTTACTGACACAAACACCACTGACACACACACTACACAGACACCATTTATTGAAACAAATGCACATACACCACTTACTGACACACACAAACACACACACACACACACACTCACACACACACACTACATAGATACCAATTACTGACACAAGCGTACACAGACACCACTTACTGACACAGACACACACACACACACACACACACTATACAGACACCACTTACTGACACACATATACTACACAGGCACCACTTACTGACACAAACAGACATAGGGGGTCATTCCGAGTTGTTCGCTCGCTAGCAGATTTTAGCAGCATTGCACACGCTAAGCTGCCGCCCTCTGGGAGTGTATCTTAGCTTAGCAGAATAGCGAACAAAAGAGTAGCAGAATTGCGAATAGAAAATTCTTAGCAGTTTCGGAGTAGCTCCAGACCTACTCACAGATTGCGATCAGCTCAGGCCGTTTCGTTCCTGGTTTGATGTCACAAACACGCCCTGCGTTCGGCCAGCCACTCCCCCGTTTCTCCAGACACTCCCGCGTTTTTCCCTGACACGCCTGCGTTTTTCCGCACACTCCCAGAAAATGGTCAGTTTCCGCCCAGAAACACCCACTTCAACAATGAAAATTCTTCATTCGGACATGAGTAAATCTACTAAGTTTTGTGCTAAAATACTTACCGCATGCGCATTTTTGCCTTAATCGCTCCGTTGCGAAAATCGGCAACAAGCGAACAACTCGGAATGACCCCCATAGATCCCACTTACTGACACAAATGCACAGATACCATTTACTGACACAAATGCACACAGACACCACTAACTGAAATAAGGGAAGAGGGTGATTCCCGGGCCTGGTGTGAGCTGCTTTTCGCCAGGTGTTGCATGCCTGCTCTTCCATCCATTGACCCTGCTCTTATCTTCTCAGTGCAGCTTTCTCCTCCATGTCATTTCCTGCAAGTGTTGGTCCTACTATGGCGGCGGCAGGCAGGGGCCGTGCCCTCTGGGACACCCGTCTGTATCGCCTTGCCTGACTCAAGTAGGCATGCGGAGAGGAGCATGGACAGGAAGGCACCTCTCCAGCCCAGTGCCTTCCTGCTGCAGTATATACCTCCACTTACCACATCACGCCAGCGCTGACCTTGAGACTCAACACCCAGTCATCTGCGGTCAGGTGTCTGTGCTGAACTGTACGGCAGTATACAGCAAGTGAATGGCACTGGAGCCTGATAACTCTATTTATATAATGGTACAGTCACTGTATAATGTATGATAGGCATTGTGTAGAATCGCATCTGATGTAACAGAGGCGAGAGCAGGGTGCTGACACCAGGTCACCAGGTGTGTTTCTTTCTGCCAGGCAAGCTTAACTCAATGCCAACAGGGGCGGCTTCAAAGAGATGCAGTACTACGCCGCCCCCTCTGGTCCTGGTACCCATAGGCACTGGCAGCTGCCTAAAGGTGCCTAATGGAAGCGCCAGCCCTGCTGTGACTGACAGGTAGGACTTCCATTAGGAAGTCATTGCCAGTCACAGCAAAGTCAGTGCAGTGGCTAATTTTACCGGGGGGGTTGCTGCCGGTGAGGAGGGGACGCAGGATGGAGGATGCACGCGGGTCCCCTCCTTTTTTAAAATGCACCTGTGCAGTACGCTTAAATTACTGTAATAAATATGCCTCTTAGACACAAGGCAGTCCTTACACAGGGAACAGTATGCAGCGTCACCAACTAAAAGTAAATCATTGAAGAAGGAAAATACACTGTAATAATGAGCAGAGAAAATGATGGAACTGTTTGTTTAGACCTGAAAAGACTTCAGTCACGCTGCAGGGACAAGGACAAACACCAGAGGGACACATCACTTCCATGTAGCTAGTAGAGATGAGCGGGTTCGGTTTCTCTGAAACCGAACCCGCACGAACTTCATGTTTTTTTCACGGGTCCGAGCAGACTCGGATCCTCCCGCCTTGCTCGGTTAACCCGAGCGCGCCCGAACGTCATCATGACGCTGTCGGATTCTCGCGAGACTCGGATTCTATATAAGGAGCCGCGCGTCGCCGCCATTTTCACACGTGCATTGAGATTGATAGGGAGAGGACGTGGCTGGCGTCCTCTCCATTAGAAATTAGATTAGAAGAGAGAGAGAGATTGTGCAGAGTCAGACAGAGTTTACCACAGTGACCAGTGCAGTTGTTGTTAGTTAACTTTTATTTATTTTAATATATATCCGTTCTCTGCTATATCCGTTCTCTGCCTGAAAAAAAACGATACACAGCAGCAGCCAGTCACACAGTGTAACTCAGTCTGTGTGCACTCAGCTCAGCCCAGTGTGCTGCACATCAATGTATAAAAGGCAAAGCTTATAATAATTGTGGGGGAGACTGGGGAGCACTGCAGGTTGTTATAGCAGGAGCCCCCAGGAGTACATAATATTATATTAATTTAAAATTAAACAGTGCACACTTTTGCTGCAGGAGTGCCACTGCCAGTGTGACTAGTGGTGACCAGTGCCTGACCACCAGTATAGTAGTATATTCATTGTTGTATGTATTGTATACTATCTCTTTATCAACCAGTCTATATTAGCAGCAGACACAGTACAGTGCGGTAGTTCACGGCTGTGGCTACCTCTGTGTCGGCAGTCGGAACTCGGCAGGCAGTCCGTCCATCCATAATTGTATTACGATATATACCACCTAACCGTGGTATTTTTTTTTCTTTCTTTATACCGTCATAGTGTCATACTAGTTGTTACGAGTATACTACTATCTCTTTATCAACCAGTGTACAGTGCGGTAGTTCACGGCTGTGGCTACCTCTGTGTCGGCAGTCGGCAGGCAGTCCGTCCATCCATAATTGTATTATTATTATAATATATACCACCTAACCGTGGTTTTTTTTCCATTCTTTATACCGTCGTCATAGTGTCATACTAGTTGTTACGAGTATACTACTATCTCTTTATCAACCAGTGTACAGTGCGGTAGTTCACGGCTGTGGCTACCTCTGTGTCGGCAGTCGGCAGGCAGTCCGTCCATCCATAATTGTATTATTATTATAATATATACCACCTAACCGTGGTTTTTTTTCCATTCTTTATACCGTCGTCATAGTGTCATACTAGTTGTTACGAGTATACTACTATCTCTTTATCAACCAGTGTACAGTGCGGTAGTTCACGGCTGTGGCTACCTCTGTGTCGGCAGTCGGCAGGCAGTCCGTCCATCCATAATTGTATTATTATTATAATATATACCACCTAACCGTGGTTTTTTTTCCATTCTTTATACCGTCGTCATAGTGTCATACTAGTTGTTACGAGTATACTACTATCTCTTTATCAACCAGTGTACAGTGCGGTAGTTCACGGCTGTGGCTACCTCTGTGTCGGCAGGCAGTCCGTCCATCCATAATTGTATTATTATTATAATATATACCACCTAACCGTGGTTTTTTTTTCATTCTTTATACCGTCGTCATAGTGTCATACTAGTTGTTACGAGTATACTACTATCTCTTTATCAACCAGTGTACAGTGCGGTAGTTCACGGCTGTGGCTACCTCTGTGTCGGCAGTCGGCAGGCAGTCCGTCCATCCATAATTGTATTATTATTATAATATATACCACCTAACCGTGGTTTTTTTTCCATTCTTTATACCGTCGTCATAGTGTCATACTAGTTGTTACGAGTATACTACTATCTCTTTATCAACCAGTGTACAGTGCGGTAGTTCACGGCTGTGGCTACCTCTGTGTCGGCAGTCGGCAGGCAGTCCGTCCATCCATAATTGTATTATTATTATAATATATACCACCTAACCGTGGTTTTTTTTTCATTCTTTATACCGTCGTCATAGTGTCATACTAGTTGTTACGAGTATACTACTATCTCTTTATCAACCAGTGTACAGTGCGGTAGTTCACGGCTGTGGCTACCTCTGTGTCGGCAGTCGGCAGGCAGTCCGTCCATCCATAATTGTATTATTATTATAATATATACCACCTAACCGTGGTTTTTTTTCCATTCTTTATACCGTCGTCATAGTGTCATACTAGTTGTTACGAGTATACTACTATCTCTTTATCAACCAGTGTACAGTGCGGTAGTTCACGGCTGTGGCTACCTCTGTGTCGGCAGTCGGCAGGCAGTCCGTCCATCCATAATTGTATTATTATTATAATATATACCACCTAACCGTGGTTTTTTTTCCATTCTTTATACCGTCGTCATAGTGTCATACTAGTTGTTACGAGTATACTACTATCTCTTTATCAACCAGTGTACAGTGCGGTAGTTCACAGCTGTGGCTACCTCTGTGTCGGCAGTCGGCAGGCAGTCCGTCCATCCATAATTGTATTATTATTATAATATATACCACCTAACCGTGGTTTTTTTTCCATTCTTTATACCGTCGTCATAGTGTCATACTAGTTGTTACGAGTATACTACTATCTCTTTATCAACCAGTGTACAGTGCGGTAGTTCACGGCTGTGGCTACCTCTGTGTCGGCAGTCGGCAGGCAGTCCGTCCATCCATAATTGTATTATTATTATAATATATACCACCTAACCGTGGTTTTTTTTCCATTCTTTATACCGTCGTCATAGTGTCATACTAGTTGTTACGAGTATACTACTATCTCTTTATCAACCAGTGTACAGTGCGGTAGTTCACGGCTGTGGCTACCTCTGTGTCGGCAGTCGGCAGGCAGTCCGTCCATCCATAATTGTATTATTATTATAATATATACCACCTAACCGTGGTTTTTTTTCCATTCTTTATACCGTCGTCATAGTGTCATACTAGTTGTTACGAGTATACTACTATCTCTTTATCAACCAGTGTACAGTGCGGTAGTTCACGGCTGTGGCTACCTCTGTGTCGGCAGTCGGCAGGCAGTCCGTCCATCCATAATTGTATTATTATTATAATATATACCACCTAACCGTGGTTTTTTTTTCATTCTTTATACCGTCGTCATAGTGTCATACTAGTTGTTACGAGTATACTACTATCTCTTTATCAACCAGTGTACAGTGCGGTAGTTCACGGCTGTGGCTACCTCTGTGTCGGCAGTCGGCAGGCAGTCCGTCCATCCATAATTGTATTATTATTATAATATATACCACCTAACCGTGGTTTTTTTTCCATTCTTTATACCGTCGTCATAGTGTCATACTAGTTGTTACGAGTATACTACTATCTCTTTATCAACCAGTGTACAGTGCGGTAGTTCACGGCTGTGGCTACCTCTGTGTCGGCAGTCGGCAGGCAGTCCGTCCATCCATAATTGTATTATTATTATAATATATACCACCTAACCGTGGTTTTTTTTCCATTCTTTATACCGTCGTCATAGTGTCATACTAGTTGTTACGAGTATACTACTATCTCTTTATCAACCAGTGTACAGTGCGGTAGTTCACAGCTGTGGCTACCTCTGTGTCGGCAGTCGGCAGGCAGTCCGTCCATCCATAATTGTATTATTATTATAATATATACCACCTAACCGTGGTTTTTTTTCCATTCTTTATACCGTCGTCATAGTGTCATACTAGTTGTTACGAGTATACTACTATCTCTTTATCAACCAGTGTACAGTGCGGTAGTTCACGGCTGTGGCTACCTCTGTGTCGGCAGTCGGCAGGCAGTCCGTCCATCCATAATTGTATTATTATTATAATATATACCACCTAACCGTGGTTTTTTTTCCATTCTTTATACCGTCGTCATAGTGTCATACTAGTTGTTACGAGTATACTACTATCTCTTTATCAACCAGTGTACAGTGCGGTAGTTCACGGCTGTGGCTACCTCTGTGTCGGCAGTCGGCAGGCAGTCCGTCCATCCATAATTGTATTATTATTATAATATATACCACCTAACCGTGGTTTTTTTTCCATTCTTTATACCGTCGTCATAGTGTCATACTAGTTGTTACGAGTATACTACTATCTCTTTATCAACCAGTGTACAGTGCGGTAGTTCACGGCTGTGGCTACCTCTGTGTCGGCAGTCGGCAGGCAGTCCGTCCATCCATAATTGTATTATTATTATAATATATACCACCTAACCGTGGTTTTTTTTCCATTCTTTATACCGTCGTCATAGTGTCATACTAGTTGTTACGAGTATACTACTATCTCTTTATCAACCAGTGTACAGTGCGGTAGTTCACGGCTGTGGCTACCTCTGTGTCGGCAGTCGGCAGGCAGTCCGTCCATCCATAATTGTATTATTATTATAATATATACCACCTAACCGTGGTTTTTTTATACCACCTAACCGTGGCAGTCCGTCCATAATTGTATACTAGTAAACTATCCAATCCATCCATCTCCATTGTTTACCTGAGGTGCCTTTTAGTTCTGCCTATAAAATATGGAGAACAAAAAAGTTGAGGTTCCAAAATTAGGGAAAGATCAAGATCCACTTCCACCTCGTGCTGAAGCTGCTGCCACTAGTCATGGCCGAGACGATGAAATGCCAGCAACGTCGTCTGCCAAGGCCGATGCCCAATGTCATAGTACAGAGCATGTCA